>NC_036844.1:32127536-32305446 GCF_002910315.2 Salvelinus sp. IW2-2015
GAGGTATGTCAACTCATTCACCTTACAACATAGTGGGAGGTGAGCATGGCCACTGAGTTGTTAGCTAGGTGTGCTGCCTTTCCTGTCCTGTTTGTTAGATGGTGGTCTTGTGGTGGCCAGATGGCAGGGACTGAGGTTAATGAAACATTGTTAATATACCTGCCACCAGGTTTAGGGCCCAGCTGCAATGGCAGCAAGTTCACAGCTTGAAGCTCAGTAATAAATTCTGTCATTCCAAAATCCCTATAAGAAAATGTGTGTCCCAAAATATTGCTGAGAAAAACTTGTTCCTACCACAGTAATAAATAAAACATAACACTTCTGGAAGCATTAAATATTCAAAAGATTGTCCTTTGCTCAGATCCTGTAATACAATGGAATTAACCGTCTTCATGTGGCCTTGTAAAGCTAGAGACCAGGCGGGTAAACGGTGGAGYATTTCTCTCAACCTTTGTTGTCCAGATGTTCCTCTGGGCTTTGTAAGCCTAGTGGACTGGTTGAAACACTAGCAGCCARGTCATCACGTCATACCACAGCACTCTTTGTCACGGTTGTCGTAAGAACGGGACCAAGGCGCAGCGGATGTTGAGTTCCACATATTTAATTCAAAGAGAAACTTAAACAAAACAAAATATATCAATAWACAACTAAACATGACTACATGATGCACAAACACAAAACAATATCCCACAAACACAGGTGGAAAAAATAGCTTCTTAAATATGATCCCCAATTAGAGACAACGATTACCAACTGCCTCTAATTGGGAATCATACAAAACACAAACATAGAAACTATAAACTAGAACACAACATAGAAATTATAAACTAGAATACCCCCTAGTCACGCCCTGACCTACTACACCATAGAGAAACAAGGGCTCTCTATGGTCAGGGCGTGACACTCTTACACATCTCATTTCCAACACCAGCCAGGTAAATTAATAACTGATTGACCTTTGTTAGAGAATTTAGAAGAATCCTATCACACATTGTGCTTAGAAATGATACAGGCCAGGGTGACTAGCCATTTTCATCTTAAACCATTCCAAGTACACTGTAGTCATGGGAAAAAGAGTAAGGTGATTACAGTTTCAATAGGTTTAAGTCCTCTTTGGTAAATTGTAGGCAGCGGGGGGGGGGGGGGGATTTAGAGTATCAACACTAGTACACTCTTTGAAAAAAGTCTCCAGGAGAAACCTTTTTGGTTCACATAAAACCCTTTTGGTTCCATGTAGAACCCTCTGTAGAAAGGGTCCTACAAGGATCCCAAAAAGGTTCCACATGGAACCAAAAAGGGTTCTTCAAAGGGTTATCCTATGGGGACAGCCAAATYACTKTTTTAGTTTCTAGATAGCACCTTTTTGTCTAATAGTGTAGTGATTCAGAACCACAACCTTCTTCTCTACTTGTTAATCCTCTTCTCTCCTCATCTGAATGAGGAGGTGGAGGGCAGTTCAACAAGGTCCCAGTCTGTATGTCATCAGTGTCTGAAACAGAGGCTGAACCTGACCTCTAGCGTGGCATCTACTGCCACAGCCATAATTGTAGCCGGCAGTAGAGATAAGATTAGACAAAGCACAGTGCTAAATGGTAAAGAACAGGACAGAGAAATAACATGCTAATTTTAAAACTTGTTGAAACCCTGCGGTGAGGTCATACCCTGAGAGGAAAGTGTCTGAATGCAACATAGTTAGGTACAGGATTCTGCTTGTGAAGGCTGTGGCACCTCTCAATTCTAGGGAGCATCATTACGGCAACATTGTATTAGAGCAAAAGCCTACTGTTCTATACCTCTGTACAAAGCATACAATATAATCATTAATACTGACCATGTCTATGTCCAGATTTGTTAGCCTTTTAGTACAATATTATAGCTCCTGTTGATGGTTACAGAATGCATCCTAATATAATATATGCCATTTAGCAGACGCTTTTATCCAAAATMTGCATATATTTTATGTGTGGGTGGCCCCAGGAYTCAAACCCACAACCCTGGTGATGCAAGTGCCATCCTCTACCAACTGAGCCATGCAGGACCAGGCTGCCACAGAATGTGTTAAACTGCTAACAGAAGGAAAAYTGAAATTCTGTTAAAGTGAGACTGGAAACGGGGGCTGTGGAAGCTGCATTTTAATCAGAGGATAAACCCAAAAACACAATTTGGTCTCACTACGCAGAGAAAGGGCTGGTGATTTTCACAGCTCAACAATTCTCTCTGCCTCTGTTAGACTTGGCTGCTATGCTACTCTTACATTACCAGAGAGTTTTACACTGGAGGCATTATGAGTCTTATTTACTGTTGCAATAATTACATACAGGAACTCATGCACCCCCACAATATTTCCCCAGAGTGCCAAATGAGCTCTATTTTAAGGCATGGTTGTGCAGTGCAGGGGGGCAGAACTCCATACCTCCTCCTCTCTTGGCTGACCCACTTAACAATAGATAGAGGGAAGACAAAAAATACACCGTCAGCAGTCAGACACACCCCCAGCAGTCAGACACACCCTTAGCAGTCAGACACATCCCCAGCCATCAGACACACCCCCAGCAGTCAGACACACCCCCAGCAGTCAGACACATCCCCAGCAGTCAGACACACCCCCAGCTGTTAGACCACCCACGCTCCGCAGTCAGACACACCCTCAGCAGTCAGACACACCCCCAGCAGTCAGACACACCCCTGGCAGTCAGACACCCCCAGCAGTCAGACACACCCTTCAGCCAGCATCCAGCAGACACACCCCAGCAGTCAGACACATCCCCAGCAGTCAGACACACCCCAGCAGGTCACGCAGACACCCACCCTAGCAGTCAGACACACCCCAGCAGTCAGACACCAGTAACCCAGCAGTCAGACACATCCCCAGCAGTCAGACACATCCCAGCAGTCAGACACCCAGCAGTCAGACACACCCTTAGCAGTCAGACACACCCCAGCAGTCAGACACTCAACCCACTCCAGCAGTCAGACACACCCTCAAGCAGTCAGGACACACCCTTCAGCAGTCAGCACACACCCTCAGCAGCCCTCAGACACACCCTCAGCAGTCAGCACAGACACCCTCAGCAGAAACAATTATGGGATATTCATACATATACACTAAACACACATACACACACCAAACAAACCAAACACACTTATGTGCGCACACACACTCCTAAATGCAGGCAAGACAATAATGCTCCAGATATCGCTGAAACACAAAGGATCACACCTATAGCAATCCCTACATGCATCACTGCACATGGACAGGTCTCCCTCTCCTTCCTCTGTCTTGCTGTTTGGCTGCAGCTCCTATTCATCACCAATGTATTGAGGATTTGGACAGCTGAGTAATTTGATATGGACTGGCTTCCTCTCCTATGAGAGTCATTCAGTCCAGCTGTCTAGCCAGTGAGACTCTTGAAAATCCACTTGAACAAATACTTCTCTGGTGCTTGTCATTGGGTCATTAATAACAGTGCTCTTCTGGTATCAGTGCTGTTGGTTAAAGAAACCCATTTGTCGTGGTATTCCACATAACAGTGGGAAAGCATTTTAAGTAGATGATTCCACATTCAGCTGTGAAATGTGGCCAGTGTTCTAGTTCGTAGTTCCCACTTTAGACGAACCCCTCCATTTTAGACGAACCCTCTCCACTTCAGACGAACCCTCTCCATTTTAGACGAACCCTCTCCACTTCAACGACCTCTCACTTAGACGAACCCTCTCCACTTTAGAACGAACCCTCTCCACTTTAGACGAACCTTCTCCACTTTAGATGAACCCTCTCCATTTTAAACGAACCCTCTCCACTTTAGACAAACCCTCTCCACTTTAGACGAACACTCTCCACTTTAAACGACCCTCTCCACTTTAGACGAACCCTCTCCACTTTAGACGAACCCTCTCCACTTCAGTACGAACCTCTCCACTTAGACGAACCTCTCCACTTTAGACGAAACCCTCTCCACTTCAGACGAACCTCTCCACTTTAGACGAGACCCTCTCCACTTTAGACGAACCTCTCCATTTTAGACAAATCCTCTCCGCAGCCCTTGCCATTAGTGCCACATCATAAAATATGTTGAAATAGTTTGTCGCTTTGACTAAAACTGAGATTGGCCAGAATCTGTTTGAAAAATGTTTGATATACAGTGGAGAAAAGTATTTGATACACTGCCGATTTTGCAGGTTTTCCTACTTACAAAGCATGTAGAGGTCTGTAATTTTTATCATAGGTACACTTCAACTGTGAGAGACGGAATCTAAACAAAAATCCAGAAAATCACATTGTATGATTTTTAAGTAATTAATTTGCATTTTATTGCATGACATAAGTATTTGATACATCAGAAAAGCAGATCTTAATATTTGGTACAGAAACCTTTGTTTGCAATTACAGAGATCATACGTTTCCTGTAGTTCTTGACCAGGTTTGCACACACTGCAGCAGGGTTTTGGCCCACTCCTCCATACAGATCTTCTCCAGATCCTTCAGGTTTCGGGGCTGTCGCGGGGCTATACGGACTTTCAGCTCCCTCCAAAGATTTTCTATTGGTTCAGGCTGGAGACTGGCTAGGCCACTCCAGGACTTGAGATGCTTCTTACGGCGCCACTCCTTAGTTGCCCTGGCTGTGTGTTTTGGGTCGTGTCATGCTGGAAGACCAGCCACGACCCATCTTCAATGCTCTTACTGAGGAGAAGGAGGTTGTGTGGCCAAGATCTCGCGATACATGGCCCCATCCATCCTCCCTCAATACGGTGCAGTCATCCTGTACCCTTTGCAGAAAAGCATCCCCAAAGAATGATGTTTCCACCTCCATGCTTCACGGTTGGGATGGTGTTCTTGGGGTTGTACTCATCCTTCTTCTTCTTCCAAACACGGCGAGTGGAGTTTAGACCAAAAGCTCTATTTTTGTCTCATCAGACCACATGACCTGCTCCCATTCCTCCTCTGGATCATCCAGATGGTCATTGGCAAACTTCAGACGGGCCTGGACATGCGCTGGCTTGAGCAGGTGGACCTTGCGTGCGCTGCAGGATTTTAATCCATGACGTGTAGTGTGTTACTAATGGTTTTCTTTGAGACTGTGGTCCCAGCTCTTCAGGTCATTGACCAGGTCCTGCCGTGTAGTTCTTGGGCTGATAACTCACCTTCCTCATGATCATTGATGCCCACGAGGTGAGATCTTGCATGGAGCCCAGACCGAGGGTGATTGACCGTCATCTTGAACTTCTTCCATTTTCTAATAATTGCGCCAACAGTTGTTGCCTTCTCACCAAGCTGCTTGCCTATTGTCCTGTAGCCCATCCCAGCCTGTTGCATGTCTACAATTTTATCCCTGATGTCCTTATACAGCTCTCTGGTCTTGGCCATTGTGAGAGGTTGGAGTCTCTGTTTGATTGAGTGTGTGGACAGGTGTTTTTTATACAGGTAACGAGTTCAAACAGGTGCAGTTAATACAGGTAATGAGTGGAGAACAGGAGGGCTTCTTAAAGAAAAACTAACAGGTCTGTGAGAGCCGGAATTCTTACTGTGTTGGTAGGTGATCAAATACTTATGTCATGCAATAAAATGCAAATTAATTACTTAAAAATCATACAATGTGATTTTCTGGATTTTTGTTTTAGATTCCGTCTCTCATAGTTGAAGTGTACCCATGATAGAAATTACAGACCTCTACATGCTTTGTAAGTAAGAAAACCTGCAAAATCGGCAGTGTATCAAATACTGTTCTCCCCACGTTACTCATAGTGACTGGGTGTGCAGAAATTATCTAGATTTGATCCAGCTTCTATCTCGTCAACAAACAAAAATACTGATTCTGTGTGTGACTGCAACACCCAATAGGATTATCTGAATAATCTAGTATGATATTGGTATTTGGATGTGAGCGTTATGTGTAAGGAATAGACTTATCAAGACATCCTGTGTCTGCCAGCTTAAGTAGGTACCACAAGATCAGGCAAACTCCTGTGTTAAATATAAGTCATGGTTCTAATCTGTAGTCTAGCTACTGTTTCAAAATGAAACCTTCAATCAAATGGTGTCTTCTACTCACTGGAATTTAAGTCCCATCATATTGTTATGCTGATTGGCAATCTAAGTATATAAGTTAGTACTAAATCTTTGATCAAAATATTGACCTATGGTACAGGAAAAATGTACGTTTGTCARGTTTCAGAATTAGCTGGAAGCGCTGCAACCCATTTCCATTTTTAGGCAAAAAATGTCCTGAGGCMGAGAAGGAGTGACAATCTTGCTTGGTCTTCACAGATGTGTGAGGTTAACATGCTGCCAGGATGACATGCTGTCAGGAATCACAATCATGTGTGTGGCTCAGCTCAATGCTTTAGGAGTGCTTGATAGGTGTACTGTTTAAATGCYGGACAATATATTGCCAATGCTCTCATAAGAACAAAGAACTGTACAAACAACCGATGCAAAAGCAGAATACTAGAGACAAGTGTTATTGCTGAATGTTGTGTATGCCTGCTTGCAGGCCTGTGTCCTTACTCATTTAAATAGTAATATGATATACCTCATCAATCATTTCTCCATTAAACCTTCTGAACCCAGAGGAGCAGAACTCAACCAATTAATTTTCTGTACAACTCAAGCAGAAATATTGATGTGTTTTTAATAATATCGTTTTGATTTATTAGGAACTGAGCTGTGAAATGGAAGATTATTATTCTACCTGTCGAGACCACAGGCATATCATCACGTGCCCAGAATGATTGAGCAGTGGCACTGGGACTATGCTGTTCATTATAGCGCACAAACTTCTGACATACTGTATATGTCTTTATCTCAACCAGCAAGACGTTAATGACTACTAGCCAATTAGGTAATGGAAAACAGCCTAGGCTAGGGCTCTCCAACCCTGTTCCTGGAGAGGTACCATCCTGTAGGTTAACTCCAACCCCAGTTGTAACTAACCCGATTCAGTTTATCAACCAGCTTATTATCAGAATCAGGTGCACTAGATTAGGGTTGGAGCGAAAACCTACAGGACAGGAGCTCTCCAGAAACAGGGTTCGAGAGCCCTGGCTTAGAGTCTCATTCTCCAGTGAGGCCTGCATCACACAGAGCCTAGAGACAGTCTCATTCTCCAGTGAGGCCTGCATCACACAGAGCATAGAGACAGTCTCATTCTCCAGTGAGGCATGCATCACACAGAGCATAGAGACAGTCTCATTCTCTAGTGAGGCCTGCATCACACAGAGCCTAGAGACAGTCTCATTCTCCAGTGAGGCCTGCATCACACAGAGCCTAGAGACAGTCTCATTCTCTAGTGAGGCCTGCATCACACAGAGCCTAGAGACAGTCTCATTCTCCAGTGAGGCCTGCATCAAAGTGCTGCTCCTGGGGTCAGTCTCTCTATTAATTTTAGAACAGGGCCCCAGGCTCGCCTGACCCACATGTAGTAGTGTTTATTCTACTGGAGGGCACTGGCAGCAGGTGTTCCTCTGATCATCTTCTTCTTCTTCATTTCACTTTGATCGAAGACAAAAACCATGACCCAGAATGATGTTAGCTCAGTGCAAGTACTCACGCTAGACTGCATGTCATTCAACCACCACTACYACTCGTATTGGAAAAAGGACATACAAGTTGCAACCTGAAAGCWATTTCCTACTTACTCACCATATTCTTTGCATGATATATTTTCGTTTACAAATAGTATGCAAGTCATTTCACACAACAGAAAATGTTAGAACCCATCACCCACCCACTGTTCCAATTCCCCAACACAGGCAGGGCTACAAAGCTACAGTATTAGGCAAGACAGTTTCACATGCTCTTTCTTCCTAAGAGAGGTCATCTTCACCCCTGGTCATGGCACCCACTGTAACTTAATGGGTGAGCCTCATGTTCCGTACGAGCTGTGGTTGTCATGGTTTTAGCTGTGGTTGTCATGGTTTTAGCTGTGGTTGTCATGGTTCTATCACATGCAGTACTGGCAAATTTCTCAGGTTCCAGGAGAGCAGGTGTTCTGTGTTCTGCCACCCAAACCCTGCTCCACCTGGGGGACTAGCTGCCAGATCATTCCCCTCACATCCTCTCGTCTCATGTAGAGGGCCACAAGCGCCAGAACGACAGGGGGAACAGACCTTCCAACCTGGGGTTCTGTGGAGGTGAACGAACCACTCATAACTGAAATATAATGTGTCAATCTTCTGATGAAGCTAATTAAAACAGTTGTAGAAAATARTTAGATAATATGTTAACCAGGTTATGTTTGGTCAACAGTTGTCGTGTCAACGGTTGTCATGTCTGTGACTCATTAAATGTGAAGACTTATTTTATCAAATTAATTCTTTATGTGTAATTATTATTACGTGATGAAACTAATCATGCAAACTTTAATTAACTAGGAAGTCGGGGCACCACGGGAAAATGTTTATAGAGTCTCTATTTCCCYAATCGACTCTTCAGATATTTTCATATCTTATCGATTAGCCTTCTATTAATGTATCATTATTACCTCATTAGTTCTCATTACTGAACATTGTAAACCCTTGGATATCTGCACGAACCCTAGCCTAAATGATGAATCAGCGATATACAAATTGGCTTAATTATTTATTTACTAGCTAACTAAATAATCACAGAAATACATAACAAACAAACAGTAGATATTGGTTACTAACACAATGCATTTATAAGTCCCTTGTGGGCTAAACCGGTATGACTGCTTGGTAGACAATGGAAAAGGGTGGGGACAGGAAAAGAGCGGGAGAGACAAAATGGATTTACTACACACAGTTGATAATTATATTAATTGAAATGCTAATCCTTTGCACATGAACGGCCGCTCATTCGAGAATAATTGCAATGTATATATTTACGCCCGTATGTCGTTGTCTTCTCTGTTGGAATTTGCTGGTCCATCTGCTGGAGAGTCAGTTCATCAGAGAGTCTCTGGTTAACTTCCCCAGAAGTCACAATGTCTTTCGTGGTTGTAGCTTTCTCAGCGGCTCTGGATAGTGTCTGTTGTAATGGATATGTCAGGCGTACAGATGGTTGTTGCATAGAATAGATGCTTTCGCGGTTMTCAGTCTTCTCATACTAGAGTTCCGTAATTTCCAGCTGCAGACTAGTAATTCTACGTCTAGGATTTGCTCTTATTCTGTAGTGATCGATCGTCTCAAAGTTGAACCGTTTCCAGCCGTGTAGCCTACGCTACACCCTGTATGGTCTCCGTGGCCTCTGTAGCCTCAGCTCCATATTTTCTGGTCTAATGGTCTATAGAATTGTAGCCATTCCAACGTGCGGACTCCGTCACGGCGTTCTCTGACTTAATGTCAATTTTGTAGGAAATACTTTTATACTCTGTGGAAAAGGGGCAATTCCATGATGCCTGATGTACTGTCTGGCCTCACGGGGGTYCGGACACTGACTAGTTAAAACTTTACGAGAGCTCATTGGGACAAAGTCACTAGAGCGCGATGGGACACAGACATCCCGGCCGGCCAAACCAGGACGACGCTGGGCCAATTGTGCGCCGCCCAATGGGTCTCCCGGTCYCGGCCGGCTGCGACAGAGCCTGGACTCGAACCAGGATCTCTAGTGGCACAGCTAGCACTGTGATGCAGTGCCTTAGACCACTGCGCCACTTTGGAGGCCCTGCGTTTATTTTTTATTGTTTTATTATAATATTTTTTTAGGGGGTAGATCAGCTTTAATATTGTAGATATATTTTGGGGTAACAAAAAATATATAGGGATATATATTGTTAAAAGTGTCAAGCGGATTATACAGTATGTATGAGACTCATTAAAGTTATTCATATCTTGACATGAATCAGTGTGATTCATAGTATTCAGTGTGATTCATAGTATTCAGTGTGATTCACAGTATTCAGTGTGATTCATAGTATTCAGTGTGATTCACAGTATTAGTGTGGATTCATAGTAATTCAGTGTGTTCATAGTATTCAGTGTGATTCACAGTATTCAGTGTGATTCATACGTAGTTCAGTGTGATTCATAGTCATTCAGTGGATTCCAGTATTCAGTGTGATTCACAGTATTCAGTGTGATTCATGGTAGTTCATGTGATTCACAGTATTCAGTGTGATTCACAGTATTTCAGTGCGATTCACAGTAATTCAGTGCGATTCACAGTATTCAGTGTGATTCATAGTATTCAGTGCGATTCACAGTATTTAGTGTGATTCACAGTATCAGTGTGATTCACAGTATTCAGTGTGATTCACAGTATTCAGTGTGATTCATAGTATTCCAGTGTGATTCATAGTATTCAGTGTGATTCACAGTATTCAGTCGTGATCATGAGTATTCAGTGTGTTTCACAGTATTCAGTGGAAATACTATGAATATGAAATTCATAGTATTCAGTGTGATTCATAGTATTCAGTGTGATTCCAGTATTCAGTGTGGTTCACAGTATTCAGTGTGATTCATAGTATCAGTGTGATTCACAGTATTCGTGTGATTCATAGTATTCAGTGTGATTCAAGTATTCAGTGTGATTCATAGTATTCAGTGTGATTCACAGTATTCAGTGTGATTCACAGTATTCAGTGTGATTCACAGTATTCAGTGTGATTCATAGTATTCAGTGTGATTCGTAGTATTCAGTGTGATTCACAAGTATTCAGTGTGATTCTATGTATCAGTGTGATTCACAGTATTCAGTGTGTCACAGTTTCAGTGTGATTCATAGTATTCAGTGTGATTCATAGTATTCAGTGTGATTCAGTTTCAGTGTGATTCACAGTTATTCAGTGTGATTCACAGTATTCAGTGTGATTCACAGTATTCAGTTGTGATTCATATGTATTCAGTGTGATTCATGTATCAGTGTGATTCATAGTATTCATGTGGATCACAGTATTCAGTGTGATTCACAGTATTCAGTGTGATTCATAGTATTCAGTGTGAATACATAGTTTCAGTGTGATTCATAGTATTCAGTGTGATTCACAGTATTCAGTGTTTTGATTCATAGTATTCAGTGGTGATTCATAGTATTCAGTGTGATTCATAGTATTTAGTTGATTCACAGTATTCAGTGTGATTCACAGTATTCAGTGTGATTCATAGTATTCGGTGTGATTCACAGTATTCTCGGTGTGATTCATAGTATTCAGTGTGATTCATAGTATTAGTGTGATTCACAGTATTCGTGTGATTCATAGTATTTCAGTGTGATTCATAGTATTTAGTGTGATTCACAGTATTCAGTGTGATTCATTGCTAACTCCCATACGTCCACATGAATTATTCATGTCAGTTTAACTCAATGCACAGTGTTGACTCCCTGGGCAGGGCAAGACGTACTACTGCAGCATACTGCAACTCAATAGCCTTGTGTTTACAGTTCTGCTGGCATGTTTCCACATGGTGGCACCTTGCCCACTCTGCAGTACTGGCAGGTTTACATAACCTAATGCCAGATCAATGTCAGCTCAACTGACAGACTACACCATTCATGGAAGTGGTAGGTGTGATACAATTCCTGTATAATAATGTTCCAACAGGACACAAGAAAAGCACACGAATGCATAAAAAATTGTGAGATTATGGGCTGTGTCTGTTTTAGTGTTTTAAATGTGTGCTGAAATTTGAAAAGTGACATTGTGGGGTAACTTGGGGGAATAAGCAATAACAATGTATCACTGGAAACACGCACACAAAGAAACAAGAATAAGAAATATGAAATACACAATAAAGTAAGTAAGTATAATATATACAGGAYATATTAAAAAAGTCRGTTCTAATATCATTATTTGCATGTGCAGGGATACTGGAGTGATGGAGGTAGATATGTATAGGGGTAAGGTGACAGGGATACTGGAGTGATGGAGGTAGATATGTATAGGGGTAAGGTGACAGGGATAGCTGGAGTTGAGGAGGTAGATATGTATAGGGGTAAGTGACAAGGGATACTGGGTGATGGAGGTAGATATGTATAGGGTAAGGTGACAGGGTACTGGAGTGATGGAGGTAGATATGTATAGGGGTAAGGTGACAGGGATACTGGAGTGATGGAGGTAGATATGTATAGGGGTAAGGTGACAGGGAATCGGAGTGATGGAGGTAGATATGTATAGGGTAAGGGGACAGGACACTGGAGTGATGGAGGTGATTGTATAGGGGTAAGGTGACAGGGATAGCTGGAGTGATGGGGTAGATTGTATAGGGGTAAGGTGACAGGGATACTGAGTGATGGAGTAGATATGTATAGGGAAGGTGACAGGGATACTGGAGTGATGGAAGAATAGATATGTATAGGGGTAAGGTGACAGGTACTAGAGTGATGGAGGTAGATATGTATAGGGGTAGGTGACAGGGATACTGAGTGATGGGATGGTAGATATGTATAGGGGTAGGTGACAGGATACTGGAGTGATGGAGGTAGATATGTATAGGGTAGGTGCCAGGATACTGGGAGTGATGGAGGTAGATATGTATAGGGGTAAGGTGACAGGGATACTGGGAGTGATGGAGGTAGATATGTATGGGGGTAAGGTGACAGGGAATCTGGAGTGATGGAGGTAGATATGTATAGGGTAAGGTGACAGGGATACTGGAGGATGAGGTAGATATGTTAGGGGTAAGGTACAGGGATACTGAGTGATGGAGGTAGAATGTATAGGGGTAAGGTGACAGGATACTGGAGTGATGGAGGTAGATATGTTTATAGGGGTAAGTGACAGGGATATACGGAGTATGGGGAAGGTTTTACAGATAAACATTAAAAATTGGTATAGGGGTAAGGTGACAGGATACTGGAATAGTGTAGGTAGATATGTATAGGGAGTAAGGTGACAGATACTGGAGTGAGAGGTAGATATGTATAGGGTAGTGACAGGGATACTGGAGGATGGAGTAGATATTATAGGGGTAAGTGACAGGGACTATGGAGTGATGGAGGTAAGATATGTATAGGGTAAGGTGACAGGATACTGGAGTGATGGAGGTAGATATGTATAGGGGTAAGTAGCATACTGGAGTGATTGGAGGTAAATGGTTAGGAGGTAAAGCGTGACAGGATTACTGGAGTGATGGAGGTCGATATGTAATAGGGTAAAAGGTGACAGGGATACTGGAGTGATGGACGGTAGTATGTATCGGGTAAGGTGACAGGATATCTGGAGTGATGGAGGTGATATTTATGGGGGTCCACGCCGTGCAGGCTACTCACTCGCGACGCTCGCATGGCGCTCACGACTACGCACCTTAGGGGTAAGTGAACAGGATACTGGAGTGGATGGAGGTAGATAAGTATAAGGGGTAAGGGGACAGGGACACTGGGAGGTGATGGGGGTGATATAGCTATAGGGGGGGGGTAAGGTTTTTGGAAAAAAAAAAAAAAAACAGGGATACTGGAGTGAGGGAGTAGAATGTATAGGGGTATAGAGACTAGGCAACAGGATATAAGATAAACAGAGTAGCAGCAGCTTGTATGTGAGTGGGTGTGTAGAGTCAGTATAAATGTATGTGCATATTATGTGTGAGTGAACAGATGATGGAGTGAGTGTTTGTGTGTGTGTTGGAGTGACAGTGTGTTTGTTGGAGTGACAGTGTGTGTGAGTGTGTAGGGCCCTGTGAGTGGGCATAGAGACAGTGCAAATACTGAAATAAAAGGTCAATAAAGATACAAGGTKAACTCGGTCCGTGTAGCTATTTTGTTAGCTATTTATCAGTTGTATTGATTGCTTGGGAATAGAAGCTGTTCAAGAGCCTGTTGGTGTCAGTCTTGATGCACCGGTGTATGACATGTTGTTTCTGCAAAGGGAATAATGGCTTGTGTTAGGGAATGTGATGAAGCTGTCACAGTCTTGTACCGGGAAAGAAAATAGGCTGCTAAATTTAGTTTGACTGTTACTGAAGAGAAATCTCTGTAAAGATAGTAAGCTCTGATGGGAACAAATAAAAAAARGTATCCTGACATGAAGGAACGCTCTCTAACAACTCTTATCTCTCTCTCTAATAATGTCTCCCCCTTCTCCCTCAATTTCCTGTCCCCATCTCTCAATCTCCTTCTAATATTTCTGTTTGTCTCCATTTTTCCTTAGCTGGGACCACGTATATCTTTGGGAGAGGAGGAGCCCTCATCACGTACACCTGGGCCCCTAATGAGAGGCCGAGCACCAGAGCTGACCGCCTYGCTGTGGGCTTCAGTACTCAGCAGAAAGACGCCATCTTGGTCAGAGTGGAGAGCACCAGTGGACTGGGAGACTACCTGCAGCTGCACATAGTAAGGACAGGAAGGTGTGGGGGGGTACTATGGGATAGGGTAAAGGATCAGGGATTAGGTCCCCTTTTCTATTGGGGTTTAGAACAAAGGCTTAGGATGAGCTCATAGGCTGACTGTACAGAATCCTGAAATGCTCTTGCTGGAGATTTTGGAGGACTAATTGAGGTGCTTAGAAAGACTGTGTTAATTGATAAAATGTCTGTCAATTGCCGTAGAAAAGGACATATGGCAATTATTACTCATGATATCTATGATTAGTGCCAGGAAAGTATGCACCATGCATCTGGATTAGCAGGAGAGAAACAATGCCAGTGTTTGCTCATTAAAACAGCAGGGGGCAGAGATTGTTATGGCAGTACATCCCACTGGCAAATGCTTCGTTGACCTCTAGCTCATTACTTGCAATTAGAGTTCCAGTAGAAAGCGATGCAGTTAAACTGTTTCATCTGAATTCATTATTAATTCAATATTCACAGTGCACGCATGCTATGTTACCCTAGCTGTTTAACACTAGGATAGCAGATGCTGAGCCAAACAGTAGCGTGGTGTGTGCTATTTTCTAAAGAAGCCTTTAAGTCAGATACACTACATGACCAAAAGTATGTGYACAACTGCTCGTCAAACATCTCATTCCAATATCATGGCCATTAATATGGAGTTGGTCCCCCCTTTGCTGCTATAACAGCCTCCACTCTTCTGGGAAGGCTTTCCACTAGATGTTGTAATATTGCTGCTGGGACTTGCTTCCATTCAGCCACAAGAGCATTAGTGAGGTCGGGCACTGATGTTGGGCAATTAGGCATGGCTCGCAGTCAATGTTCCAATTCATCCCAAAGGTGTTTGATGGGGTTGAGGTCAGGGCTCTGTGCAGGCCAGTCAAGTTCTTCCACACCAATCTCAACAAACCATTTCTGTATGGACCTCGCTTTGTGCACAGGGGCATTGTCATGCTGAAACAGGAAAGGGCCTTCCCCAAACTGTTGACACAAAGTTGGAAGCACAGAATCGTCTAGAATGTCATTGTATGCTGTGGCGTTAAGATTGCCCGAACCATTAAAAACATCCCCAGACTATTATTCCACCTCCACCAAACTTGACAGTTCGCACTATGCATTGGGGCATGTAGCATTCTCTTGGCATTCCCAAATTCGTCCATCGGACTGCCAGATGGCGAAGCATGATTCATCACTCCAGGGAACGCGTTTCAACTGCTCCTAGAGTCCAATGGCGGCGATACTTGGCATTGCTCATGGTGAATTTAGGCTTGTGTGCGGATGTCTGGCCATGAAAACCCATTTCATGAAGCTCCCGACGAACAGTTCTTGTGCTGACGTTGCTTCCAGAGGCAGTTTGGAACTCGGTAGTGAGTATTGCAACCGAGGACAGATGATTTTAATACACTACCCGCTTCAGCACTCGGCGGTCCCGTTCTGTGAGCTTGTGTGGCCGTTGTTGCTCCTAGACGTTTCCACATCACAATAACCGCAATTATAGTTGACCGMGGCAGATCTATCAGGGCATAAATTTGACGAACTGACTTGTTGGAAAGGTGGCATCCTACGACAGGGCCACATTGAAAGTCACTGAACTCTTCAGTAAGGCCATTCTACTTCAATGTTTGTCTTTGGAGATTGCATGGCTGTGTGCTTCGATTGTATATACTTGTCAGCAACGGGTGTGGCTGAAAAAGCTGAATCCACTKATTTGAAGGGTTGTCCACATACTTGTGTATATATAGTGTATGTTATGTCCCTGTTTGAGTCCGAGCCCAAACACAGCTGACCCAGATGGRGGTTAAAGGAGTAGCTTGTTCCCCAGGGGGAGTGTGTTTGTTTCTTCAACAGCCCTGTTACAATTATACTGTATAAGGAACACGAGAAGCTACCTGGTTAGCTGACAACAAGGGAATCTACGGTTGATTTGAGAGTCAGCGGCAGCATTGACACTATAGACTATATACAGTATGTGTTAGGGAATCTGCTGAGGATAAATTCATTCACTCTTTTTGAAACAGCATGCGTATAGATCCTGTGTTGGTTTATTGTTTATGACCCTCTTATTTTCATAGATTGTTTATTTGTTACCAATAAAGAACCAGAGATGGTAGAGGATAGAACTTGAGAGAGAGAGTAAACTGCCTTATAGATTACATTTTATGCCCAGGTTATTCAAAAAAATAATAATTATAGCTTCATTCTGAGGAAGAGGTGTAACATGTCAAATAAGGATTTATGCTTAGATCAAAGCTATGTCTAATATAGTATGATGGCATCTWTTGCCACCGTAAAAATGTTGCTTCTCCTGTCATGGTTGTTGCTCTAGGAGAAGGTTTCTGCAGTAACTAAATTACCACCACCAACAACAACCTCTAATCCAATTGGTCATGAACGTGACAGCGTTCAGAAGGAGGTGCAGCACTGTGTTGAGCTGAGCTGTTGGCTTCAGGTTATCCCCCTCTCAGAGAGAGAGAGAGAGCACTGGATGATAGGATGAATGCAAGTAACAGAATATATGATAT
The DNA here is from genome assembly GCF_002910315.2 of Salvelinus sp. IW2-2015. Taxonomy (NCBI): domain Eukaryota; kingdom Metazoa; phylum Chordata; class Actinopteri; order Salmoniformes; family Salmonidae; genus Salvelinus; species Salvelinus sp. IW2-2015. Next base: position 32,144,279 of record NC_036844.1, read on the forward strand.
GCAGCATGTCTTTCCTCCTGCACTCAACTTGCTGCAGTTTAGGCACCAGAGGCGGGTTTCCCCATTGTAAGCCATTAGTCACTAAGCCACGGAGTCTAGGGTTGGATCCACAGGGTCTTCAGGCAGGAGCTCGCTCACTTGAATGTGTGTGTTGTGTTTGTGTGTGTGTGTGTGTGTGTGTGTGTGTGTGTGTGTGTGTGTTGTGTGTGTGTGTGTGTGTGTGTGTGTGTGTGTGTGTGTGTTGTGTGTTGTGAGCCGTGTGTGTGTGCCAGCATGTGTGTGCCGCGCTGCGTGTCTGGCAGTCTGAGTGGAGGCCTCCTCTGAGTGAGTGTATAGATTATTCCCAGCACAGGGTTGGGTGATTAATTTACTGACATAAAGTAGGCTTTGGTTAGTTACAGAGCAAAGAGTTTCCACCTGGTACCCCCCGGGCCCCTCCCCCTCTCTCTCTCTTTCTCTCTCTTTCMCTCTGAGGGCCTGTGGGATGAAGCAGTAGTTGGGCCCAGAAAAAGCCCTCTCTGTCAGGATGAGCATGATGGACGAAAGGAGTTTGACGGCCATTTAGGTGTGATGACAACTTCCTGCTGAAAAGCTGATAGAAAAAATGTGTACCTGTTTCAATACCTGTCAAAAATACTATGGCAAGCTTCCCTAAAACATTGCATCTGCAAATGGAAGGACTTTATTTGTAAAAATGTAGAGGGTAATAAAGTGTCAAATTGAAATATGTATTGTTACCCCTGGATCTGAGGCATAATCCTCTTGCATGGAACAAAATGTGATGCTGTATATCCGTCTGGTGTGTGATGGAGCTGTTTAGCCGTTAGGAAGCAGGGGAGTCGCGACTGATTATTGGACATAGCGACATGTTCAAACAATCCCTTTTAACAAGAGATTTGCAGAAAAAAATGTAAGTGACAAGCTAAAGGATCATTTGATTTCATCATTTGAGGAGAGACAAAGAAGCTTGGCTGATGAGAAGGTAAAGAGCTGGAACCCTTCCTAGAGTAATTAGCTGAACCCACCCGTCTGCTTGATTAATACTCACATGAAATTAGCCTCCCCCCCAGCTGTGGCCCATTATGCTACTTAGTTAGCATGCAGTGATAAAGGCTAGTGCTTTGGATTCATTCGTAATAATAGCATTGGGAAATTGCATTGTCTGCTGTGCTGTATATAAAATGTTGAAAGATTGTACATTCTTGGTATCCATGGATGAGACCCCCGGAGTTAAGGCATTATTGTGTGCATATCATGCACACAAGTCTGTTCACCATGTTGCACTAACCTTGGCCCACCTCCCCCATAACCTAATGAGKCTGACCTCTCTTCATGTGCTTCAAAAGATGGTGCTTACTCAGGCCGTTTAGCATCGGAAAAAAATGTCAACTTAATGGGTGTCTCTCCCATTGACAAAAATGCAATAGCAGCTAGGTATGGTCTATCTAGTTCATTGACTGTATATGAACCAGAAAAAATGAGGGTGTGGGATGTCTCGCTTCCTCTTCCGTCTCTGGTGCTTCCTTATGCACAGGAAGCAGCCAGCACTCTGTATGTACCCTGAGTCATCTGCCCTGTCCATGGTGCTGAATTGACTACACTGGCTGAGTCATCTGCCCTGTCCATGGTGCTGAATTGACTACACTGGATGAGCATCTTGCCCCTTGTCCATGGTGCTGAATTGACTTACACTGGCTGAGTCATCTGCCCTGTCCATGGTGCTGAATTGACTACACTGGCTGAGTCATCTGCCCTGTCCATGGTGCTGAATTGACTACACTGGCTGAGTCATCTGCCCTGTCCATGGTGCTGATGGCTACACTGCGTGAGTCATCTGCCCTGTCCATGGTGCTGAATTGACTACACTGGCTGAGTCATCTGCCCTGTCCATGGTGCTGAATTGGCTACACTGGCTGAGTCATCTGCCCTGTCCATGGTGCTGAATGGCTACACTGGCTGAGTTATGTTCAAGGCCGGATTAATGCAGGGGCTTACCGGGCTGAAAATAATGAAAAAAATACATCAATAAAGGAAATAAGATATATACAGTATACACTGAGTGTACAAAACATTAGGAATGCCTTCCTAATATTGAGTTGCACCCCCCTTTGCCCTCACAACAGCCTCAATTCATCAGGGCATGGATCAACAAGGTGTCAAAAGTGTTCCACAGGGATGCTGGCCAATGTTAACTGAAATGCCTCTTACAGTTGTGTCAAGTTGGCTGGATGTCCTTTGGGTGGTGGACCATTCTTGATACACACGGGAAACTTTTGAGCGTGAAAACCCAGCAGCGTTGCAGTTCTTGACACAAACCGGTGAAGTGGATTTAACAAGTGAGCTTTCACCTGGATTCACCTGGTCAGTCTATGTCATGGAAAGAGCAGGTGCCCTTAGTGTTTTTGTATACTCATGTATATAATATATACTCATGTAATTTGTATACTATATGTATATATATTATATTATTTTATTACTGCAACCGCCAACCACAGGAAGAATTCAGGAGCTCGCTCTCAATGAGTGTAGACAACTGCTGCCGCTCTGCTAATTGTCAGATGGGGGAAGGATAGGTGGTAGGGAGGGTCTGCCTTGATTGGGTAACTGATTAATACAAAAATAAAAATAAACGTAAATTATATACATTTGACTGGTCAAGTGTGGAGTCAGGGGCTACGCCCAAGAGGCAAAGAGGCAAAAAAAATTGTAAAATAATATATTTATTTTGTATACTTTTTTGCCTCTTGGGCTCCTGTTATTATTTTATCAGGAGCACGCTCTCCGTGTTCAAAATAACCAGAAAGCATCATTTTGGCCACAATGGATCAATAGTTTCTAAAAATAACTGTGGATAAATGTTATCACAATCACATACAGGAACTGCCAAAATAAAGGAAACTCCAATATAGTGTCTTAAATGGGTGTTTGGCCACCAGGAGCTGCCAGAACAGCGTCAATAATCCTTGGCATAGATTCTACAAAGTGAACCTAAACCATGTCAGGAAAATGCACCGTGACATATTATTTATTTCTATCATTTACTCAAGTGTTAGCTTTATTTTGGCAGTTACCAGTTGCTAGCATGCTCGCCAAATAAACAGCTTGTTGCATTGTGGTGTCATGACTTTACTTTCATTAATCTGAGTACTGTTAATCATGTAACAATTAACTCATTAGGTTTTGGGGCACCACGGAAGAAGTTGTTTAGAGCTTACACATCTCCCGAATGAAACTCTATAAGGTCTATACCTATAACATCAATAAACATTATCTTATTAATCATACCTCTAATCAATATACTCATTCTAACTCTGAACGATCGTAACCTTCTTGGATCTTAAATGAGAAAAGACCCTAGTGGACTGACAAGGTATGACGGGGGGGGGCTTCGTTCGTCGTTATCTCGGTCGGACCAGGCCTTCTCGGAAAGTTATTGGCCTTCCAGCTGTATGGCTCTGATTGTCCAAAAGGGGTCACCCTTTTCCCGTCTTCTACTCTTGTTCACTCTGGAAGATAACCAGCCATGTCAAGGGTTCCCATTGGTGATGATCGTAGTAGGATGGTCTCACTTAAATTCACTTTTCTTGATATCTGACTTAAGACAGCTTATCAGCTGTACCAGTGATTGTCTGAGATGAGCGTCTCTCCTCTTCCTCCTCTTGTTGGTATTCAGGATTCGGACCACAATGGACATGAGCTGCAGCTCTTCGTCTCTCTGGTCTAAAGGAAGGTGAGTTTATTACTTCACCTCGTGTTGAGGTTCAGAGTTCCAACCATTTAAAACACGTAGCTCTCGCCTCACGTTTCCTGGTCTGATGTTAATTTCATCACATATGAGTTCTGTTATACTCACAGACATAATTCAAACCGTTTTAGAAACTTCAGAGTGTTTTCTATCCAATACTATAATAATATGCATATTAGCAACTATGACTGAGGAGCAGGCCATTTACTCTGGGCACCTCTGTGCCCTTTCATCCAAGCTACTCATAACTGCCCCTGCAGCCATAAGAAGTTAAGGACATTGGCTATCTGGATTTGGGTGAAGGAGAAATGGGGGAGCTTGGGCGAGAGTTGCTGTGGGGAGTGCAGGGCTGTTGACCGAGGTAGGGTAGCCAGGTGGAAAGCATGGCCAGCCGTAGAAAAATGCTTATTGAAATTCTCAATTATCGCGGATTTATCGGTGGTGACAGTGTTTCCTAGCCTCAGTGCAGTGGGCAGCTGGGAGGAGGTGCTCTTATTCTCCATGGACTTTACAGTGTCCCAGAACTTTTTTGAGTTTGTGCTACAGGATGCAAAGTTCTGCTTGAAAAAGCTAGCCTTAGCTTTCCTAATCGCCTGTGTATATTTGTTCCTGACTTCCCTGAAAAGTTGCATATCACGGGGGCTATTTGATGCTAATGCAGACGCACAGGATGTTCAACAAGTCATACAGACGCATCCAGACGTTCATTTTTGTGCTGGTCAAGGGCAGTCAGGTCTGAGATAACCAAGGGCTATATCTGTTCCTGGTTCAACATTTTTTGAAAGGGGCATGCTTATTTTTAAAATGGTGAGGAGGCATTTTAAAGAATGACCAGGCTTCCTCTACTGAGGGATGAGGTTAATATCCTTCCAGGATACGCGGGTCAGGTGATTAGAAAGGCCTGCTCGCTGAAGTGTTTTAGGGAGCGTTTGATGTGATGAGGGGTGGTCGTTTGACCGCATTACGGATGCAGGCAATGAGGCAGTGATCGCTGAGATCTTGGTTGAAAACAGCAGAGGTGTATTTGGAAGGCCAAAAGTTGGTTAGGATGATATCTATGAGGGTGCCCTTGTTTACGGATTTGGGGTTGTACCTGGTGGGTTCATTGATAATTTGTGAGAGATTGAGGGCATCAAGCTTAGATTGTAGGATGGCCGGGGTGTTAAGCATGTCCCAGTTTAGGTCACCTAGCAGCACGAGCTCTGAAGATAGATGGGGGCAATCAGATGGGGGCAATCAGTTCACATATGGTGTCCAGGGCACAGCTGGGGGCAGAGGGTGGTCTATAGCAAGCGGCAACAGTGAGAGACTTGTSAGAGACTTGTTTCTGGAAAGGTGGATTTCTAAAAGTAGAAGCTCAAATTGTTTGGGTACAGACCTGGATAGTAAGATAGAACTCTGCAGGCTATCTCTGCAGTAGATTGCAACACCGACCCCCTTTGGCAGTTCTATCTTGTCGGAAAATGGTATAGTTAGGGATGGAAATTTCAGGGTTTTTGGTGGTCGTCCTGAGCCAGGATTCAGACACGGCTAGGACATCCGGGTTGGCAGAGTGTGCTAGGGCAGTGAATAAAACAAACTTAGGGAGGAGGCTTCTAATGTTAACATGCATGAAACCAAGGCTTTTACGGTTACAGAAGTCAGCAAATGATAGCGCCTGGGGAATGGGAGTGGAGCTAGGCACTACAGGGCCTGGATTAACATCACAAGAGGAACAGAGGAGGAGTAGGATAAGGGTACGGCTAAAGGCTAAAATAACTGGTCGTCTAGTACGTTCAGAACAGAGAGTAAAAGGAGCAGATTTCTGGGCATGGTAGAATAGATTCAAGGCATAATGTACAGACAAAGGTATGGTAGGATGTGGATACAGTGAGGGTAAACCGAGTGATCATAGGAGTCCCGTGAGTGGCTTCAGGCAGCTTGCGGGCCGGGGCTAGCAAGCTAACAGAAGGTCCTTSGAGGGACGTCGCGACGGAAGAAAGTCTGTTGTGGCCCCCTCATGCTATTACATCGGCAGACGGATCAGCAGGGCTCCGTGTCAACATAACCTGAAAGGCCGCTCAGCAAGGAAGAAGCCACTGCTCCAAAACCGCCATAAAAAAGCKAAACTACGGTTTGCAACTGCACWTGGGGACAAAGATCGTACTTTTTGGAGAAATGTCCTCTGGTCTGATGAAACAAAAACAGAATTGTTTGGCCATAATGACCATCGTTATGTTTGGAGGAAAAAGTGTGAGGCTTGCAAGCCGAAGAACACCATCCCAACCGTGAAGCACGGGGGTGGCAGCATCATGTTGTGGGGTGCTTTGCTGCAGGAGGGACTGGTTCACTTCACAAAATAGATGGCATCATGAGGKAGMAAAATTATGTGGATATATTGAAGCAACATCTCAAGACATCAGTCAGYAAGTTAAAGCTTGGTCGCAAATGGGTCTTCCAAATGGACAATGACCCCAAGCATACTTCCAAAGTTGTGGCAAAATGGCTTAAGGACAACAAAGTCAGGGTATTGAAGTGGCCATCACAACGCCCTGACCTCAATCCTAGAGAAAATGTGTGGGCAGAACTGAAAAAGCGTGTGCGAGCAAGGAGGCCTACAAACCTGACTCCGTTACACCAGCTCTGTCAGGAGGAATGGGCCAAAATTCACCCAAATTGGTTCTGGACCCAGTTAACAAATGTTCTCCATGTGTGGAAATTCAAAAAATGCCTCTGCTCAACTGTAGCCTATGCCACATCGCAAATGTTATTGTGGTTTTATTATAAAGGGTATTTTTCTTCAACAGTAAATTGAAGAGGGAGTGGGAGGGGCTATGATTTCTATATCCGGCCCTGGTTGTGTTAATTAACGCTGTCCATGGTGCTGGATGGACTAAARGCTGGCTGAGCTGTGAGTGCTGAATCTCTACGTTTTTTCTGAGTTGTCAGTTGTTTATGGTCAACACAATTTACCTGAAAAGAGGATTAGTGGGACTTCAAACAGGCCTCTCGGCCATGTGCGAGTTCCAAATAAACGTGTTAGTGAGGCAGATTGGTGAATGCAGGGTGCTGTTTCAACACTGAGCTTCCTGTCCATATCTGACTGTTTCTGCTACTATGTCTGTGACTGGTGAGCAGCTGCCAGCGGCAGTGTCCCTCCTCTGGGAAGTCAGCTTTTTAGCCYTGTGTTTCCCCAGGACAAATGTGATTAAAAGCAAAGGGGGATCTGTGACAAGGCGGTGCATGGTGTAATAACCACACCTGTTCTTGAAAGATGGGACTCCATCCATAAGAGAAGGCTTACTCTTTTATTCTGTTACAACACTTGATTGTCCAGTGATGCTACCTTTATTGAGTGCAGCTTGAATGTGTTATCCTGGAGTGACAGTAATTCTTGCCTGTTGCTATTCAAAAMATTTGATTTGCGGATCTCCACCATTTTAAATTCTCATCTCTCATTTATGTTTTCCTTGCTTAATTCACATTTTCAAATCCCATGATATTCTTTCTAACCTCTATAATTGGTCGAAACTAGACTGCTTATGTTGCTAAGATGCACGTTGCAGAAAGATGAGACACACAGCACTACCAAAATAGACCCATTTCCTGATGTTCTATTCAATTGACACTAATTGTATGGCCTGTTTCTGTGCAATTGGACCTTTTAGCTTTTTCTCACCGTCTGCTGCATACTCTCCTAATTGCTCTCTGGAGGGTGGGTCTCTCACCACCCATAACTTTCCATTTTCAACCGCACCACTGAATGGCCCTGTCTTTCTTTACATGCTCCATAGGATGCGTTAGCTGTGTATGCTTTGTGGGGGTTTCTAGAAGAGATAGAGACCCACACACTGTTGAAAATGAGGAAAAATACCAAAACTTTGACATACTGACCAGCTCCAATAGACAGACACGTGCTATATGGCAGACCAATCCAAACTCATCTCTCGGCATGTCTAGCCCACTCATTATCTCAGCCGATCATGGCTAGCGGGGAAGGTTGCTCACTTTTTCTGTTGCTAAACCAACTAGGCTTGTAATTTAACAATTGTATTCGTATTTACAGATGGCATACTAGTTTGACATTAAGGCAAATGAAAGTTCACATGTTCAAGAAGGTATTTCTGCKAAAAAAACGCATTTTGATTGCTCAAATATTTTTCCCGTTCAAACAACTCTCCTGTGAAGTTGTGACTTGCGACATATGCCTAGTTTCCTGAATCGGGTCACATATCACCTGTCTCACCTATCACATATCCATATCACCTATGTCAGCTATCTCTGTCTTTTATTTATATACACATCTATTTCCAGGTTCACAGTGCACAGATACAGTTCCTTTAGAGTGGTGAGGGGYAAAAGGAAACAGCGGACTTTATTGTTCTCTAGGATGGGATACRCTGTTCCCTGCAGTCCAATCACAGAGCAGCCCTGATGTCACGTGTAGTTCTGAAGAGCAGGTTGTAACAGGACAGTGCCTTGGGGGAGCAGAGCCTTGGCAGAGAGGCCCTATGGGGTGGCATCAGACAGTCAGCATGTTTAGAGAGGCTGGCCTCCAGCTTATGTCACATAGATCCTTGTCTCACAGTGTTATCTCAGCAGGAACCTTGTAACCAAGTCATTATTCATTCATCGCTATCCAACTTGTTACTCCTTTATTAATTGGAAAGAATAATAACATTTAGACCACCTGCCACCCTTTTGTATTCCAAAGTATTTGAAATGTTTAGTGTTTTGGCTTTTAATGAAACTATGACTACTCTACTTTATCCTTTGAAACCAGGAGTTGGAACRTAAATTATTTTCCAGTCATTTAGTTCTGAATAGAACCATCTTGTTTTTCGTTCCTTTCCACTGTTCCAAGCAGCAAAATAAAGTTTTGAAATGGTTAGAACCCAAAATAAGTTACGGTTTATAGCGTTCCGTTCTGTTCCTTTTTAAACTTCTGAAATCAATTTATTTTGTACATTTAGCTCAACATTAAATTACTTCAGCAATCAGTGTCAATAGAACAACTTGCTATGGAGCTATATCGATTGGACAGACAAGTGTACGGCGCGAGATGCAACTGACATTTTGAGAGAGTGGTGGAGGAGGCTTGGCTTGAAGTGCTGGGCATCATGTTATGACTTGCATTATCTGAATTGTGCCCACAGAATTACCCCTACGGAGGAGGGGCTTCTATGAATAAACTTTAAATGTCTTTGAAATTCTGAGGGTTGGCTTAAGTTGGACCAGAGCGAGCTAGCTACTTAGCTAACAAGCTTGTGTGTGCAGAGTAGCACCAGAATTTAAATAACAACACGTCTTACCTTTTTGAAGTTAATAAATCCAATGGGAAACGTGATAACTATAGCATCCTTAACTAGCATTGAAAAAGTTAATCCATTCTTCTCCAATTATATATCTCTCCCTAATTTCTGAATCACGCTTGTAATGTCAGCAGGCTACAGCAGTCTATGCTTTGAAAAGGGCAGGGACAGGTAGCCTACACATGCACACTGGCAAAGATTTTCAGCTGGCAGGCACTGGGAGAAGTTTCTGAGGGACAGAGTGAGGGCTTTCCACAGGCACTTTGTTGCATCTTTTTGTGGGACTGGAAAAAATGTCTGGTATGTAAAATAAGATTATTAACCGGTTCCCATGCTTTTAAAATAGCGGTTCTGGAACAGCATAGATCACTTTCGTTCCCGGTTCTGATTCTGTTCAGCAAATTGTTTTGTTATTTTCTGGTTTTCGGTTTTGTTCCCTGAACCTGTTCCAACCCCTGTTTAAAACTGGCCCAAATGTTATGACAAGGCCATAGGCCATCTGTACTGTGTGTGCCATGGAGCTGAAGAGTAGATGCAGGTGGGTACAGGCAGCTGCACCCAGACAGAGTGGTTCGGTCGGTGGGTCTGTATGTTCCAAACGGTGGGAAGCCAGATGCCTGGGAAATATCCCCACAATGTTCTTGTCACAACAGCAGGGTGGGAGGCTAACAATGGCCTCTCCTGACAGAACCTGTCGGACCTTGTTATTACCAAAGCACATGCAGACAGGAGCGTCTGAACAAAACTGACCATGAAAGACCTAGTCTTAATTCACCAGAACAAGGAAAAATGCTGRCCTACGTTAGCTGTCAAGCAGGTGTTGTGGAGCATGTTGACTGGGTGGTGCTATTGAGCCAGCAGAGCGAGAGAGAGAGAACAGGCATGTTGTATGTGATCAGGTAGGACAGATGGGCCTGTTAAAATCCTTTCCTGATTTATGGCTGTCCTGCCCAGAGAGTAGGGGTTGGCTGGGCTGACTTAGGTCCAGAGAGCCCCATGGCTGCTTTATGAATTCTACATGGCATGCCCCAAGGGGAATGAGAATTTAACCGTGGGCGAGACTGCAAAATAGCAATGCTGTGCACAGGGGAATGTCAAAGAAATAAGAAAAGGTGACTTTCAAGCGCCTCAATAAACCAAATAAGACAATGTTGCTGGGGGGTGTTCAACATTCTGCTAATCCACCCAAATACTATCTGATGTTTAACGGCTCTTTTTGGTACATGCTTACTGTACTATTCCAGGGAATCATCACTGCTGAAATATATGTTATGTCTCAGCATGGTTGTTTCTCTAATGTTTATTTTAATTGTACCTTTATTTAATTAAGCAGGGAGTCACCATTGAGACCAGGGTCTCTTTTCATGTAGAATGACTCGTTTAAAACCGAAGCTAGTTAAATGGTCTATATTCATATATTCATTTCCAATATGCATGCAGACCTTCATTTAGGATTTGACCCAATTGTCAGGTATTAGTTTACACTGTATAATGTYCATGTGACAAATGAAGCTTTGTTTTGATTTGTACTGGAACTCCATCTCAAGACCTTTTCTGAGTCTTCACTGTGGCAATTGTAATATTGTATAATGTATATGGTATGTGAGTGCATTTGCATGTGAGAGTTGCTGGGAAGACTTACATCTAAGAGGTTTATCTCTCTGTTCACTCATCTGAATGTGATTATCCAGCTGTCAGGAGGGAGGAGCAGTTGTGTCCCCGGCTAGCTGCAGCCCTCAGCTCCTGAGGCCATGGGAAACTCAAGTCACTGCAATATTCACAAAGACCACAATTTGAAGAGACCACAGGCCTTTCTCATTGCCTGGCAGCAGCCCACCAATGTGCTGGGACTGGTAGGAAGGCACTGTACCTCCAGGCCAGATTAGAGCAGAGAGTTCCCCTGGCTGTTGGAAATGCATCAGGAGGCTGGGTTCATATCCTCCCTCTCCTCTTTCTAAGAACATGGCATGGTCCAGTCTACAGTACTTTGATYGGACGGAGGTGTGGAGTGCAGTGTGCAACATGATGCTCACATCACATATGTGATCAACCWGCTCGATTCTGTCTTATGTAGTGTCACAGGCCGGCTCATAGCCTGTGGCAAAAATMAGGGGACACGAACAACAGGTATAGGCCAATRAAAAAGGTTCTTTATTATAAACCAAAAACGATTAACTTTAAACAAAGAAAAAGGAATGAGGTGTGAAAGTATCATAATGTAGGGTGTATGTAAAGTGCAGGGAATCGTGAATCTGTGTGTGTGAATATGACTGAGTGAAAACTACGTAAAACTACAAAGGAACAAACAAAACAGGATCATACCTGGAGGAGCAGAGAGAGAGAGACAAAAGTGGTTAGTGAAGCAGCTTAAATACCCTGAGCCCAGGTGGCTCCAATCACTAACGACCCTCCTCTGCCTGCAGGAGGAACCGCCCCTGCAATGCAGAGGGGCCGTGACAGTAGCAACATATAAAATTGTGTTTTTTACATTGGACTCAGAGCTAGAAAATGGTATATCATACACTACAGTTGAGGAACAATGGGAAAGTAATTCTGCTTTGAAAATTGGTAAACTTGTAACCTCACTTTTGAGAAAATGGCCTTTGAATGTTTTGGTAAACCTACTGGAGAGCTCTTCTTTGTCTACACATATTCAGCATCGTTCCCACCCTCTTAAGCCTTAGCCCCACCCATCTCTTTAAGGATTCACATGGGGCCATGTACTAAACAACCAAAGATTTCAAGACTAAAGGRTGGTTTATACTACGTCTATCGACAGTTGTCGCAYTGACATCATGAACATTTTATTGTCGTCCGACATCAAACTTGTCGTGGTCGTTAAGAAAAAGTTTAAACACAAAAACTACAGGCTGCATGACATCAGCAGCCTGGTGGTGCAAAACAGCATAACTGGTGTATTTTAACACCGTTTAAAAATGAATTTATTATATGTCAATCTAGTGAACCAGGCAACTAAAAACAACTTTCTAAACAATGTTTTGGGTCGTTTCTAGATTGTTAGCTAAATAGCTAACGTTGAGCTAGCTAACGTTAAGTTAGCTGGTTAGCCAGTTCATGTAATGACCATATCATATAGCTGACAACGTCTTCACTTTAGCTCATTTGTCTTATTTATTACAGGAAAATAAATTCACAACAAGATAATTATTTCCAAGTTAATGGCGAACCAATTACAGAAGTTGTGAGTCTGACAAAATAAAAGCAGGGCATTCTACCGGAAGATTTTTGAACTTGGACACTGTCTCGTTGGCCTAACGTTATATCCTAATTTGACTTTGGTGTTGGTCATGTTCTTCACGTTACCGTCTCTGGTAAATAGATACTATATCAAATAAAWWCCAAGTTYATTTGTCACATGCACAGGATACAGAAAGAAGTGTGTAGTGAAATGGTTACTTGCAGAGAGTATTTTGTTTAGACATGTAGCTAGCTAGCTAAACAATGAGCCATAAATCCCAACTCATAACCTTACTATCCTGCATGAATCTGCAGGTAGCTAACCAACCATGTTCAATGTTAGCTAGCTATKTAACATAAGGCTATAACTAGCAYTGCAAATGGCTCTGAGATACGAATAATATTACTACACAGATCATACATGTAATGTTAGCTAGCGAGCCAGCCAGCTAACGTTAGCTAGCTAACAGTACACTTTAACTTGAAATGAAAATAACTTTCTGACAAAATTAGAAATGTATAATATCTGAAAATGTAGCTAGCAAGACTATCTTACCCGTCCGTATATATGGATGAACGCTTCTCCCTCTCTGTCACGGATGCCATGGTTGCCCTTAGTTTGAAGATGTAATCCAGAGACAGGTGTTTTATACAACAGCCTTCTGTGTGTWKTCTTTTCGACTCCCTCTGCATATTTGCAATCAAACGCTAMAATTTTCTCCATCTCCTTAGTAATCATACTCTAATTCCACTGGGCATTCCACTGATTTCAAAACTCGGTCRTRCAGAAAGTGGAGAACAACACTTTTTCAGTTCTACTACGTGATATATTTCAAAAAAGCAGCGTTAGAAAGGATTACCTACACACACTGAGCAGCTCATGTTATAGACAGAAGCGAGCTACATGGCAGACCAACTKTCGGCATGTCCAGCCCATCCATTATATCAGCCAATCATGGCTAGCGGGAAGGTTCCTGTCCTTTTCCGTGGCTAAACCAACTAGGCTCGTAATTTAACAATTGTATTCATATTTACAGATGGCATACACGTTTGTGTCAAACGCATTTTGATACAAATAAAAAGTTAACGTTCAAATGCCTCTCCTGTGAAGTAGTGATGCTCAACATATGCCTAGTTTCCTGAAACAAGTCACATATTAAGACGTAGTCCCTCCTACGCTCACACAAACACACTGAAGACAGGAACACGCTCACATAGCTATGATCTTCTAAATGTACCACCACCCACACACTGCTGGGGGGTGGGGGGGTCACTGTCAGGGACAGAGGTGTGGGCGAAGGAAACGGTTTCTACAGTGAGACTCTGACTGTCAATCAGCCGTAGTGGGGGTTTCTGCTCAACAGAACAAGATCCAGGGCTCTCCTCCTTGGATGGTTACGTGAGCACACATCGACAGCTCAACATGTCCCCTTTGCTGTTATTCTTAGCTGTGTTCCATGTTCCCCAGACACAATGATAAATAACACAGTGCCTACATTTTAAATAGTTGCAAAGTTGCATTCCCCCCCGCCACCGCCGTCATGTGAACTAAAGTGTGCTGGGACCAGGCTGAACACACAAGTGTTAGCAACAGCATGGCACATTAGAGGAACAGAACGCAGGTAGTGGTGAGGGGACAGTAGCGCACACTGAGCAGCTGGGCCAGTGACCGTGGCCATGGCCTAAGAGTGGGAGACACCCTGAGCCTGTGCTTTATACACAGCGTACAGGGGCATGCCTTTGACTGGTACAGGKAAGCTATTTTGAGGCGCCGCAGGGGTGAACCGGAGGGCAGTAAATAATCGAGAAGAAAATGTCCTCTCCTTTCTGCCCTCCCATGCAGCCTATACACACCCCACTGGCAGCCGGAGGAAGTAACTCTGATCTGTGTTGGAGGTTCCAGCTGTGAGAGAAGATGCGGTGAGAGGGATGGGTCAGGTCAAGCCCCAGCCCTAGCCTCCAGCCCCCACCATCCAGCCTAGGTCCCTGCTTCTCAAGGGGAAATGTCACCCTGAATCTCCATGAAAAGAACTGATGGGGTCATTGAACATCACACAAAGGGGATCTTTCCGCATGAGAAATGTATGGTGCTCAGGAGGGGCTCTTCTTGTCAGGCAACACTGGGCTTTGGTTCATTTCCCCCACTGCTCTGTGGGTTCAGGAAGAATCACAGTGCTTAATGTGAGGAATGCAGACTGAGGAGCTTGCTCTTGACCCCTAACTGAACTGCTATCTCCAGGGAAATCTCCATTAAACTGTTGGGGGTTACCAAGGGGAGAAGGCAGAGGAGCAGGAGGACACTGGGTAGTATGGGTGGTGGCTGTGGTGGGGTCACCCAAAGGTTCTGTCAGTTCACAACACTGATGTGATGGAGTGGCACTGGTTGGGATTGATGTTACCTCTATAACACTGTGAAAATCCCATACACTGTTAATTCTAAAGAAAAGTAATCAAATAACTAGACAATATTTTAACTAGATAACAGATAACTGATAACAGGTAACCATCATCACACTACAGGATATTACATAGTATCATCCTCTAGCTGTTTTCTGATTTCTCCTGGAACTCAGACTGAAGTGGTTGAGGTGAGATGGCCCATATTCTCTCATCATCGGTGACTGACACCTCTTGGCAGTTTGCCCCCTGTCAGATGTCTATACTGATGGATCAACCCCTTATCATGCCTGATGGTTTCTGATCTGCTCATCAAATGGTCACGTGGGATCAATTCCCAAGTCATGGAGACAAGATACCACTTACCATATTACTGACAGTACCAACTGATTGTTGAGTGAATCTCTGAAAGCCTTCCATTTTAGTATCATGTTTAAGAAGTGGACATTTCAAGCATGGAACATTTTTATGTTGTGAGTAGCATGATGTGAGAGTKATCTTACAGACTGGGCTGGGATAATGTTGAAGCTGTCAGACAGCTGATCTAGTCTTTAGTCCTCTCACACTGCCACATTAGCACTGTGACCATAGAATTAAGAATTACAATAGGATCTCTATGACTGTGACCTTGTGGTCTGATCACAGGGTCTTCAGACGTGCCCAGCCCGGTCGTCGCAGTGCCCACACACAAAGTGTTTTGCCCCCCAGCCCAGTTTCCTAGCAGCGCCACCCAGAGGCAGCCAGAGGAAGTAACRCTGACCTGTGATGGAGGTTCTAGCTCTGAGAGAAGATTCAGTGAAAGGAATGTGTCAGGTCAGGTAGAAGAGAAACAGCAAGGTCAAGTCAACAGTGATCAATTTGAGGGACCCTGAGCTGGGCTGCAGACCGCAGAGGGAGGCAGGTGGTGAATGGAAACCGATGGAGGCGTACTAGTCCAACATACTGCCTATGTCACAGAGGATAACTCTGGGCTGCTCAACCAAGGGTACTTCCACCCCTGCAGCACTGTAACAATAAAAACTATGCCAATGTCTTACTCACCAGTGGTATAGCAGCTGCCACTATTGTCAAAGCATTTTTAGATTTGTGAATATCTCACTTGTCGTTTCCCTTCAGACACCCCTTCTGTTTCTTCCATCCCCAGGAACAAGGAAAGATCGATGTGATCTTCAACGTGGGGACAGATGACATCACCATTGGCGAGCCGGCTGTCATAGTTAGCGATGGCAAGTACCATGTTGTGCGCTTCACACGCAGCGGTGGCAACGCCACCCTCCAGGTGGACAACCAACCTGTCATCGAACGCTACCCGCCAGGTAAGGCATGGGGAAGGACTCTTTGAAAAGGAGGTGATGGGTGGGGGTGGGAGTGGGAGTGGCAGTTCCAGATATGTACTGTATATATTAAGAGAATGGGAGGGAGAGGGAGAGATAACTAAATTGATCCAGGCTGCCAGGCTGTATTTTGAAAACACAGACATGGAGGAATGTGCATGGTGATTCCAATTCCAGCTCTAGCAAACAAACATAAAATATCACATAAATTCAAGGACAGTTGTTGAATGCGCTTGGCAAGCAAGAAATTTGCCTTTTGCCATAGAGTAAATGGGGGGGGTTTTCAACACGCTCCAGGGTTCTGTTTTGATATGTGCCATTTCACTATTTTAATGTATTCAGAGTGCTTTATGGAGTCGCCACATGGAGTGCCCAGATAACTATTGCATAAACAATCTAATAACAATCTGAAAAGGACACATTTTCCTGAAGCTGCCTTGATGGATTTGGATTCTTCACAGTAATTGTAGCAGCCAGGCAGAGTGGAGCTGAGAATGGGATCTTCACACAGCCTCAGAGCAATGAAGGACCCCTCAGCAAAATCTCAGCTCTCATTTCACCCCCCCCCCGCCTGTAAAAAAATTGCTTTTATATGAGAGCACTGTGGATGTGTGTGTGGCTTGAAAGGATGGAGAAAGGAGCTCTCAGAACATTCTGTTGTCTGATCCCTGTCCCCAAGAACCTCACATTCTGTTGTCTGTTCCCCGTCCCCAAGCCCTCACATTCTGTCGTCTGTTCCCCGTCCCCAAGCCCTCACATTCTGTCGTCTGTTCCCCGTCCCCCAAGCCCTCACATTCTGTCGGTGTTTCCCCGTCCCCAAGCCCTTCACATTCTGTCGTCTTTCCCCTCCCCAAGCCCTCACTTCTGTTGTCGTTCCCCGTCCCCAAGCCCTCACATTCTGTCGTCTGTTCCCCATCCCCAAGCCCTCACATTTGTGTCTGTTCCCCGTCCCCAAGCCCTCACATTCTGTCGTCTGTTCCCCATCCCCAAGCCCTCACATTCTGTCGTCTGTTCCCCTCCCCAAAGCCCTCACATTCTGTCGTCTGTTCCCGTCCCCAAGCCCTCACATTCTTGTCGTCTGTTTCCCGTCCCCAAGCCCTCACATTCTGTCGTCTGTTTCCTCATCACCCAGCCCTCACATTCTGTCGTCTGTTCCCCGTTCCCCAAGCCCTCACATTCTGTCGTCTGTTCCCCGTCCCCAAGCCCTCACATTCTTTCGTCTTTTCCCCGTCCCCAAGCCCTCACATTCTGTCGTCTGTTCCCCGTCCCCAAGCCCTCACATTCTGTCGTCTGTTCCCCGTCCCCAAGCCCTCACATTCTGTCGTTGTTCCCCGTCCCCCAAGCCCTCCACATTCTGTCGTCTGGTTCCCGTCCCCAAGCCCTCACATTCTGTCGTCTGTTACTCGTCACCAAGCCCTCACATTCTGTTGTCTGTTCCCCGTCCCAAGCCCTGGGCCCGTCCCCCAAGCCCTTTCTAACAAATTCAGCCCCAAAAACAATATCTATATTGCATCCTTATGATTCATTTTATGAGCCAGAACATGTTAACTAATATCTAAATAATCGTTTCTTTCCAAATCAAATTGACCAAGCTAACAATAAAGGATTATCTCAAATGTGTCATTTATTTTCTTGATTGTTAGTTCATGATGGAAATTCCCCTCTTCTCTACCTTACTTAGATATAGATTCTACTTTCACCTCTTCTCTAACTACTTAATATAGATTATACTTTCACCTTTTCTCAATGAACGAGAACTCTCGTCTTCTCCACTCCATTCATGTAGTTCCTCAGGAACACATTGTCTGAATATTCAGTACATAATCAGACTATAACATGTGTTGTGTAGTACTCAATCAGTTGTATGCCCACATTTGGCACAAGCATATTATTTTACTTATCTTTATTTTTTATTATTTTACCTTTATTTAACTAGGCAAGTCAGTTAAGAACCAAATTCTTATTTTCAATGACGGCCTAGGAACAGTGGGTTAACTGCCTGTTCAGGTGGTAGAACGACAGATTGTACCTTGTCAGCTCGGGATTTGAACTTGCAACCCTTCAGTTATATAGTCCAACGCCTAACCACTAGGCTACGGTTAGGAGTTGTGAGTGTGTTTTGATAAGATTTTTGATACAGACATTTCTTTATATCTGTTAAGTGTAGAAGACCAGGGTAAAATTAACTGTACATTAGAGTTACAGCAGAGGTTTAGTTACAGTACAGCCAAGGTTTTTATCAAGTGGAGGGCGGCTCAAGGCTAGTTTTAACCAAGGTTTTTATTTTATAATGGCTATCTCATCCACTTTGGCATGCCACCTCTGGGGCACAAACCCAGTCAGTGATTGGCCCAAATATAATATTACTGTGTATGTGGAKGGAGTAGAGCAGTGGAGATAGATGAGAGAGAAAGCTGAGATGCCATTGTGGTCCTTCTTTTGGAAGGTTATTTCATTTTTAGTCTGATACAAGATGTGTAATCCAATGATGAAATGACGCTGGAGTGAATAGCAGCCGTTTTATTGGCTCCTGGATAATTGTGCTATTTTGTGTATTTTTTTTCGCTTATCTGAACTTTTCTTGTACATAATGTTTCCACCATCGTTTCCTACAACCATAAAGAGCTTCTGGACATCAGAACAGCTATCACTAAACTTCTACTTCCATGAGTCAGAGGCGAAAGACATATTGATTATCACAGACCAGGCCCAAATCACCAACACTCAAAGAAAGAGGAGAGGGTGCTATAGAGCCCCACAGTGGAGGTGATATAATAGCCATCAAACCTAGCAGTCAAACAGGGAACATTGTTCAAATTGTAGGTGATATAATAACCATCAAACCTAGCAGTCAAACAGGGAACATTGTTCAAATTGTAGGTGATATAATAACCATCAAACCTAGCGGTCAAACAGGGAACATTGTTCAAATTGTAACAGGGGCAGGCAAATGACCCTCAGGATGACAAATCAGAGCAAGATTATCAAATCAAATTTTATTGGTCACACACACATGGTTAGCAGATGTTAATGCGAGTGTAGCGAAATCCTTGTGCTTCTAGTTCCCGACAGTGCAGTAATATCTAACAAGTAATCTAACAATTCCCTAACAACTACACACAAATCTAAAGGGGTGAATGAGAATATGTAAATATAAATATATGGATGAGCGATGGCCGAGCGGCATAGTCAAAGTGCAATAGATGGTCTAAAATACAGTATATACATATGATATGAGTAATGGAAGATTTGTAAACATTATTAAAGTGGCCTTATTTAAAGTGGCATTGTTTAAAGTGACTTGTGATCGATTTATTAAAGTGGCCAGTGATTGGGTCTCAATGTAGGCAACAGCCTCTCTGAGTTAGTGATTGCTGTTTAYCAGTCTGATGGCCTTGAGATAGAAGCTGTTTTTCAGTCTCTCGGTCCCAGCTTTGATGCATCTGTACTGACCTCGCCTTCTGGATGGTAGCAGGGTGAACAGGCAGTGGCTCGGGTAGTTGTTGTCTTTGATGATCTTTTTGGCCTTCCTTCTACATRGGGTGGTGTAGGTGTCATGGAGGGCAGGTAGTTTTCCCCAGGTGATGCGTTGTGCAGACTGCACTACCCTTTGGAGAGCCTTGTGGTTGAGGGTGGTGCAGTTACKGTACCAGGCGGTGATACAGCCCGACAGGATGRTCTCYATTGTTCATCTGTAAAAGTTTATCAGGGTTTTGGGTGACAAGCCAAATTTATTCAYCTGTTGCACCTTCTTCACCACACTGTCTGTGTGGATGGACCATTTCAGTTTGTCTGTGATGTGTACGCCGAGGAACWTAAAACTTTCCACCTTCTCTACTGCTGTCCCTTCGATGTGGATAGGGGGGTGCTCCCTCTGCTGTTTCCTGAAGTCCACGATCATCTCCTTTGTTTTGTTGACGTTGAGTGAGTTGTTTTTTTCCTGACACCACACTCCGAGTGCCCTCACCTCCTCCCTGTAGGCRGTCTCGTTGTTGTTGGTAATCAAGCCCACTATTGTTGTGTTGTCTGCAAACTTGATGATTGAGTTGGAGGCGTGCATGGCCACGCAGTCGTGGGTGAACAGCGATTACAGGAGAGGGCTGAGCACGCCATTGCGGGGCCCCAGTGTTGAGGGTCAGCGAAGTGGAGATGTTGTTTCCTACCTTCACCACCTGAGGGCGGCCCATCAGAAAGTCCAGGACCCAATTGCACAGGTCGGAGTTGAGACCCAGGGCCTCCAGCTTGATGATGATTTTGGAGGGTACAATGGTGTTGAATGCTGAGCTGTTGTCAATGAACAGCATTAAAACATAGGTATTCCTCTTGTCCAGATGGGATAGGGCAGTGTGCAGTGTGATGGCGATTGCATCGTTTGTGGACCTGTTGGGGCGGTATGCAAACTGAAGTGAGTCTAAGGTGGCCGGTAAGGTGGAGGTGATATGATCCTTGACTAGTCTCTCAAAGCACTTCATGATGACAGAAGTGAGTGCTACGGGGCAATAGTCATTTAGTTCAGTTACCTTTGSCTTCTTGGGTACAGGAACAATGGTGGCCATCTTGAAGCCTGTGGGGACAGCAGACTGGGATAGGGAGCGATTGAATATGTCCGTAAACACACCAGCCAGCTGGTCTGCGCATGCTCTGAGGACGCGGTTAGGGATGCCATCTGGGCCAGCAGCCTTGCGAGGGTTAACACGTTTAAATGTCTTACTCACGTCGACCACGGAGAAGGAGGGGGGGGGGGGCACAGTCCTTGTTAGCGACCCGCGACGGTGGCACTGTATTATCCTCAAAGCGGGAAAGGAAGGTGTTTAGTTTGTCTGGAAGCGTGACGTCGGTGTCCGTGACTTGGCTGGACTTCTTTTTGTAGTTCGTGATTTCCTGTAGACCCTGCCACATACGTCTCGTGTCAGGGCCATTGAATTGCAACTCCACTTTGGAGATAGGTTAAGGTAGGTTTTAATAGTCACAGTGGGTACAACATCTCCAATGCACTTCCTTATAAACTCACTCACCAAGTCAGCGTATAGATCAATGTTGTTCTCTGAGGCTGACCGGAACATATCCCAGTCCGCGTGATCAAAACAAACTTAAAGCGTGGATTCCGATTGGTCAGACCAGCGTTGAATGGTTCTTGTCACTGGTACATCRTGTTTGAGTTTCTGCCTATAAGACGGTAGGAGCAAGATGGCGTCATGGTCGGATTTGCCGAAGGGAGGGCGGGGGAGGGCTTTGTATGCATCGCGGAAGTTAGAGTAGCAGTGATCGAGTGTATTGCCCGCGTGAGTGCTGCAATCAATATGCTGATAGAATTTATCTTAGCCTTGTTCTCAAATTTGCTTTGTTAAAATCCCCAGATACAATAAATGCAGCCTCAGGATATATGGTTTCCAGTTTACATAGAGTCCAGTGAAGTTCCTTGAGMGCAGTTGTGGTATCTGCTTGAGGGGGTATATACACAGCTGTGACGATAACTGACGAGAATTCTCTTGGGAGATGATATGGTCTGCATTTGATTGTAAGGAATTCTAGGTCGGGTGAYCAGAAGGACTTGAGTTCCTGTATGTTGTTATGGTTATACCATGAGTCGTTAATCATGAAGCCCTTCTTCTTCCCAGAGAGGTGTTTATTTCTGTCGGTGCGACGCATGAAGAAACCCAGTGGCATAACGACTCCAACAACATATCCCGAGAGAGCCATGTTTCCGTGAAACAGAGAATGTTACAATCTCTGATGTCTCTCTGGAAGGCAACCCTTGACATTATTTCATCCACCTTGTTGTCTAGAGACTGGACATTGGCGAGTAGTATACTCGGAAGTGGTAGGCGGTGTGCACTCCTTTGAAGACTGACCAGGAGGCCGCTCCGTCTACCTCTTTTGCGGCGATGTTGTTTTGGGTTGGCCTCTGGGATTYGATCCAATGTCCTGGGTGGTGGTACGAACAATGGATCTGCTTCGGGAAAGTCGTATTCCTGATCGTAATGTTGTCAAGTTGACGTCGCTCTTATATCCAATAGTTCTTCCCAACTGTATGCAATAAGACTTAATATTTCCTGGGGTAACAATGTAAGAAATAATACATTTAAAAAAACGAAATACTGCATAGTTTCCTAAGGACTCGAAGCAAGGCAACCATCTTTGTCGGRGCCATCTTGCAATGGGTATTATGACTCATACTGTGGTACTCTATTCAGGCCGATTTGCGTGATACCTAACGAGACTACGTCGGAGAGTGGATAAATAGTTATKWTGGCGAACATGCAATCACTGGAGAAAAAACTGGATGAGCTCCGTTTGTGACTATCCTATCAAAGTGATCTGAAGAACTGTAATATCCTATGGTTCTCTGAGTCATGGCTGAACAAGGACATGATAAATATAAATCTAGCTGGTTTTTCTATACATCAGCAGGACAGAACGGTGGCATCGGGGAAGCTCAAGGGAGGGGTTGGCTCACAACTGGTGAGCAATCTCAAATATTAAGGAAGTCTCAAAATTCTGCTCGCTTGAGTTAGAATACCTAACGATAAGCTGTAACCATCCTATTTACCAAGATAATTTTCATATATATTTTTGTAGCTGTCTATTTACCACCAGAAACCGATGCTGGCACAAAGACCGCACTCAACGAGCTGTAAAGGGCCATATGCAAAAAAGAAAATGCTCACCCAGAGGCGGAGCTCCTAGTGGCCGGTGACATTAATGCAGGYAAACTGAAATCCGTTTTACCTCATTTCTACCAGCATATCACCTATGCAACTAGAGGTAAAAAAAACTCTAGATCACCTTTGCTCTACACACAGAGACACATACAAAGCTCTCCCTCTCCCTTCATTTGGAAAATCTAAGTGTAATTCTATCCTCCTGATTCCTGCTTACAAGAAAAAACTCAAACAGGTAGTACCAGTGGCACGCTCAATATGGAAGTGGTCAGATGAAGCAGGTGATAAACTACATGACTGTTTCGCTAGCAGTGAACCATGCATGAGAGCACCAGCTGTTCCAGACTGCTGTGTGTTCACGCTCTTCGTAGCCGATGTGAGTAAGACCTTTAAACAGGTTAACATTCACAAGGCCGCAATGCCAGACGGATTACCAGGACAAGTGCAGTCGCAAAAARCATCAAGCGCTATGATGAAACTGGCTCTCATGAGGACCGCCACAGGAAAGGAAGATCCAGAGTTACCTCTGCTGCAMAGGATAAGTTCATTAGAGTTAACTGCACCTCAGATTGCACCTCAGATTGTTGTGTAAGGTCTTTTTGACCAAGAAGGAGATTGATGGAATGCTGCATCAGATGACCTGGCCTCCACAATCACCCGACCTCAACACAATTGAGTTTGGGATGAATTGGACCACAGAGTGAAGGAAAAGCAGCCAACAAGTGCTCAGCATATGTGGGAACTCCTTCAAGACTGTTGGAAAAGCATTCCTCATGAAGCTGGTTGAGAGAATGCCAAGAGTGTGCAAAGCTGTCATCAAGGCAAAGGGTGGCTACTTTGAAGAATATAAAATATATTTTGATTTGTTTAACACTTTTTTGGTTACTACATGATTCCATAATGTGTTATTTCATAGTTTTGATGTCTTCACTATTATTCTACAACGTAGAAAATAGTTGAAATATAGAAAAACCCTTGAATGAGTAGGTGTGTCCAAACTTTTGACTGGTACTGTATATATTTATTTTTTCAGAGTAACTAGCAGTTGATTGTAATGTCTGTGTATCAAATTTTTATGCTATCATGAATCACTTTCTTCAAGAATAAGGAACCCTGCTAGGCTACTTCCCCTAACAGTAATAATCACCATAGTCATGCCCTTCCATTGAGATGATAACAACCAGAAAACCTCTTCCTGCAATTTACTTAAACTGTGTTCATGGTTCTAAAGGTTAAATTGTGAATTGATGTTGCATGCGTTGTTTCTCCCTTGCTGATTTCTCCCAATTACAGTTATATCTGTTCTTCTATTTTGTTTGCATTTAAGCCCTGATGCTTGGTTAAAAAGTTCATAAATACACCAATCCCCACCAAATGAACCAGCTCAGAACTTTATAAATAGAACTAAACACCATTCTAACTAGTATGCCCTTTGTTACTATCCCTTTAATAAATACCACTAAGTAAAGCACAAGTTTTTTTAAACCTSAAGCTGGGTTCAAATTGATAACTTGCTAAACGTGTTAGCCATGATGCCCTGTCTCTAACCTTGTGATCTTTCAACTTCCAGATTTAACCTCTAATCTGTCTCTCCAAATTCTCTGAAGGGAACTTTGATAATGAGCGCCTGGCTATTGCTAGACAAAGAATCCCATACCGACTTGGTCGGGTAGTTGACGAGTGGCTACTCGACAAAGGTAAACAACAAATTAATTCATCCATTAAACAGTTGCTAAATCCAGTTTAAATCCCTCTGTCTAATCCCTGTAAGAGGTGCAGTGCTAAGAGACAAAGGTGACAAGCAAAGGATCAAATGCTGTTACCTACTGTATGTACAGTATAGAGATACAGATGTCKGCATGTTGGGTTTGTTTGGGACTGGACTGAAATTGACTGTGGATGGTTGTGACTATGATGGGAAACAGCCATCTCAGCCATATAACCGATAGCCATTTAGAATAACTTACCTAATGCCATTTAGTATCATGAGTGATAGTACCGTACATCTACCAGGTATCCTTTGCCATCCCCTTCTGGGAATGCTGCACCTCTTCAGAGATTTTAAAACTATTTAACTAAATAAACATAACCCCTGACTAACCCTCCAACAAAGTCCCTCCTAATTACTGTGTTTAATTAGATGCTGCTGATTTTATTACATTGGTATTATCTGTTTATTATTCTTGTGATGCGAACATCATTGATGATAATAACTAACCTGCTAAACAACTGGAATAATTAGCTTGTAAAGGAACATTTCATCTAATGCTGGTGGTTCTTGCAACAAGGTATTACAGTATCTCACAGTAAACCTTCCATTTAAATTAACATCCTGGTCTCTCTAAATTCTCTAAACTGGATGGTTCATGTATAGTCCACGCTGCGGTTAATTGGCAATGCTAAAAGCCCCACGCTAATGTGACCTCACTAAACACCACTATACTCTCCCTACTATACCTCCAGATGATTTCCCTGTGTCTTGGCAACCATATCACAGACATGTTCAGGGACAAAGGGGCTGAGACCCTGACAGACAGGTAAATTACTGCCACTGCAACACTGCATAGCTACATAGTTAATCGGCATTCTCCTGATAAGGACACACATTACATGACCCTCTCTCAACATGCTGATCTCACTGAGTGATGATTTAACAGTAARAGTGCTTATTGTCAGTGCTGCTCCAGAGAAACAACACTGATTGGTCCACCAGCCTCTGACCGAGAGGATGAAGGGAAATGCCCAGTCCCTAGTTGTCCATCAATTCAAAGAAACGACTTCCTGTGTTTTATGAAGGGAAGTTATGTGTTTACACTTTCCCATGACTCTCCTTTCTCCCCATTACTCTCTGTGAACACACTGATATCTATAAAGTCAAAGTATACCCACTATTGTGCCACCTTCCCCTCTTGCAAAGACTTAACCCATTTGAAAATACCCTTTTTTGACCCTATGACCAGGATTAAACCAAGTCACGAACTCTGCTTTTAAACACTAACCAGTTGATGTACCAATCTAACATTCAAACTAACCACAGCTTACCCTCAGAGCATATTAGGCCCTTATCTCTGTGCCAATAAGACGACTGAATAGAAATATGCAAAATACAAACCAGACCACTTTGATTGAATTAAACATTCCAGACAAGGTGTTAACATGCCTATCACAACATTTTACTAAGGCCCTTCTGAGTCTTTAGCACGGTATAACTCATATTATAAACTGGGTGGTTCAAAAACCCTGAATGCTGATTGGCTGACAGCCGTGGTATATCAGACCGTATACCACGGGTATGACAAAACATTTATTTTTACTGCTCTAATCACATTGGTAACCAGTTTATAATAGCAATAAGGCACCTCGAGGGGTTTGTGGTACAGTATATGGCCAATATACCACGGCTACGGGCTGTATCCAGGCACTCTGCTTTGCGTCGTGCATAAGAACAGCCCTTAGCCGTGGTATATTAGCCATATACTACACCCCCTCGGGCCTTATTGCTTAAATGTAATTGGATGTCTGCCTGTTTGTGTCTGTCTCTCTCTCTCCACTTCTATCTCTTTCTTTCTCTATCTCTCTTTCTCCTCTTCCTTTACCTCACTATAGGAAGACAGCTGACCATCTTCAACAGCCAAGCAGCGATAAAGATCGGGGGTCAGGATAAAGGCCGGCCGTTCCAGGGCCAGATCTCTGGTCTCTACTATAACGGCCTGCAGGTGCTTAAGCTGGCGGCAGAGAGTGACCCCAGTGTCCAGGCTGAGGGGAACCTGAGGCTGGTGGGAGACTCACTGTCAGTGCTGACCACTGAGACCACCTCCACCACCCCACTGGCTGTCTCCGACATGTCCACCACCATCATGGAGACCACCACCACCATGGCCACCACCACCACCCGCAGGCAACGCTCACCCAGCATGAGGGAGAGCATCTCCCAGGTCAGAGGGAGGGGCGAGTGGGGGCTTGTGGGCAGGGCAGGGTACTAGGGCCATGTTGAACATTATTAGTGACCAATGGTGCAAGAGGTGATGTAATGATGGCTAATGACTCAGACTAGCCATTTTATCAGTATGTTAACAGTCCCCCATTCAGTAATCCTGGCTTTAACATTGTATTATAAGGAACTATACGGTCTTCTCCTAATGCTAGAGGTGATTCTGACAGGACTGTGGGTGAGCTAGTTTGAGGGATAAACATTAGGCCGACAGCATAAGTAACCATTTAGATGGGAGAGTTCTGTGAAGATACTTCGCCAGACAGATAGACAGACAAACTGTGTGTCCTTTCCCAGGAGGTTGGCTGCATGAGACATCCATCTACATAAAAGCTCAACAGGCAGACAAATCAGAGAGCACTACAAAAATGACCCTTCAAGAACACTTTCACAGGAACAATCTCCATGTCTCTCAATTCCCTTGCACATTTTCAACATAACCATGCTGCTTGCCTCTGCCAATAAGAGGCAGTAATTACTCATTAAAACCAAGAGATTTTCAATAAGGGAACACAGACAAGGCACTGGACCTAGACATGTTTTTGAACATAAGTTAGCTCTATTGAACGTGTTTTTCCAATTGCTGGTTTGTTAAACTCTCATTCCAAGGTGAAATATGGGCTACTCTCTGATGGGGAAATGCATTCACTTCCATTTGTCTGTTTGTATTGTGCCTTTAAATGTCATGGTAACAGTGCACAGCAGTTACACAACTAGCAGACCCTGTGGAAGTCAACTGCCTCAGAGATGTGATGCTCTCTTTCTTTTTTTTTCAAATCCCCAAAAAGCTAGATTTACAGGGATTTTAGCAGATAAAGCTACAATATTTTTCTACACTGCCTATTATTAGTCCGCCCCTGGGCACATAGATCCAAGCAGAAGGCCACACCACGTTCAGTGTAGCTTGTCAAGAGACCACCATCCTCTGTTCCCCCATTCCTTGGAATTAAACCTTATATGCTCAGCCTTCGACTTTGTTCATCAAGAGATGAAGGAAGGTCACGCTCAATAACAATTTATGCCAATCACGGCTAAACTGCCTATTTCCATATCCAGCGATACGGTAGTCATTTGCATGAATGTTGATGAACCTAAATTCAACCCCACGTAGAACCTTTAAGTAGCTTTAATCCAGTCTTGCTGAATGTAAATAGCCCTAGGGAGACCAGGAGAGGGTTTACAGAGAGACTGTTATTAGGCTCCCAGCAGAATGTGGCTAACTACCACGCTTGCCCTCTCAACACATGAAAACATAAGTTATGTTCATGAGCTATCTGAATATTTAAATCAACATCAGTCACATGGAAAGAGAGGTTATCAAAATATTCAGTACAAGTCTAAAATATATTTAAAGTAGGAAATGACTGTTTGTCATGTTTTTCTCTAACACTCTGAATAGGAGAGACAAACACCTGTGTAATCACTTGGCAATCCTCTCCCCTCTGTTGTGGTTAGAATGTATCCTCCATCCTGTACTCCGTAGGGTTAAGACAGCAGGACTCCTATGGGCATGTTACAGAACAACACGGTCAACTGCCTCTGTACCATTAGACGACAGTAGTGGAATATGAAATGCTGTATTTATTTCTCAGGTAGTGGTTTTCCTTTTAATGGGATTTGTGTATCAGTCTCCGGGCTGAACATTAGTTATGGTGTCATGTCATACATTTCCAAAACAAACCAAGTTAATAAAACCTACAATGCCACCATAAACAATAAACATGTCTTATGAAACTACAGGCGTTGCATATACAAACACAGGGAGGAGGTACTAATTGCTTTATGAATGCAGTCAGGCAGATCTAATAACAGCACAGCAGCATATTTTAAATAGAGACTCAAAATGCCACAACGGTGCTGTGTGGATTAGAGAGCAAGACACAAGTGCCAAACAAGACAACTCTTTTATCGTCCTCCCGTTTCAAACGGCAAAACAATTTGTTCTGATCGCAGTTACTGAAGGTTTATTGAGAACAAAACATAGCGTTGATACCCTTTAAAACACTAACTATGGCCCCAAATGTCTTAAAAGCACATTTGCTGGATGAATGTCTTAAAAGCACATTTGCTGGATGATTGTACTCTGTAATAGCTATGGCCCAGTAAGCATGTCTAGTTCCGGACACATTCCATGTGTCTGTCTGTAAATAAATTGATATGGTGCGGCGGGCGAAAGGCTCCTTCCTCCAGCTGAATAAGTTGGTAATAGGCCTGTCCATACGATAATGAAGGAGATACATTGATGTCAATCATGGCCTAACTGCTTACTTCCCTGTCTATGTAAATCGAGAGCATTAGCATAGATTTACATAGACTAGATTTCTCAAGCCCCTGTTGAATTTCAGTGATRTTTCTGAAGGTCATAATGCCAGACAGCTTTAGGTTTTGGCTACACCTACTGGTTGCTTGTAGTAACTACATTCTTTGAAAAGCGCTCCGGGCAGGCCAATGAATAATGTACTGTATGTGAGAGCTGTCAAATAGCGGTGTCTCATACCCAACCTGTGTGGATATGATTTATCATGAGGTGTCTGTGCCTTGACATGTGAGGACCAAGTGATGCATTAATGTAATTTCCTGGTCAAACAGTGTGATATTTATATAGCTTCTGTAGTCCAGGATATTGTTGAATGCATACATTTAAGCACAATCATTGCATCATGGATCTAACCCTGTGAAATTGAATCCATGCCCATAATGGATTTTTATTATACTATTGATCTGGTGGAAACAGCAATGGCTGCAATACTCCAGACTAGCCATTTTAGAATTCTCAAATAATGAAGTTTCACTTCAAGTTTATTTTTTTGGAARACCTTTGTATTATTGTTTTATTCATGTCTGACATTGACAACTAAGAGTTTTAAAGATCCTGGTAAAAGGCAGTATAGATCTCAAAGCCAACAACGTTGTGTCCTCTTCTCCTCAGTCTCAGAACTCGGATGACATCTTGGTGGCGTCTGCTGAGTGTCCCAGTGATGACGAGGATCTGGAGGAGTGTGAGCCTGGAACAGGTGAGTCTGTCTGTCAGCCTTGGCCTGGGGTTTAGTGTCATATCAAGGCCCTAGGAGGGACCGGGAGGGAGCAGGAGCTCCCCTACTGTACCGGGTGTCTTCCTACACTAGGGACCAGTAGGCTAGTTTTAACCAGCTCATGGATACATTGTATGGTTCTTGATCTAGCTAGCCTTATTATCGCTACTTTTAAGTTTGCCATTTTGTCTCTTCTCATTGCTAGTCTTTTCCTCAGCTACTAACTCTGCTCTGAACTCACTGTTAGGAGAGATGTCATTACTGCCAAGGATCTTATTTGAAGATTATACAATCTCTTTCTACCCTTTTGTGTCCACTCCCCTAAACAAAATAAATAAACAACTGGGGGAAACAGCTGGGTCATTCTTGAATTGCAGTGGTAAATMGGGTCTATGTCATACATTTCAGGATTCCATTGA
This sequence comes from Salvelinus sp. IW2-2015, assembly GCF_002910315.2. NCBI lineage: Eukaryota > Metazoa > Chordata > Actinopteri > Salmoniformes > Salmonidae > Salvelinus > Salvelinus sp. IW2-2015. The sequence continues at coordinate 32,174,348 of NC_036844.1, forward strand.
TAATTTGGTGTCTTAATCCTAAATGTCACTTGGGGTTAGTCCATTTAAATCATATCCGTCTCGTCAATTTTTAAGGTTTAATGACCTTACATTTGAGCATGTGTGGCCTCCATTTCAGAAAATGTACCTATAATTGGTGTTACCATCATTGGTGTTACCATCATTGGTGCTACCATCATTGGTGCTACCATCAGTGGTGTTACCATCAGTGGTGTTACCATCAGTGGTGTTACCATCATTGGTGCTACCATCAGTGGTGTTACCATCATTGGTGCTACCATCAGTGGTGTTACCATCATTGGGGTTACTACTCCTACTGGTGGCACAATGTTATCATAATGGTAAAAACAAATAATAAATATGATTTAGTCATTTAAGCTACCATTATTAGTTGATTTAGAATGGAAAGATGTACRCAAATACATGTAAATAAATCAGAATCTAGAAAAATGTAGTAATTCCTTTCCAAATGCCATGCTCAAATGTTACCGTAATTCAATAACGACCCAGCTGGGACCTTCAATGTACAGCTGGTTGGCAGAGGCAGTGCTKATATCCATCTCACAGAAGGCTCTGACCCTGGTGTGTGTGGATGACTTATCTTCATATTCACTGCCTCTGGCTCCATATGTCACTACTAGGGTTACTCGTGAAATGTATTACATGTTCCATATGCAGAAAGGTTTGTTTTTTCTTACTTCATTTTGTAATAACAGGAATTCTTGTTTTCATGAAAATGTTTAAAGTGTTTCAGAAGCGACGTTAGATCATGACAGACCGGTCAGCCTTAATTGTCCCCAGTTTGTTCTGTAGGATGTCCTGTAGGATGTCCTGTAGGATGTCTTGCAGGATGTCCTGTAGGATGTCACAGATTATCCAGATAAACGGACATTGTCATGATCCCTTTCTCTCCACGTCTCCTCTTGCCCTTCCCTGACACTCCCTTTACTAACAACACTGTCAGTAGAGTTAGGTGAATTAGGGCCTAATTTATTTATTTCAATTGACTGATTTCCATATATGAACTGTAWCTCAGTAAAATCTTTWAAATTGTTGCATGTTGCGTTAATATTTCTGTTCAGTATATATATCGGCTTTATTAGATTTTTTCATTGTTTTCCTAACCTTGATATTTTTACAGCTTTGTTCCCTAATACATGTGTGCCTTTGTTATTGGTTATATTAAAACTGAAACTCCTGCTATGAGAGGTTAAATACTTACAAGAAAGGCTTGATGTGGGTTTACAAACATGAAAGATGTTCAACCTTAGTACTCTAACAAATGTTGTCACTCACATGGAAACAACCGCCTAAAACTGCAAATAAAACTCATTCTGATTGGCTGTTCATATAAAGAAATCAGTTAKTTGAAATAAATTCATTATGCCCTAATCTATGGATTTCACATGACTGGGCAAGGGCGCAGCCAGGGGTAGGCCTGGGAGGGCATAGGCCCACCCACTTGGAGGCCTGGGAGGGCATAGGCCCACCCACTTGGAGGCCTGGGAGGGCATAGGCCCACCCACTTGGAGGCCTGGGAGGGCATAGGCCCACCAACTTGGGYGCCAGACCCACCCCTGGCTGCGCCCTTGCACAGTCATGTGAAATCCATAGATTAGGACCTAYTGAATTTATTTCAATTGACTGATTTCCTTATATGATTTATATGACTGTAACTCAGTAAAATCTTTAAAATTCTTGCATGTTGCGTTAATATTTCTGTTCAGTAAATATATCAGCTTTTTTTTTCTCTTCATGCAAAAATCATGGGGCAATATGTTGATGTGCGTAAGTGATTTGATGTATTTTTTGATAAAGAGAAGTCCAGAAATATGAACCTGTAAGCAAATCCATATTGATGATAATACTGTATAATTAAATATCTTCCATATTAATTATCTTGCCCCTACAGGGCGTAATATTAGATTATTTGGAACATTCTAAACACTCATTGTGTTTGTAATATAAGGAGCACAATTGTTCATTAGTCGTGTCTGGGGTCTCGTAATGCTCCTCTAATGTGTGCTCCTCCTATCTTCTCTGTTTCTTTTCTAGGAGGTGAATTAGTGTTGCCTATAATAACAGTGGATTCCCTTGAGCCCCCATCCATCGCCACCCGTCACCCTGCTTTCCCCCCTCCTCCCACCTCCCTGTCCCCACTTGAGACCACCAAAGAGTCCCTGATGCTGTCCAACCCTCACCCTCCCTGCCCCTCGGACCAGGAGGACTGCGGTGACCCTGTGGAGGTCTCAGCCTTTGGTTCGGGGGAGTTGACGGAATCAGATGATGAGGACTTTTACAAAAACTCCCCTCTGGTCACTGACAGGACAGTCCTGCCTCCTCCTCCCCCCGCCGCTGGTGAGGGCCGGGCCCAGAAACCCCATAATCCCCGCCCCCCTCCTTCTGCTCCCACCACCAACCCTGACCAGCTCCACATCCCCGCGGGCAAAATGAACACCCGTGACCAGGTGCTTCTGCCCCCTGCCCCTCCGTCATCCCGGTATACACCTGGACTAACTTACCCCCCCAATTTCCCCCATGTGCCCACAGCCGACCCTACAGCCCCCGGTGAGAAGGTCATGCACCCCGGCCTGGTGGATAGGATCGGGGAGTCCAGTAGCACCACAGGGATGGTGGTTGGCATTGTGGCAGCTGCTGCCCTCTGCATTCTCATCCTCCTCTACGCCATGTACAAGTACCGCAACCGTGACGAGAGCTCCTACCGGACGGACCAGGGACACAGCTTCATRAACAACCCAGTTGCTGAGGGCAACGGGGCCATGGTCAAGCTAGAGAAGACACCAAGTATAACGGCTACAGTAGCCAAGGCTGTCACCAAGGGCAACAAGAACAAACAAAAAGAGTATTARGTCTGAGAGAGGGAAGAAGAGAGAAGGAGAGCAAGAGAGAGATAGGCTAGAGGAAAATCATGGAAAGGGGGTTCTCCCAATTAAAATTCCACATGATCCACTAGATAAACATCCAAAGTTTAGGGTGTAATTGTTACATTTGTGCCACAAAAAACTAACAAAAAAAACTACTTGCCATCAGTATTTTCACAGTTCCAGGTAAATTATATATTTTTKATTTCTATCACATACCAAGTACTGTATTGGTTAACATACAATTTCATACTGGATTAGAAGCCTATCCATTTGCTGTCTTTGTATATAGCACCCCATCTATCAACTGTATGGTTATGGTTCACAGTGAAAACTGAGCTGAGACCATTGTACTATAAAAAAAGACCATTGTACTATAGAAACAGATTTGCATGAATGTCAGTTCTCAAGAATCTCAAGTCTCTCTGTCTTCTAATAACGTCAGAGGTATCGGTGTGTACCGATTGGTCATTATGGTAAATAACAACAGAGCAACCCAATAGCGTTTACTAGAATAAACAAAAGCCATACCCATACTTGGAGACTGAGTGACCCACCTTCTCAGCAGACTAGTCTACCCCATTTTGTGTTATCTCGTGTTAACAACTTTCCACTCAGTCTATCTCTCTGGTTGTCCATGGTGAAATGTTGCTAGTTGAATATCATTGAACCATGTTTTAAGCATAATGATGTATTTCTTTCCTTATGGAAAATACAGGTTTTCAAAAGTAATATACAATTCACAGCCTAATTTAGCCAACAACCCCTCTATCTGGATGAATGAGATGAGCCAGATTCTCTCATCTCTGTGTGAGGAGAGATCTACAGTGTGTCATTCCATCCAAGAAGAAGTTCCTCAAAATGCTACTGTAGCAAAGACATTGCTCTGTAAACATTTTTGTATGTAAAGACGTCTTGGGATTGAAAAAGCTTTGCTCGTTTGTTCTCTGGAGTACATAGACTAACAGACATGAAAAATACACTTCATGTGAGAGATGTTCTGCCTCCACGGTTACCACTGTCAACACTCCAGCCAGATCCCCCATGAGGAGAAGTAGAGAGTGAATATGAAAGGGAGCTTCAGGACACAGATTCACTTTTGAAGAACTTTTTCTAGTGGTTCCTGGGTAGGGGGAGATGCCCAACCTTGTGTCAAGAGGCTGGCTTTCCCTTCCTTCTTCAATATTGACACAAAAACTGGAAAGGCACAAACAGTAGAAACATATCTTTGAGAGATAAACAAGTGTTTCCTTAGAAAGCAAACTGAACATGTATTCTGGTTTTTATACCCATTAATACAATACTATTCTGTGAGACATTATTGAAGGTTTGTGAATTGTATAGCTATTTCTCAGATATTTCAGTGTTTCTCTTGTTAGCATTCCTCCTTAACAAAATAAGGCGTTCAGTTGTTTATGTTGCCTTTTATAATCAGATACAGATTTGTCTATGATGAGACAACATTGTCTGACTACAGAAACCCATATTCAGCATTTTCTTTTTCAATGTTGAATGGCATTACATTTCCATTAAGGACTGGTTAGTGATTGTATGTAAACGTTTCAAGAGAAAACACAAAGGATGATGTGTACTTTTTTTTTTCTTGGTTCTTCATTTTATGTACACTGAAAAACATGTCTTTCTTTGTCTGTCGTGTTGACATTCTCTCCGTTGTATTATGTTAATATTTWCAATTTCTGGGATTTCCTCTTTATTCTTTTATTCTTTTATGAAGTGCCACTGCTCCAGAGTATATTCCTGTCCTCACTCAWTGATATTGTAAAGTGTTCCTGTGAAATTAATCTTAATATGTGTACAGTACATTGACAGAGGGGAAATACACTTGGTAATATACTTTGTATACTCCTGTGTTGTGTGGCTTTTTTATGGGTACAAATGCCTTATCAAATGAATCGGTCGCACTACTACACCTAGCCACCATAATGACAGCATAAACATGACTTGACATCTTCAGCTTTAGCTTCCAATGACACGCGCATTCATTTAGTGGTAGGTAATGCATAGCTAGGTAGCTAATATACAGGTGCCAATATTTGACTTGTCAGCGTATATCATTTTCCCCTATTCATCTAAGGCGGAAAATACATATTGGTTTCCCCTTTCATCTGTGTTTGGTGCTAGCTAATTAGTTGTTAGTTAGGTCTTCAGCCAGGATGGAACAAACAGGGGGAAGGATCACTCAAAACTGGTGCATTTGTCACATGAAGAGACATGCAAAACTCTTGACATCCTTGATAGTCATGGTTTATGAACATTGTCTGGCAGTCTCTATTTTTTTTTAATGAAGTATACCCAGACCTCACCCTGTCCAGTGTCAACTGTAATTGTCCAAGATTAACTAGATAGCTAGCTTGATAAAGCAGTGCTGACAATTCCATTTGGGCAAGCTATGACAAATTATTGTCTATACTGATGCTGTTACAATAACCAAGCAGTTGGATCAACAAAAAAGTGAAACCATGATGTGATGTATGTTGGATGTTGCATGCATTTTCAATGTTCTTTGAGTGCTTTGTGTATCAGCAAATTTGCTTAAGATAATCTCACTGCGTCCATGATGCTTGACATAGGTGTTTTCAAATAACCGTCAGTCAAAATGAGCTCCTCGCCCGCTCAGTCCTTGGTAGTTTGACATGAGAGAGAAATTATTTTRTCTCAAATTTCGAGCATTTTTATCTGAAAAAATATATTATGGGTGATGTTTTAGTCACTCAAAATTCTATTTTACATAGGAATCAGAATGACTGTTCGGGACCTTTAAAATACTATTTCAAAACTTCAGAAGCTATTTTGAATACATGTTCTTGGTCCTACTACACTCTCTGGGTTAAAAACAACCCAATTTGGGTTATTTGGTAACCCAACGCTGGGTAAATATTGGACAGAACACACAAGTGGCCTATTAGGGGCGTGGCTTTCAGATAATTATTTTTGGCCACCCGTAAGACAGGTCGTCATTGTAAATAAGAATTTGTTCTTAATTGACTTACCTGTATAAATAAAGGTGAATAAATAAAATAAGAGTAAATGTCATTCCTGTTCATCAAGTTAAGTTTGTACACTGCAAATTTCAATTTTCCTTGAACATTTTTGCACATTACATATTCTAATATAAAATGCAAAAGGCACTCGCACATCTGAGCAATCTTATTTGCAGGTGCATGGCAACAATTGAACAAGATGAAGGAAAAAGGAAACCGCACACTGKTCTTGATAGTATCACCGATATTTAATAAGCTTACGTATCGGCCACACGMCCTTCGTCAGAGCTTTTGTGATTTTTTTTTATTTGCACCCTTATGTAGACCTGGCCCCACCCACATCRGTTCTACACATCGAAGGGGGTTGGAGGCAAASGAAAAACAAATAAGTGCTACCAAATATAACAATATGCATTTCATAAATATTACAAAAGTGTATAAATAAGGCGTATTGAACACGTCTGTAAAACCTCAATGAGGGAGGGCATAGCAAGTTTTCATTAGTCATTGGGTACATCGTACGAAAAACGTCAGAGTAATCTACAATAGACACATATTTCATGTTCAAATTCACAACATAACATACATAGGCATTTCATCATTAAGTCCTTTAGGAAATAATATCTGGAGGGTGAAAATCCKAAAACATTTTCTTTTACTCAGAGTATTATTAATATCTCCTCCCCTGTCTGATATCTTAACTTTCTCTATGCCACAAAATCTAAAGGTGGAAATGTCATACTTCAGGTCATTGAAATGTACAGCGACTGGATAATCCCTGTCGTTTCTCCTGATTYAACTTTTATGTTCACTAATTCTCTGTTTGAGAGAGCGGGGTAAAATTCATAACATTATTATTTACATATCCAGCATTGGGATATGCATAGGCTCTTGAGGAACTCTACAACTGTGTAAGCTTCAAAAGTGTCAGTGTTCAACCTTAACATGTAATAACAATACAACAGAACAGATTAACTGAAAAAAATGTGATAGATCTCCAAAACTATCTCTGGGAGTCACAAACATGTTCTATCAGGACCACTGTTCCATATTCATTTGCATGCAGAGCACCGGAACTGAAGCGGAATTAAGAACCTGTGTTTTGTGCAGTCATGATATGCCTGGATTTTAACCTTTATTGAGAGCTTTTTCATCAAACCTTTTCTTTTATGTCACATTCTACAGCACCATCATTAGACAATCGCTTTCATTTTTTGTGTAATTCTCATTTCTGGATAAGGCTTAAATACAAGACGAAATCTTGCTACAGCATGTCACATGATTGTGKAAAACACAGGGCCCTAGTCTAAACATAGTGTAATGTGTGAGTGAGATGAGTGTAGAATCACTTTCTGACTGGGTTGGTAACGGGTGGGTTCAACTMTGTTCTCTTTTTGACAGCCCTGTCACATGACACACCCAATTATTAACTGACATCTCCCATGTGTGTTAACTTTTATTATCACATGTTTCAGTCTCCAGTAGACATACTATCATAAATTAATCTGTCAGTCAATCAATCAATCAATGAAGATCCATGAAGAGGTGCCTGGTTCATGGGAGATGTCCACTGGTCATAGACTACCACTCCAGGAACACCCAACTGGTCGTCAACGCACTGAGATGGACCCTAGAAAACTATCTGCATCAGTCAAGTGAGGTGACTCAGCTAGCTCCCAACTGAAATATCTACAAATTATCTTTGTAGATAATAAGTTATTACATTAATAGGTGATGGTAAATAAACATAATAAATACAATAACAATGTGTTTCTTACAGAAGGCTGTGTTTCCTCAGAGGGTCCCACGTTGACTCCAGGATCAGCCCCAGGTTCGTCCCCACGCTGACTCTGCAAAACAGGGTGATGGAGAGAAAGTGTTTCAACAACATTTAAACAAGTTTCCAACTGACATAGTGTTGTAGAAATTAAGAATTTTTAGCAGAAAGTTGTATTTAGGATTTCACATTTACCTTGACCCTGCCCTCAGGGCTCAACAAATGTTTGCTAAGACAATGACCCTACAAAACAACAGCAATTAGTAAAAAACATTCAAATGTTTGAAGACTATGGGATCTGACGGAGATCTGACAGATCCACTGGCTTGCGAAGGTATTCACCCCCCTTGTAAAGTGGTTGTTCCACTGGATATCATAAGGTGAATGCACCAATTTGTAAGTCGCTCTGGATAAGAGCGTCTGCTAAATGACTTAAATGTAAATGTTGTTGCCTTACAACCTGGAATTAAAATAGATTTCTGGGGGGTTTGTATCATTTGATTTGCACAACATGCCTACCACTTTGAAGATGCAAAATATTTTTTATTGTGAAACAAACAAGAAATAAGACAAAAAAACTGAACTTGAGCATGCATAGCTATTCACCKCCCCAAAGTCAATACTTTGTTGAGCCACCTTTTGCAGCAATTACAGCTGCAAGTCTCTTGTGGTATGTCTCTATAAGCTTGGCACATCTAGCCACTGGGATTTCTGCCCATTCTTCAAGGCAAAACTGTTACAGATCCTTCAAGTTGGATGGGTTCCGCTGGTGTACAGCAATCATTAAGTCATAGTACATATTCTCAATTGGATTGAGGTCTGGGCTTTGACTAGGCCATTCCAAGACATTTCAATGTTTCCCCTTAAACCACTCAAGTGTTGTTTTAGCAGTATGCTTAGGGACATTATCCTTCTGGAAGGTGAACCTCCGTCCCAGTCTCAAATCTCTGGAAGACTGAAACAGGTTTCCCTCAAGAATTTCCCTGTATTTAGCTCCATCCATCATTCCTTCAATTCTGACCAGTTTCCCAGTCCCTGCCGATGAAAAACATCCCCACAGCATGATGCTGCCACCACAATGCTTCACTGTGCAGATTTTGTTCTTGGAGTGATGAGAGGTGTTGGGTTTGTGCCAGACATAGCATTTTCCTTGATGGCCAAATAGCAACATTTTAGTCTCATCTGACCAGAGTACCTTCTTCCATATGTTTTGGGAGTCTCCCACATGCCTTTTGGCGAACACCAAAGTTTTTTCTGGCCGCTCTTCCATAAAGCCCAGCTTTGTGGAGTGTACGGCTTAAAGTGGTCCTATGGGCAGATACTCCAATCTCCGCTGTGGAGCTTTGCAGCTCCTTCAGGSTTATCTTTGGTCTCTTTGTTGCCTCTCTGATTAATGCCCTCCTTGCCTGGTCTGTGAGTTTTGGTGGGCGGCCCTCTCTTGGCAGGTTTGTTGTGGTACCATATTCTTTCAATTTTTTAATAATGGATTTAATTGTGCTGGGTGGACTGTTCAAAGTTTCAGATATTTTTTTATAACCCAACCCTGATTTGTACTTCTCCAGAACTTTGTCCCTGACCTGTTTGGAGAGCTCCTTGGTCTTCGTGGTGCTGCTTGCTTGCTTGGTGGTGCCCCTTGCTTAGTGGTGTTGCAGACTTGGGGGCCTTTCAGAACAGGTGTATATATACTGAGATCATGTGACAGATCATGTGACACTTAGATTGCACACAGGTGGACTTTATTTAACTAATTATGTGACTTCTGAAGGTAATTGGTTGCACCAGATCTTATTTAAGGGCTTCATAGCAAAAAGGGTGAATAATGCACGCACCACTTTTCCGTTAATTACATTTTTTAATTTTTTGAAACAAATAATATTTTAAATTTCACTTCACCAATTTGGACTATTTAGTGTATGTCCATTACATGAAATCCAAATAAAAATAAATGTATATTACAGGTTGTAATGCAACAAAATAGGAAAAATGCCAAGGCGGTGAATACTTTTGCAAGGCACTGTAATGAAGAACCATTCTTCCAGGCCGCTGGTTTTGTGTCACTMGTTATTTTGACAAATCACGATTTCACAGCGGTGCACCTACAGCTTTCCACTTATCATGCAGAGAGTCTGTAAATATCATACTTGTTTTGTGTTAAAGTACAGTGRATTTGGAAAGTTTTCAGGCCCCTTGACTTTTTCCACATTTTYTTACATTACAGCCTTATTCTAAAATTGATTAAATAGTTTTTTACCCTCATCAATCTACACACAGTACTCCATAATGACAAAGCAAAAACTGATTTTAATAAATTTTTTCTAATTTATTACACATAAAAAACGGAYATATCACATTTACATAATTATTCAGACCCTTTACTCAGGACTTTGTTGAAGCACCTTTTGCAGCGATTACATCCTCGAGTCTTCTTGGGTATGACGCTACAAGCTTGGCACACCTGTATTTGGGGAGTTTCTCCCGTTCTTCTCTGCAGATCCTCTCAAGCTCTGTCAGGTTGGATGGGGAGCGTTGCTGCACAGCTATTATCCGGTCTCTCTAGAGATGTCACTCAAGGACATTCAGAGACTTGTCCCGAAGCCACTCCTGCGTTGTCTTGGCTGTGTGCTTAGGGTCGTTGTCCTATTGGAAGGTGAGCCTTCGCCTCAGTCTGAGGTCCTGAGTGCTCTGGAGCAGGTTTTCATCAAGGAGCTCCATACTTTACTCCGTTCATCTTTCCCTTGATCCTGACTAGTCTCCCAGTTCCTGCTGCTGAATAACATCCCCACAGCATGATGCTGCCACACCATGCTTCATTGTAGGGATGATGCCAGGTTTCCTCCAGACGTGACGCTTGGCATTCAGGCCAAAGAGTTCAATCTTGGTTTCATCAGACCAGAGAATCTTGTTTCTCTCTGAGAGTCCTTTTGGTGCCTTTTGGCAAACTCCAAGRGGGCTATCATGTGCCTTTTACTGAAGAGTGGCTTCCATCTGGACACTCTAACCTCTAACCTGGACGCTGATACAGTTACTATACTTAAACCGGGATCCTTTTTCGGCGACCAGCACCACTTTTTCAGGTTAGGCTAGATTGCTAACACAAGTCACATAGGCTACACACATCGTAAATCAACGGAACGGTGTTTTCCCCGCAAATAAGAGCTAAAACATCATGCTTGAGGGTTCTGCATGTGAGCAAAGTATAGCAATATTTTCATTAATACATACCAAAAAAAAAATCCAAGGAAAAACTATTGTTGGTTATGTAAAAAGCAAGGAAWCAAATAATAGATTTCCAGGTTTACGAACCCGTCACAGCGCTATTCCTGCTGTTTTCTTTGCCTACACTTTTCGTTGTTGTTGTTGTTGTTGTTAAATATCACTGCAGAATGTTGTTTAGCATACATTAGTTCTAACTTGTTTTTCCATAACAGTACTATTTATTATATATTTTGCTATCATAATTACGTTTTTGGAGGTTTAGATAGCATTTAGCATTTTAAGTCATTTGAGTCATTGCATTTAATTCATTTATTTGAGTTGTTAATTTTTGAATACAGTGCATTCGGAAAGTATTCAGARCCCTTTACTTTTTCTACATTTTGTTACTTTACAGCCTTATTCTAAAATTGATTAAATATTTTTTCCCCCTCATCAATCTACACACAATACCCCATTGTTACAAAGTGAAAACAGGTTTAAAAAAATGTTTGCACATCTATTAAAATTGAAAAACCTAAATAATTAAAAAACACATTTACATAATTATTCAGACCCTTTGCTATGAGACTCGAAATTGAGCTCAGGTGCATCCTGTTTRRATTGATCATCCTTGAGATGTTTCTACAACTTGATTGGAGMCCCCCTGTGGTAAATTATATTGATTGAACATGATTTGGAAAGACACACACCTGTCTATATAAAATCTCACAGTTGACAGTGCACATCAGAGCAAAAACCAAGTTTTGTGGCCCAGCCAGAGCCCGGACTTGAACCCGATCGAACGTCTCTGGAGAGACCTGAAAATAGCTGTGCAGCGACACTCCCCATCCAACCTGATCGAGCTTGAGAGGATCTGAGTACTGAGTAAAGAGTCTGAATACTTATGTAAATGTAATATTTCAGTTTTTTATTTGTACAGCTATTATCACAGCGATGAGACAAGATCGCAATTGGAAGGGGGTAAAATACATGCTTTTTTTGTTTTTTTTTGAGAAGTAGTATAGAAGCTGGTCATCACAGTAAACACACAAGTAAGAATAAAAATAAAATAATCCAACATTACCTTGTTGCTTCATCTGGAACAGTCTAACCTAAATGGTCAAATCTACTGCAAACTTCAAACTGGTACAGCCAGAAAATAATTTGGCTCTTCTCTGAGTCAGGTTATTCCTTGAAAATAGTTTGGATCTTCACCATGGTGCTGCTGCTTGCTCTTTGGGGGTTTAGGCTGGGTTACTGTACTTTGTATTGATTGTTTTCAAAAGTATTATGTATAAAATTGCATTGATTTGATCATGAAATATTCAGTTGTGAGGTGCTCCATCTGACCCGTTGATCTTTCAGATATGTCTGTCCACATATCTGATGTACATGGAAGATCTTGGAAGATTCCAGAAAATCGATCTTCTGCAGTGGGCATTCTATGTTTTTGTTCTATGTTTTATATTTCTATGTGTTTGGCCMAGTGTGGTTCTCAATCAGAGGTAGCTGTCTATCGTTGTCTCTGATTGAGAACCATACTTAGGTAGCCTCATCCCACCTGTGTTTTGTGGGTAGTTGTTTTCTGTTGTGTGTCTGCACCAGCCAGAACTGTTTCGGTCGGTTTTTTGTTATTTTTGTTATTTCAGTGCTCATTAAATAAATATGGACACGTACCATGCTGCCACCTTGGTCCTCTCCTTCCAACAGCCGTTACGAAACGGACCAAGCAGCGTGGAAAAAAAGGAGGAATGGACATGGGAAGACATTCTGGCGGGAAGGGATCCTACACATGGGAGGAGATCCTGGCTGGAAGGGATCGCCTCCCATGGAACAGGGTGGAGCAGCCAGAGAGCGGGGGCAGCGAGAAGGGAACCAGCGGTACGAGTGGACACGGCTGGCAAGGAAGCCCGAGAGGCAGCCCCCCCAAAAAAATTGGGGAGGCACACGGGGAGTGTGGCGGAGTCAGGTTGGAGACCTGAGCCCACTCCCCGTTCTTACCGGGGCGAGCATGTAACTGGTTAGGCCCCGTGCTATGGGTGATGCGCACAGTGTCTTGGCCGAGCATCCACAGGCGGTGTGCTCGGTGCCAGCGTCCTGCATTTGCTGGGTGAAGCTGGCATGCAGCCAGAACGGGTGTTGCCAGATCTGCGCTCGAGACCGCCAGTGCGCCTCCCAGGCCCAGTGTTCCGGTGCCTCGGCCAAGGAAGAGGACTCCTGCATGTCTCCCCAGCCTGGTGAGTCCTGTGCCTGTGCTAAGCCCTAACCCTCCTGCATGTCTCCCCAGCCTGGTGAGTCCTGTACCTTCTCCCAGAGCCAGGCCTCCTGTGTGTCTCTCCATTCCATTGATGATCCATGGCAAGAGCCTCCAGTGGTGATCCATGGCACGAAGCCTCCAGTGATGATCCAGCACGAAAGCCTCCAGTGAGATCCTGGAAAGAAGCTCCAGTGGTGATCCATGGCACGAAGCCTAATGATCATGGCACGAAGCTTCAGTATACTCATGGCACGAAGCTCCAGTGATGATCCATGGCACGAAGCCTCCAGTGGTGAGACAGGGCAGCGAAGCCTCCAGAGACGGCTCCAGCCAGAGCCTGCCTCCAGCCGAAGCCTCCAGAGCGTGTCCGGAGCTGCAGAGTCTGCCCTCTCTGTCCGGAGCTACCAGAGTCTGCCCTCCTGTCCGGAGCTGCAGAGTCTGCCCTCTGTCATGCAGTCCCTCCGTCCGAGAGCTGCCAGAGTCTGCCTCCTGTCGGGGGCCCGCTGCGAGGGTCCCCAGTCCGGGGTCGGTGGTGGGGTCCTCGCTCTAGAGGCGCCACCTTAGTGGGCACACCAGAGGTGGCGCGGGGTCTACGTCCCACACCAGAGCCGCCACCGCAGTGAATGCCACTCAGACCCTCCCTATAGGTTCAGGTTTTGCGGCCGGAGTCCGCACTTTGGGGGGGGGGGGGGGGGGGGGTACTGTCACACCCTGACCTTAGTTCCTTTGTTATGTGTCTGCACAGCCAGAACTGTTTCGGTCGTTCTCTTTGTTACGGACAATTGGCAGCCGCAATTTTATTTCAGCTTTTCATTTTCTTTGCAGCCAAAAGCCAGCTATTACCAGTTAATGGAAACACACACACACACTCCATGATTGCTGGCTCTTATTTATACTATTGCCAAATGTCTATTCATTATTGCACAATATACTACACAACATGTGTAAATATCCTACTTCAATTAATTTGTGTGCCTTCTTGTATTACATTTTTGCACAATTTTGACACTAATATTAATATATTCCATTTAGCAGATGCTTTTAATCCAAAGCAATATATAGTCATGCGTGCATACATTTCACATACGTTTGATCCCGGAAATTGAACCACTACCCTGTCATAACTATCTCCATCCTCTAACAACTGAGCTTTAATTTTTAGTATTTTTTTTATATTGTTGTTGTGGAGAAGTGAACCTGCAGTAAGCATTTTGTTGCACTCTGTACTGCATGTAAAGTATATCATGTGTATATGACTATTATACGGGTGGCAGGTAGCCTAGTGGTTAGAGGTTGGGTCAGTAACCAAAAGGTTGCTGGATCGATCCCTGACCTGACAAGGTAAAAATCTGTCGTTATACACCTGAACAGTTAACCCGCTGTTCCCGATAGGCCGTCATTGAAATAAGAATTTGTTTTAGCTGACTTGCCTGGTTAAATTAAAAAATATATACAGTTGAGTCAGAAGTTCACACTTCACCTAGCACACACATTTATACTCAGTTTTCACACAATCCTATATTTAATCTGAGTAAAAATGATCTGTCTTCAGTTAGGATAACCACTTCATTTTAAGAATGTGAAATGTCAGAATAATAGTGGAGAGAATGATTTATTTCAGCTTTTATTTCTTTCATCACATTCCCAGTGGGTCAGAAGTTTACATACACTCAATTAGTATTTGGTAGCATTGCCTTTGCCTTGCCCACACATTAGAAAATGCCAAGAGTGTGCAAAGCTGTATAGAGGCAAAGGGTGCTACTTTGAAGAATATAAAAATATATTTTTGATTTGTTTAACACATTTTTGGTTACTAGTGATTCCATATGTGTTACTTCATAGTTTTGATGTCTTCACTATTATTACTACAATGTAGAAAATAAAGTAAACAAAAGAAACCCTTAAATGAGTGGTGTTCTAAATCTTTTGACCGGTAGTGTATATTAGAGATGTCACCATACAACACAGAGATGGATATTGTATGTTTTAAATGTAAGAGTCAATCTGGTAAGAACACCTTTTCTATATAGGCTAATGGCGCTGTAGAGTGGAACAACTACCACAGCAACTCAAAGCCATACTGACCATAAATTAATTTGAAAAGAATGTCAAAAGCTGGCTAATGATAAAACATATAACAATTGTCTGTATGTATCTATTTGTAAAAAAAGGCTGCCCTCACGGTTCTTCATTTTTCCCTTATTAAGTCCGTTAGTTTGGCTGCTCAGCCTACATTAGGTATCGCTCCCTACTACTTAGTTATCCCTCACCAATCATTAGCCATGCCATTCCCAACCAATCAGAGTCCTTGTAAATATCCATCTGGACACTGCACGCCCTCAGGTCGAGTGTTATCGTCGTCGGATTGGAGAGACCCATGTTTCTGAGGACTTTTTCATTGTCGACAGTAACACAAACGTCTGAATGTTGTGCATGGATCGAAATATAAGTTGCGGGGGGGGGGGGGGGGGGGGGGCGGGGGGGGGTTATTGGGGGTTTTACATGCTTGTATTAATAAGGTAATTACCACGAATTACTTGACGTTACTTTGTTTCAGCCATATGTTCTACTGTATGGCTATTAGTAATTTTTAATGTTAGAGTTGCAAATACTGCTTTGCGTATTGTTTATCGTATGTAGCATTATTCTGTATTATTGCATTGATTGCCCGATACTTTTGCAGAGTGGTTTAAATTGTTTGTATTGGTAAGACATAGTTATTGCAATGCACACGCTACACCGCGTTTTACAAGTGGCCTTATTAAGGTGTTTTTTGTGATGTCATGGGCGAGCTTCTAGAGTACTCCCAGACAGTTCTTGGAACTTGCTCATGCGCAGAGTAATTTACGACCCTGCGCGCCATGGCAGATCTGATAAGGTCTCAGGCCTGGCAGATTCTCAAAACGCTGGAGAGAGAGGGTGCCATAAATCTTAGCCCTTTTGTCAATCCAAGTAATTCGTTTCTCTCTCTCTCTTTCCAAGAGGTAAATAAAGTTTATGTTTATATTGATGCTGTGTTTATAGCCCTTTATAGGCATGTTGTAAATGTAATGCCATTTGCCATTTATTAATGTACATGTATATTCCATAGTTATAACCCTTAACTAATACTGTTTACATGTGTACGTATCTTTGTATTATAGAACCACAACAATAAMATTCCAAATCATTCAGATTACCAGAATCATATAAACATCCTCAAATGGAAACACATGTATGTGTCTGTGTGTGTGTGTGGTGACTATCAAGAGTACAGTGATGGGACTCAACATCGTGTTTTAATCGGACAGCACTATAGAGGACAGAACCAAACRAGTCAGTTAGAAGTATATAGCGGGTGAGGGAATTCACAGCCGACCGCTCAGACGGGTGAGGGCATACCAGCCAACCGTTTTTACATGGTCCTTCTAGACGGATTTAGTGACCAACAGTTTTTTACATGGTCCGTCATTTCTCCGGGTTTAGTGACCAATAGTTTTTACATATGTAATGTATCTGTATCTATGTCATGTATCTGTAAAATTCACCAGGAATAGGGCTCTGTGAACATGTTTTTCTTTAAATAAAAATAATGGCTGTGGTATTTTAGCAAAAAAATGGACTTGAAAATAATGTGGTGTAGTCTTTAGTCCTATTCTTAGAATGCAGTATTTCCTAGAGTGAACCTGCAAGTAACCATTTCATTGTACTGTGTACCATGATGTGTYTTCTCTGCATATGACAAATAAACTTGACTTGACTTAAAGCCCCCATGCAGTCTTTTTATTTGTATTTTTAAATCATCATTGTATGTCTAATATTTTATGAAAATAACTCCTCCTTTGGCCCTTGAAATGCTCAGTTTGATCGTGTGGGTGTCTACGGGTGCGTTCGTAAATTCACTCAGACTATCTACTCTGATTTCAGAGCACCTTCATCTGAGTGTGCCTGAGCGCAGAATAACTGATGAATTTACGAATGCACAACACCCGTTTGAATATGAGTAGTATCCATGAACGTAGGCAAAAAAAATATTAAATTGTTTCCAGCAGCACAGTAACAGTCACCAACGGTCTGGATAACATGAGAACAGACTAACCAGCTCTGCTAGGGCGAGAAAAATGGTRAGAGTGAGGTGTTCTCATTTGTGTCTGGAAGTAGCTAGCAAACTTTAGCCAGTTAGCTTGAGTGCTTGACTGACGTTCGCAATGCTTGGTTCAACCCTACTCCTCCAGAGCGTCCAGTGTGTTCTCTGAATTTACAAAAGGACAATCTGACAACGCTCTGAGTTCACTAATGACCCAGAGCGCACTCTGACACAGTGAATGCAATTTACGAACGCACCCTAGGATGAAGATGACAAAAGTCAATCAATCAAATGTATTTATAAAGCCCTTTTTACATCAGCAGATGTCACAAAGTGCTATATAGAAACCCAGCCTAAAACCCCAAACAGCAAGCAATGCAGATGTAGAAGTACGGTGGCTAGGAAAAACTCCCTAGACAGGCAGGCACCTAGGAAGAAACCTAGAGAGGAACCAGGCTCTGAGGGGTGGCCAGTCCTCTTCTGGCTGTGCCGGGTGSGGATTATAACACTACATGGCCAAGATGTTCAACTGTTCATAGATGACCAGCAGGGTCAAATAATAATAATCACAGTGGTTGTAGACGGTGCAACATGTCAGTACCTCAGGAGTAAATGTCAGTTGGCTTTTCAGAGCCGAGTATTCAGAGTTCGAGACAGCAGGTGCGGTAGAGAGAGAGAGTAGAAAACAGCATGTCTGGGACAAGGTAGCATGTCTGGGACAAGGTAGCACGTCCGGTGAACAGGTCAGGGAGAACAGTTGAAACTGGAGCAGCAGCACGACCAGGTGGACTGGGAACAGCGAGGAGTCATCAGGCCAGGTAGTCCTGAGGCATGGTCCTAGGGCTCAGGTCCTCGGGAGGGAGAGGGAGAGAGAGAGAATTAGGGGGAGCATACTTAAATTCACACAGGACACCGGATAAGACAGGAGAATTACACCAGATATAACAGACTGACCCTAGCCCCACGACACAAAATATTGCAGCATAGATACTGGAGGCTGAGACAGGAGGGGATTATAATATCCCATCATTCTTTTTATTATAATTATTTTTTTTACCCCTTTTTCTCACCCATTTCGTGGTATCCAATTGATAGTTACAGTCTTGTCTCATCGCTGCAACTCCCGTACAGACTCGGGAGAGGCGAAGGTCGAGAGCCGTGCGTCCTCCGAAACATAACCCAACCAAGCCGCACAGCTTCTTGACACAATGCCCACGTAACCCGGAAGCCAGCCGCACCAATGTGTTGGAGGAATCACCGTACACCTGGCAACCGTGTCAGCGTGCACTGCGCCCTACCCGCCACAGAAGTCACTAGCGTGCGATGGGACAAGGACATCCCCGCAAATCTCTAGTGGCACAGCTAGCACTGCGATGCAGTGCCTTAGACCACTGCGCCACTCAAGAGATCTCATCATTCTTTGCAACAATGCGACCAACGTTTTGGACGCCGCTGGTCCCAGGTTTGTGACGACATTGTCTTAATCTGTATATTTTCGACCTAGGTGGCCATTAGGAAACAAATGTGAAGATATTTAAATACACAGCATCTGCTGGTCTATTATAATCCGATCACATTGTGACATCATGATGTGTGCCAAAAGTTCCATCCCACCTGAACATGCTGAAATTCCAGGCTTCTTTTTTCAAACAGCACTTTCACATAAGTGGCATTATCAATAATTTTCACTATTTTAGAGTGTTACCTCAAAGTATGGAAATATCATGAAATAAGCAGAAAAATCATGTTTGTAACTGCACTGCCCCTTTAAAGTAAACATTGGTATGAACTGATCATACACATCTTGTACTTATATCTATGTACAGCCGTGGCCAAAAGTTTTGAGAATGACACAAATATTAATTTTCACAAAGTCTGCTGCCTCAGTTTGTTTGATGGTAATTTGCATATACTCCAGAATGTTATGAAGAGTGATCAGATGAATTGCAATTAATTGCAAAGTCCCTCTTTCTCAAGCAAATGAACTGAATCCCCCAAAAACATTTCCACTGCATTTCAGCCCTGCCACAAAAGAAACAGCTGACATCATGTCAGTGATTCTCTCATTAACACAGGTGTGAGTGTTGACGAGGACAAGGCTGGAGATCACTCTGTCATGCTGATTGAGTTCGAATAACAGACTGGAAGCTTCAAAAGGAGGGTGGTGRTTGGAATCATTGTTCTTCCTCTGTCAACCCTGGTTACCTGCAAGGAAACATGTGCCGTCATCACTGCTTTGCACAAAAAGGGCTTCACAGGCAAGGATATTGCTGCCAGTAAGATTGCACCTAAATCAACCATTTATCGGATCATCAAGAACTTCAAGGAGAGCGGTTCAATTGTTGTGAAAAAGGCTTCAGGGCGCCCAAGAAAGTCCAGCAAGCGCCAGGGCCGTCTCCTAAAGTTGATTCAGCTGCGGGATCGGGCCACCACCAGTACAGAGCTTGCTCAGGAATGGCAGCAGGCAGGTGTGAGTGCATCTGCACGCATAGTGAGGCGAAGACTTTTGGAGGATGGCCTGGTGTCAAGAAAGGCAGCAAAGAAGCCACTTCTCTCCAGGAAAATCATCAGGGACAGACTGATATTCTGCAAAAGGTACAGGGATTGGACTGCTGAGGACTGGGGTAAAGTCATTTTCTCTGATGAATCCCCTTTCCGATTGTTTGGGGCATCCGGAAAAAAGCTTGTCCGGAGAAGACAAGGTGAGCATCCTGAGACCATTCATGTGTGGGGTTGCTTCTCAGCCAAGGGAGTGGGCTCACTCACAAATTTGCCTAAGAACACAGCCATGAATAAAGAATGATACCAACACATCCTCCGAGAGCAACTTCTCCCAACCATCCAGGAACAGTTTGGTGACGACCAATGCATTTTCCAGCATGATGGAGCACCTTGCCATAAGGCAAAAGTGATAACTAAGTGGTTCGGGGAACAAAACATTTATATTTTGGGTCCATGGCCAGGAAACTCCCCAGACCTTAATCCCATTGAGAACTTGTGGTCAATCCTCAAAAGGCGGGTGGACAAACAAAAACCCACTAATTCTGACAAACTCCAAGCATTGATTATGCAAGAATGGGCTGCCATCAGTCAGGATATGGCCCAGAAGTTAATTGACAGCATGCCAGGGAGGATTGCAGAGGTCTTGAAAAAGAAGGGTCAACACTGCAAATATTGACTCTTTGCATCAACTTCATGTAATTGTCAATAAAAGCTTTGACACTTATYAAATGCTTGTAATTATACTTCAGTATTCCATAGTAACATCTGGCAAAGATATCTAAAGACACTGAGGCAGCAGACTTTGTGGAAATTAATATTTGTCATTCTCAAAACTTTTGGCCACGACTGTATACAGTTTCTCTGTTATGACAGCAATAAAATAAATAAAGAGAAAAACAAAAGCTGCAACTATCTCCTCCTTAGCAGCTTTTGAAAGTAAGTGAATAACGGTAGAGGCAATCTAATTTGTCTATCAAACTAGCTAAACTGAACTGTCACATGACAATGTAACATCCCATGTCAAGTAAGGTTGTGTTGAGTCATTTCATAAWCTGCCGTCAGCTTATGAGTGACTAATCAAATCAAATCAAGTGTTATTTGTCACATGAGCCGATTACAACAGGTAGACCTTACCGTGAAATGCTTACTTACTTACAAGCCCTTAACCAACAATGCAGTTAAGGAAATGGAGTTAAGAAAATATTTACGAAATAAACTAAAGTAAAAAATAAAATGGGGCCCCTCAGCAGGGTGACTAGCAGGGTGACTAGCGGGAAGGGTGGGTGACTAGCAGGTGACTAGCYGGCAGGGTGACTAGCGGGCAGAGTGACTAGCAGGATGGCTAGCAGGAAGGGTGGGTGACTAGCAGGGTGACTAGCGGGCAGGGTGACTATCAGGGTGACTAGCAGGGTGGCTAGCGGGAAGGGTGGGTTACTAGCAGGGTGACTATCCAGCAGGGTGACTAGCAGGCAGTGGGCAGAGTGACTAGCAGGGTGACTATCAGGGTGACCAGCAGGTTAGTTACAAGACCATTTTACCTTTAAAATATAACTCTCTAGTCTTTACAAACTAACAGATGTKCCACTGTGCAGATATAAGCCATTGCATCTGACTTTCAGGCTCAGGACTATTGGGTTGGAAGAGAGCAACCTACGGAAGTTTCTCTGATTGCATTAAAACTATGAATGGTTTGGGAGTGGATCCATTTCCCCTGCTTCTCAGGATGTAATCAATCAGCACATAATACACATTACAGGACTAGTTGAGCCTGCTTTATGTCTAGATACACATCACAGCCAGTGGCATATTGGAATGGGAACAGTGCCATCTGCAGCCCAAAACTGTAGGTTCATCGTCTCTCACTYGTCTCTCACTAGATGGCATGTTGCCAGTCTGCTCCAATCTATTGTC
This sequence comes from Salvelinus sp. IW2-2015, assembly GCF_002910315.2. Lineage (NCBI taxonomy): Eukaryota > Metazoa > Chordata > Actinopteri > Salmoniformes > Salmonidae > Salvelinus > Salvelinus sp. IW2-2015. Next base: position 32,195,940 of record NC_036844.1, read on the forward strand.
GACTTCTTGAAGTGAGGCTTCTCAGTAAAGATAATCTCAGTTGACCCTTTATCTATCTCCACCTAATCAGTTATGTTCTAACATAACCATGATCAATGCATTGATACCTKATTTTTAAATGTTGCTGCAATTGTACAGACACTACAGAATATATTTCAGAGAACCATCAGATCAATTTACTGTCAATATAATGTCCTAAATAAACTGACAACATTGCCCATGATATTCAGGCACACGTTGCAGGGTTCATTGTAACATAGGAAGCCTAGTAGGCCTATTTCAAAGGTATAGTCACAGAACAGGGGAAAGAAAATGGGGATGAAAGGACCAGCATTCTATTTGCATTCTATATTCTATTATTTTCCTGTGAATATCACCTCAGAATTAAATGCGTCATGTGCTCAGTCATAGATATAAAGCCTATACGTGTTCTATGTGTATGTGTTCACAGCTCAGTAATGTGAGAATAAATCAACAATATCCTTTTCCCCCTAACTTCCAGAACTTCCAGACCTTTTTTGTTGTTGAAAAGCAATAATATACAAATCAGGTAAGAATAAATATATCAAAACCCACGATACACATAAATAACATTAATAATAGAAAAAGGAAAAGAGATGACAGATCACATTTCATCATCAACATTTACATTATAATATTCTACTGTACAGATACTTTTACTATGTAATTTGAGGGAATTTAATCAAGCTAAACGTTCACGCACACTATAGAAGTTTAATTAATTATTATTATTACATTAAGGCTTGAAATCTGAGGGTCTTCTTTGAAAATGTACACTTGTGAAATTACTCATTAGTATTAAGACATTAACAATGAAATCTGACTTATTATTGTAATCAAAATGTTATAGTTTTTTTTGCTAGGTAAAGTTATAAATATACTTATTTGAGAAATATACAACAAGATCATCCCAGCATTTGGATATTACATTACATTCATAAAAAAGGTGACACAATGACTCAATGATTTATTACCTCAAAAAGAGCCATTCTCATCCACATCTGTGAACTTCGTAATAAAGGCATTTGTTGCATATATATGTATATTATTATGAAATCCCTTCAGAATGATGGACCTCTAACCTTGTTTGGTACCATGCTTTTCCCAATCTACTTCCACTTAGTGAATGCCAATAAAACTTCCCTCTTGGTGCGACTCTCTTATCTACATGAGACCCACCCCGTTAGGTAGACCGGAACGTAAKATTTTTTCAATGGTAAACGACCTGAGTGAACTATCTTCATTTATCCACCATCTTTGACTGTGGAATGTTGGTTTTTTGCTTCGCGTGTGGATAATAACGAGGAGGAGATTTTTTAAAGCTAGCTAACCAGCGGACACATGATAAGGGCAATGACGCAAATATGTACCAACTGCCCGTTTCTCAACAAATATATATTCAATGTGTCTTTCAAAAGAAGAAAGACCATAATCATCTGAAAAACAATATTGTTAGCCTGTGTGGTAACTGTGGTAAGCTAGCAACCCGTGGTGGTAAGGAAAAAGCATAGATTCTTTAGCGAACGTAACGTTATTCAGAACTGCTCAACACGGAAGAGAAGAGGCAAATCTGGGAGGTGTTGATTTAGAATAGTTTACAAACAATTTAATATATCTGTCACGATAGGTTACCAACTTTTTTTAGCTTGCTATCTAGCCACACTCCGTCCCAATTCTGATAGATCGCGTTGGCTGTTTTATTTTTATGTGGCCTAMCTAGCATGCTAATCGAGCGTTCCTTTTGTAAACTGAAGTACTAGTAGCCCGTTTCTGTTCGTAACGTTAGTGGGGATCTTTCTTGATGTGATTGCTACCAAAACTGTCAGCGATTTGGTTTAATCCAACACATTATAATGCGTTGTTTATAAGTAGTATTATCTCTAAATTACACGTTTGTCTTGTTTTGGAAGCATAACGTTAGTAGCCAGCTAAGTTGGTTAAGTAGCAATGGTTCGCAGATAGACAAATAGCTATAGCTAGTTAACTAACGTAGATGATTTATAAGATATAAACTGGCACGTTTTTCTGTTGACAAATCAGCTAGATAAGTAACGTTCGTTTTCTAATTTATGTCTGCTGGTGAAGTGCATTGGTTGGCAAATGACTTCTGAAGGAAATTGTGATGGCTAGCTAGAATAACATGTAGACAACTGCTAGCTAGCATGACCTAGCCAGCCAGCTAACTGTAGAAAACAGTAACGTTACGTTAGATTGTCTATCAATCACTAACTAGGTGACAGGATAGTTGAAGTAGGGTTGGCCTTGAAACTATCTAGCTGGTTTATAACAAGTTAATAGACCTAACTAATTGATAACTAGCTTTCTGCATTGGCATATTCCAACAGATTATGTTCGTTGCTAGTATACATATCTATGGAGTATTTTTGCAGATGTTTATTTTGAAAATCTATCAGGATGCATAACGATTCAGATCTCATGAGGTTGAGCACTCCAAATACATATCTGAAGAATTTACACTTGGCCACTGAAGTTGGAACAGTCCAACACAGTTACAGCTCCAGCTCCACGTGAGTAGGAGATGAGGAGCATTATTAAGATTCTCTGTGAAGTTAGACAGGTGTACTACAGCGTCTTGCTATGAATGATGTTATCAGAAACCACTTTACATTTACAGAAGTGCTACTCGAAATGTGTGAAGAAACCAACCAAAGCAGTTGTGATTTTTCTTCCAAATTAATGTTGTTACTTAGTCAGTGGGTCACCACCAGTGTGCCAAAATGTCAATCTCCAGATAACAAAGCAAGGATTACTTTTTTTGCAAGAACTGCACGGCAAAGCAGCCCATCCCTGAAAAAGAGCATGCACGGACTCCCTTGAGATACACTAAGGATTATAAACCAGAAAGTGAAGAGAACTGTGTTATTAACTTGTTTTCCTCAATGGAAGTGCCATTGTAGACATGTAACAGGGTGGCTACAACTGTGCCATTAGGAGCTCCAGCCTTAGAGGAAGCCTTGCAACCCTGGGTTGGCTGCTCTTAGGGGGACGATGGGTTCCCAAGCTCTTCAGATACTGCGGCAGGGGGTGTGGGCTTCAATCACAGGAGGCTGGTATGTGGARCCCCACCAGAGCACGTTCTCCAACTGCTTCCACCTGTACCTCTGGATCTTTCTCCTGGCCTTCCCTTTCCTGCTATACATGGTGAGGATTCATGAAGGTGACAATTTGGTTATTTCTATAGATGGAAGAATTCCTGTTCTCTAGGAATTCTCTTTGAACTGGATGTCAAGTTAGTCAGGCACTTTTTACATACTGCACTAATAAATGTATATCAGACAGCCATTATTCAGATCAAATGAGAACTGGTTTTATCATAGAACGGAGGAGCAGAACCATGTTGGTAACAGAGTAGGAGAGTACCATTTTCCCCTCAGTATTAATTCAAAACTGTATTTTCTTCCACACTTGTCCTATTGCTTCTCTTTACCTTAATGTTTGAGCTTTTGTTTACGCCTTAGTATTTGCTCTAGTGAAGAGTGCTGTTTGGAAACCAGGCCTGTTATGTCCTCAAGCTATTGTGTCTGTAATCTTTGTGAAGTGGTCCTTCCTAGTCTGTAATATGTCCAATATTTCCACGTGTTTGCCTATCTAGGGGAAGTGTTTGTGTTATGGTTATTTTATTGCTATTGAYGACAGGGTGTTGTTTCTGTACCCTTATCAAGGGCTAGCCTACTTAATATTCCTATCTCTGGATTCACTCTTTCTTGTCCCCTCTGGTCATCCTGTCCAGTCTCTCCCCCCCAGCCTGGTTGTGGCAGCTGTTTACTGTACTGTGGTGGCAGCCTTCTTCACAGCCATAAAGGCAGTGAACTTCCACCTCCATGCCATGTTCGACCTGGGGGAGATGGTGGAGAAGAGGCAGGTCTCGCACATAACCAACGCCCCACGGCTAGAAGAGGGGGATGATGGGTCAGGAGGCCACGATGGGAACCAGCATAGGTACTGATGGAGATTTCCATATCCTAATGGAATAATTTTTTGTCAAACTTTGTAAAAAATAAAATAAAATTAAACGATGTGAAGAGGCTCATTTGTGTTGATGCTTTGAGGGCTGTTATTTCACATGATTGTGGACAGATTTTGAGTCTTATGTTTTTTCATGCTGGTATGTATGCTCCCCTCTCAGGGACAGCAATGTTGGTGTGGAGATGACTGTGTTCAGAAAGGTCAACTCAACACCTCCAGTTCGCTGCAGCTCCCAGCACTCTCTGTTTGGACTCAATCAGGTGTCGGTGAGAACTGACTTGCATTTACACAGCACACAAACGTACTCTCTCTTAACCCTTCCCCTACAATTTTTGCGCCCCCGCGGAAATCAAATTAACATAATAAAAAATCTCCATCAAGATCGGTCTGTTTAAGCTAGAGAATAGAGATGTTTTTTTTTGCATGGGCTGCGTCTCAATACGCTGATATCGCCCTTCCGCACCTGCGGTGAAAGGTGGCAGAGCTAGAGCGGTGTTTGTCAGACCATGAGACATCCTGAAAATCGGTCTTCTCACAGTTTGGCCACTCTATTGAAAGATGAGACTCTCACAAACATGATGGTGTTCTCCGTTTTGCTCTAGAACACTCACAAAACTCTGAAGTCGGTACAGCCTCTTCTGCAAACTTCTGTCTGTAGCGTCCAAACTGTTTGGGCTACACACTAATATGACCCCTCTGTGGACAAACACGATTTTGCTCTGACACTCACAAGACTCGCCTGAAGGTCCCTGGTACCAGCAAACATGTTTTATGGAAGTGTATATGGAGATAATTTAGTGCCTAAATAAGGGATAAATACATGTATAACAAAAAAAATGTGTTTCCTGATCTTTCTTATTTCTCTCAGATATAGGACAGACACTTCAGAACAAACTTCTTTTTGATTTATTTTCGGACTATCTGTTGGTCCATGCTGTGAATCTGTTATTCAATGCATTTCGATTGGCAAATAGCAGTAATGCCAAATTCAGTGTTTCATCCAATATTTTCTTTATACATTATATATTTTGTATACCTTAAGCCTTAAGGTATACAAAACCTTAAGGCTTAAGGGGTCTTGAAATTCAAAATCAAATAGCTAAATGATCCTTGATATGACCATCTTAAAATAATAGCATATGTTAGCTTAGAACCCCCGTATTCCCATGCAAATTATTTATATTCCTATGATATTCATTCTTAATCTAAKAAATGTTTTATTTTTTTCTCAGGAGTTTTTGCCCCAGCTTGATGACAGTAGAYGCTCCAAGGGTATAGTATATCTAATCTAACCCCACTCTAACCTCAGTGTTGTGGTTGGGTAAAGCTGATCTGACTGACGGATGATCATTTCTTTGTCCAACATGGTTAGCAGTCTAATTTAGGGACTGCTTTTTCTCTTCTCAGATATGAAGGATCTGATGCGAGAGCAATGCAGCAATAACTTGATTGTCACGTCAGCTCGCCGGGAGATCTTCTGCCACAGCTCCCAGGACCCCATCCGTAAGCATTAAACTGCAAGTAGACATCTCATATTTTGTCTTTTCTTTGGCATGTGTGTATTAAGTTTGGGCTTTCACTTACAGATGTTGCCAACATGGTCCCGTCCTGCTTGGCTGCTYCTGTAGGGGGAGAGTTCCCTGATCTAAGGGGAGTAGGAACAGGGATAGCAGGGGGATTTGGTAGCTTCCAACCTGGGATGTGCATCTCCATCCCCCCGTCCCCCTCCAGTCAGGAAGACGGAGGAGAGAAGGGCCAATTGGAGGAGATTGAGGGCATGCTGGAGCAGCTGTCCCAGCAGAGTCCTGAGGAGCCCTACTCCCCCTTGGGCCCCTCTGCTGAGTCAGAGAGCCTGGGGGACGCTCCCATCAGCCCTCTTATAAAGAGCAGTCTGAGTGAGGAGCTAAGTGAGAACCTGCTTGGGCTGGGCCTTGACCCCGTGGCCTTCGCCCCGGGAACAGAGCACCCAGGCGGCCGCAGTGGAGTGGCCATGACTGCCGGCTCCACAGACAGCTGCTTCAGCGGGGGCGGAGTGACCACGGACCGTGAGACCCTCAGCACWGTCAGCAGCTACCGCAGTGAGAAGACTGACTCCACCCAGCTGGAGAGCCCTTCACTCAGCCTGACACATAACATAGACTCAGGGGCGCCAACCTCTGCCCCAGCCCTGGGCACCGGTACCCTAGAGCCAGCAGAGGAGCCTGTACTGCAGGGGGGCAGTGATACTGACGATCTGTCGGACAGCGAACTACTGCGCTCCCCCTCCAAAGAGCTCTCTCTGGGCCAGGGGCTTGATAAGACACTAGTGGAAGGGGAAGATTTGCCACCAGATATTACACAGCCCCCCTCCCTCCAGGACTTGTCTCCCTCCAGTAGTGGGCACTCAGAGGCATGTGATCTGGACAGGACGGTCCCCGTTCCCCCCCTCCCCCCTCCGCGGCAGGCTAGCTCGTTGCCGTCAGGYCTGGCCCTGGGTCTAGTGTCTTCTGAACCTGATCATCCTGTCTCCTCTATCCCCTTCCTGCCCTCTGAGCAGCCCTTTCTGCAGGCCCAGCAGGTCGTGCGCCCCAAAGACTTGAAGCTGCTGCGGACCGGTGGTGGTTGTGTTGGCCACCAGCCTGGCCGCAGGAAAGCCCCTCGCAAGCGAGGTGGAGGGGGAAGCAGCAGCTTTGACTGTGGCTCCTACAGGAGCCACCACGGACAGCACAGAGACTACATCCCAGTGCGCAGTCGGCTGGAGGCTAAGACCTACAGCGAGAGCCTGTTTGAGGACTCCAGTGACGAGGATGACGGCTCCAGTGTGGGCTCCCAGAGACACTACAGCTCTGACGATGATGATTCCAGCTCCTCTACCTCCTGCTACTCCCCCGACCTCGCTAACACTGGCGTTACGAACCCGCCCCCCTCCACCCAGCTGCCCATCCCCAGGGAAGGAACGTTGTCCGAGACGTCTGGCCCCATCCTCTCCCAGAGGCCACAGAGGTCAGCCAGCACGGCTAGTGCTAAGACTCATGCCAGGGTGCTCAGTATGGACGAGGCCGGTGGGGGCCACACTAACACTGTGGTCCTGCCCTCCACCATGCTGACCACCCCTGCCCCACGACCCCTCACCATCTCCAAGTCAGACCTGGAGGCCCGGACCAGCCACACAGACGGCTTCCCTGGAACTCACCACCATCGCCTGGACTCTCTGGGAGGCTCCTGGGCTGGCAACCAGATGGGCTGGAGGGCCGGGGAACTGGTGGAGGAGGGAGCTGTGGGGGGAGGTGAGACACATACTATTCACGCTAACTTTGGCCCTGTATTCATAAAGTGTGCTGATCTAGGAACAGGTCCCCCGTGTCCATTCATTATAATCTAAAAGGCAAAACTGATTCTAGATTAGCACTCCTACTCTGATAGTCCCATTCAAGATGGAAAGAAAATMGAAAAAATGGCGACAAATAACACTCAAACTTTAATTTACTTACTAGCACTGGCTTTCCTGATAACTACCTTATTGAGGAGAAATGTACTTACTACGACTGTGATATGTGTTTGTCTCACCTAGCGATCTTAAGATGAATGCACTAACTGTAAGTTGCTCTGGATAAGWGCGTCTGCTAAATGACTCAAGTGTCATTGAAAGATTGATTGTTTGCTGTATTTACTAGATTAATAAGGGCCAGGTTGGTATTTCTAGAACTCAACATCTGAAATGTACATCCTGGTACTAATGTGAGTATCTGCTGCCTCAGCCCTGGCCCCAGAGGAGGGGGGCAAGCGGGACTCAGTGAGCAGTGTGAAGAGGACCCAGGCCATTCGCAGGCGACACAACGCGGGGAGCAACCCCACACCACCCCCCTCTACCATGGGCTCCCCACCCAGGTTGGTGTAGTGTAACACTTCCACACCATCTGCTCTAGCCATGTCCCTTATGCCAATCACCTCTGTATGTCCATGCTACATAAAGGCCATCTCCTGTGTCTTCCTGTAGTCTCCAGGACCTCCAGCGTGCCCGTACCTCCTCACACTCACGGACCCGGACCCTGCCCTCTGCCTTACAATTTGCCACCTCACTACTGCTGCCCCGCGSGGGGGTCCACGACGCCTCTACCTTCGACGACACCACAGAGGGGGCTGTGCACTACTTCTATGATGAGGGTGGTGAGTGTTGTGATGTCAGACACTACTTCTACGACGAGTGTGGGGATGTTAGACACTACTTCTATGACGAGGGTGGTGAGTGTGGTGATGTCAGACACTACTACTATGACGAGGGTGGTGAGTGTGTGGTGATGTTAGACACTACTTCGTATTACGAGGGTGGTAGTGGTGTGGTGATGGTCAGACCACTACTTCTATGATGAGGGTGGTGAGTGTGGGGATGTTAGACACACTTTATTACGTAGGGTGCTGAGTGTGTGGTGATGTTAGACACTATTCTATTCGAGGGTGGTGAGTGTGGTGATGTCAGACACTTACTTCTATTACGAGGGTGGTGATGTGGGGATGTCAGACACTACTACTATGACGAGGTGGTGAGTGTGGGATGTTAGACACTACTTCTATGACGAGGGTGGTGAGTGTGGGGATGTTAGACACTACTTCTATGAGAGGGTGGTGAGTGTGTGATGTTAGACACTACTTACTATGACGAGGGTGGTGAGTGTTGTGATGTTAGACACTACTTCTATGACGAGGGTGGTGAGTGTGGTGATGTTAGACACTACTTCTATACGAGGGTGGTGAGTGTGGTGATGTTACACTACTTCTATGACGGGGTGGTGAGTGTGGTGATGTTAGACACTACTTATATGATGAGGGTGGTGAGTGTGTGGTGATGTTAGATTCTACTACTATTACGAGGTGGTGAGTGTTGGGATGTTAGACACTACTTCTATGACGAGGTGGTGAGTGTGGGGATGTTAGACACTACTACTATGAGAGGGTGGTGAGTGTGTGTGGTGATGTTCAGACTACTTCATTACGAGGGTGGTGAGTGGGGATGTTAGACACTACTTCTATGACGAGGGTGGTGAGTGTGGGATGTAGACACTACTTCTATGCGAGGGTGGTGAGTGTGGGATGTCAGACACTACTACTATGACGAGGGTGGTGAGTGTGTGGTGATGTTAGATTCTACTTCTATTACGAGGTGGTGAGTGTGTGGTGATGTCAGACACTACTTCTTATGATGAGGGTGGTGAGTGTGGGGATGTTAGACACTACTTCTATGATGAGGGTGGTGAGTGGTGTGAGGTGTCAGACACTACTACTATGACGAGGGTGGTGAGTGTGTGGTGATGTCAGACACTACTTCTATTACGAGGGTGGTGAGTGTGTGGTGATGTCAGACACTACTTCTATGATGAGGGTGGTGAGTGTGGGGATGTTAGACTGGGGCTAGCTTTAGGGAAGAGTTAGATACTTCGGTGTATGTAGTGAATGCTCTCCATTCATTGCTGTTTGTTTTGTCAGGAGTGAAGAGATCGTACACGTTTGGACCTGCAGGAGGCGGTTATGAGGACCCGGTGGTGTAAGTGTCTCTCTGATGAGCCTCAGACTCTTTGTTTGAAACTGATATTGATATAATGTCTTGGCCACTCCCTCTTTTTCTCCTCTTAGGGAGCGGGAAAGACGGTCCCAGTCCTCCAGCTTCACCTCCAATGATGTCCAGGATGGGGCACCGGTGCTCACAGTGCTCCAGCCCAGGCCTGTGGTTCTGCAGGGCATGCAGGTGCGCAGGGTGCCCCTGGAGATGTCAGATATGCCAGAGGTGAGACACCATTAGAATTTGTTTCAGCAACGTATCATGTATTTTTGACAAATCAACCCGCTGGACATTTCTTGTATATGGCTTTGGTTTTTGTAGAATATGCATGATATTTGTCTCAAACCCCCGCCCCTGTGTCTAGTTTGACCTGGACCATGAATCTCTGCATGAGTCCCAGGAGAACACGCTGATGATCGAAGAGAAGGCCAAGCCCAAACACTACTACCGCTTCTGGGTGCTGCCAGGCAAGTGGCTGAGGGTGCGTTACGACCGTCTGGCCCTGCTGGCATTACTGGACAGGTGAGGCACAGCAGCTAGCTAGTTTATCTCAGTGGTAGTGTCACCCAATGAGGCACAGCAGCTAGCTAGTTTATCTCAGTGGTAGCTGTCACTCCAATGAGGCGACAGCAGCTAGCTAGTTTATCTCAGTGGTAGTGTCACCCAATGAGGCACAGCAGCTAGCTAGTTTATCTCAGTGGTAGTGTCACCCAATGAGGCACAGAATCACCCAATGTTTGTCATCGTTATTGAGGAGAAAGCCATAGTTCCGTTAGAGGTCTATACTGTGGAAAGACATTGTTAGGGTTTCAATACTTGGGAATTTGGTAAAGTTWCTGGAATTTTGCAACCCTAAACAGTATAAATGACCACCTACTTCCATTGTGTGTCACCTGTAGGAACCGTGGTGTAGGGGAGAATGTGTTTGCGGTGGTGCTGGCCAGCATGGTGGCCTTCCTGGGGTTCCTGCTCCTCTTGCAGGGTTTCTTCAGGGACATTTGGGTCTTCCAGTTCTGCCTGGTCATCGCCAGCTGTCAGTACTCACTACTAAAGGTACGCAACACAAGTCGTAAGGAATCAAGTCCCTATTCAATTCCTATTCCCTTTTTTTATTATTAATACAGGTATCTGGTCCTTTTCATCAACTGCCGATGCATTTTAGTTGTTAAAACTGTTATAGACCAGCGTTAACTTGAAGTGAAGTAATGTGTTAAAGTGTCTGAACTGACACTTTGGTCTCCTTCCTCAGAGTGTTCAACCAGATGCAGCCTCCCCAATGCATGTAGGTAGATGTCATCCAAACATCTGTCTTGGTCATTATCCAGTTTGTAACCGTTCCATTGTTGATTCTTGTTTTGATGGCACAACCTGATGACTGTCTGGTCTAACCCATCAGGGCCATAACTGGGTCATCGTGTACAGTCGGCCCGTCTACTTCTGCCTGTGCTGTGCTCACGTCTGGGTGTTTGACCTGGCTGGGCGCTCGGGCCACCTGCAGCCTTTCTCCCTCTACGGCGTCACCTTCTTCTCCGCTCACTTCCTGCTCTGTGCCAGGGATGTGCTCATAGGTCAGTCTGAGTTAGACTCTTCTAGCTGTGCGCTTTTGCAGATGTATTATGACCAACAGACCCACTCACACACTTTCTCTATCTCTTTCTTTCCCCCCAGTGTTCACCTTGTGTTTCCCCATCATTTTCCTGTTTGGGCTTGTACCTCAGGTCAACACCTTCCTCATGTGTCTTCTGGAGCAGGTCGACATGCACATTTTTGGGGGAACGGGTATGACGGGTCCATAACATTCACTGTAATTCAGTTACACACAACATACTGTCATTTGTTGAGTGATGCCTGTTGACTTTGGTGTGTGTGTGTTCCTCTCCACAGCCACCACCAGCCCCCTGTCGTCCCTGTACAGCCTGTTACGCAGTGTGTTGGTGACCGCGCTGCTCTATGGGTTCTGTCTTGGTGCTATCATTGCTCCCTGGGAACATCCCCATGTGCCAGTACTGTTTTCTGTGTTCTGTGGTCTGCTCCTGGCCTTCTCCTACCACCTGAGCCGCCAAAGCAGCGACCCCATCATCCTGTGGTCTGTYTACCTCTACTACCTGTATATACCTAGTGGTACCTTGTCGTACATGTAGCTAACATTCCCAGATCCTAGCTGTCATTTGAACAACCTCTCCATCCCTCTTCTCTCATGTTCAACATCTCCCTGTATGTGTTTTGCTCTAGGTCTCTGGTCCGCTCCAAGTTCTTTCCTGAGCTGCTGGGTCGGACCCCTGAGGAGCCTCCTCTGGAGATCAAAGACCCCCTGCCTGAGAAACTACGCAACTCTGTGGTAAGTTGCGTCCCAAATGGCTCCATATTCACTATATAGTGCACTACTATTGACCAAGGTCCATTTGGGATGCATACCAAGACGTCCCTCCCTGCTGTTGGTGTTCTGAGGTTTTAAAACCCGTCTCTGTCTGTGTTTTACAGAAAGAGATGTTCCACTCTGACCTGGTCATGTGTCCCCTCATGGCTGTCATCACGTTTGCCATCAGTGCCAGCACTGTCTTCATCGCTCTGCAGGTCAGTCAACACCTGGTCGACCGGATATGGAAGAAATGGGATGTTTCAATGTATAGAGGGAGTCCTTCTGATTGTTTATGGCACTCCGCGTGTGTGATCTCTGAGACCTCCTGTTCCTCCTCTCCCCTCCAGCCTGCTCTAAGTTACGTCCTGTACATGGTGGCCGGGGGGGTGGGCTTCCTCACACACTACCTGCTGCCTCAGCTCCGCAAGCAGCTGCCCTGGTTCTGCCTGGCCCACCCTGTCCTCCGTTCTCGAGAGTACAGCCAGTTTGAGGTCCGCGGTGAGTAGCAACACAACCACCTCTAAACTCACTCACACATCCGTAAGAAATGTGTCAAGGCCTCAGGTTTGTCATAGATTTTTTGCTGTGCCTTGTTCCTCCCAGATGCCGCCCAGCTGATGTGGTTTGAGAAGCTGTATGCGTGGTTGCAGTGTTTGGAGAAGTATTTCATCTACCCGGCGGTGGTGCTCAACTCCCTCACTACAGAAGCCCAGCTTGTCAGCCAGAACCCAATGAAACTGGACATCTAGTAAGCAACCCAGCCATCCCCTACCAACCTCCTCACCATACATACACCCTCCTCTTCTGAATCTCATCCCATTCATCCATCCGTCTAATCAGAGTTCAGTGAGAACACGCTTTGTATTTGCATCATATGTATTTTAATGTCTCCCGTCCTCTCACTCTCTCCCTTCTCCTCACTCTCTCCCTTCTCCTCTCTCTCTCCCTTCCCCTCTCTCTCTCCCTTCTCCTCACTCTCTCCCTTCCCCTCTCTCTCCCTTCTCCTCACTCTCTCCCTTCCCCTCTCTCCTCATCCCTTTCTCCTTCAAACTCTCTCCCTTCTTCCTCACTCTCTCCCTTCTCCTCACTCTCGTCCCTTTCTCCTCTCTCTCTCCCTTCCCTTCTCTCTCTCCCTCTTCCTTCACACTCTCTCCCTTCTCCTCACCTCCTTCCCCTCTCTTCTCTCCCTTCCCCTCACTCTCTCCCTCCTTCTCCTCTCTCCACTCTCTCCTTCTCCTCACTCTCTCCTCCTTCTCCTCACTTCTGCTCTCCCTCTCCTCACATCTGGCATTCTCTCCTTCTCCTCTCTCGTCTCATCCTCACTTCCCCTACAACCTCTCTCTCTACCATCTTTGCTCCTCTACTCATCTCCCTTCTCCTCTTCACTGCTCTCTCCTCTCCTCACCTCTCTCCCTCTCCGCCTCATACACTGCTCTCCCTTCCCCAACTGCCGGTCTAAGCTTACTCCCCTCCACTCTCCCTGCTGGCTACCTACACTATCTCTCCTTCCCTCCCTTCTCATCTGCTCTTCTCCACATCTTCCTTCTACTCCTCCTCTGCTGCCACTCCTTCGTCCCTCTCTCTCTCCTTCCTCTCTGCGAACTCTCCCCACTCTCTCCCTTTCGCACACTCTCTCCTCTCCCTCTCTCTTCTCCTCACTCTTCTCCCTCTCCTCACTCTCTCCCTTCTCCTTCACTCTACTGCCCTTCTCCTCAACTCCTCTCCCTTTCGTCGGTCAGCATCTCCTTCCCTTTCTCCATCACTCCGATCTTCACACCATTTACTTAAACCGTGTCTCTCTCTCTCCCTTACCCCCTCTCTCTCCTTATTCCCTCACTCTCTCCCTTCTCCTCACTCTCTCCCTGTTCCCCTCACTCTCCCTTCCCCTCCTCTCTCTCCCGTCTCCTCACTCTAGCCATACGGCCTTTCTCGGCATCACTCTCTCGCCTCTTCCACCCTCTATATCTTCTCTCACCATATTCATCCTTACTACTCTGCCCTTCCCCTCTCTCTCTCGCCTTCCTGTCACTTCTTCTAGCCCTTCTGCCTCAACATCGTCTCCCTTCTCTGCGACTGCTCTCCCTTCTCCTCACTCATCTCCCCTGTTCTTCCTCATCTCATCCATCCCTTATCACTTCCATCATACATCTCTTCCCATAGTGCTCCTCACTCTCTCCCTTTCCTCAACTTCTTCCCTTTTCACTCCACTCTCTCCGATTCTCCACTCTCTCCTTCCTCCACCTGTTCCCTCTCTCTCTCCCTTCCCTCACTCTCTCCTTCTCTCACTCTCTCCCATATGCCCCCTCGCATTCCTTCGCCTCCTCTCTCCCATTCTCTCACTCGTCCTCTCCTGCATTTCCACTCTCCATTCACTCTTCCCATTCCACAGGTCTCTTCATCTCATCTCCACTCCTCCGTTCTCCCTCCTACTCATCTCCTCTCCATACTCTCTCTTCTACTCTTCCCTTCTCCTCACTCTCTCCCTTCTCCTCACTCACCCCTCTCGATACTCACCCCTCACTCGATCTCTCCCTCTCTCTCTCCTCGTCGTCCCTCTCCTCACTCTCCTTCTCCCTCTCCATCCCCTCTCTACTCTCCCTTCCCTCTCTCCTTTATCATCTCCGCTTATCTCTCCCTTCCCCTCTCTTTCTCCTTCTCCTCACGTCTATTCACTTCTCCTCACTCTCTCCGATCTTTCTCATCTCCATTTCCCAGGTCTCTCTCTCACCCATCATCTCTCTCTCTTCTCCCTTCCCTCACTCTCTCCCTTCTCCTACTCTCTCCCTTTCTCCCCTCACTCTCTCCTTCTCTACCTTCTCCCTCTACTCACTTCTTGCCTCACTCCTCCCTTCTCCTCACTCTCTCCCTTCTCCCTCACTCTCTCCCTTCTCCTCACTCTTCTCCCTTCCCCCATCTCTCTCTCCTGTTCTATCTCTCCCTATCTCTATTCTACTCCCTTTTCCCCTCTCTCCTCTCCCTTTCCCCTCTCTCTCCCTTCCCCTCTACTCTCTCCCTTCTCCTCACTCTCTCCCTTTCCTCCTCTTCAGCATCTCTCCCTTCTTCCCTTCCTTCCTCTACTCTCTCCCTTCCCCTCTCTCTTCTCCCCTTCGCCCTCACTCTCTCCCTTCTCTCCCTCCACTCTCTCCCTTCTCCCTCACTCTCTCCCTCTCCTCACTCCTTCCCTTCTCCTCACTCTCTCCCCTTCTCCTTCACTCTCTCCCTTCTCCTCACTCTCTCCCTTCTCCTCACTCTCTCCCTTCTCCTCTCTCTTCTTCCCTCCCCTCTCTCCTCTCCCTTCCCCTCACTCTCTCCCTTCTCCTCACTCTCTCCCTTCTCCTCACTCTCTTGTCCCTCCTCTCCAGTGGCCGGCTCTCTGGTTTCATCATCTGCGGGGATTGAAAGCTATGCTGGGCGCTGTTCTTCTGCGCCCCGTCCTGGCAGTACGTCACGCTGTCCTTCACCGCCCTCTTCTTCCTCTTCGACTACCCACACTTCTCAGAGACCTTCCTGCTCGACTATTACCTCATGTCTATCCTCTTCAGCAAGGTACCTGCCACCGCCTAGCTCCACGTACTCCTCCCTGGGACTTTGTGTTAGCACACATTCAACCAGATGAAAGCATCTGCACATACTGAACTGTGTTTAGTTGTAGTGCACTGACCTCAAGTCATTTCTGGCTGTACTTGATACCTGATATTGGATTGTATGGTTTCTCTTGATAGCTCTGGGACCTGCTCTACAAGCTGCGTTTTGTTCTCACCTACATCGCTCCCTGGCAGATCACCTGGGGCTCCGCCTTCCACGCCTTCGCCCAGCCCTTCGCTGTGCCCCGTATCCCTTTACCCTGGCACTGTGATCTGTAGAAAACTGTTTGAACTTAACAAGGATGTAGTCTTTCTGCGCTACCACTTGCTCATTTGCCAGTGAAACAAAGTGTGTAATAACAGTACATGCTGTGTCCATTGGCTGCACTGTGTGTTAGTGGTGTCTGTCAGAACTCCTTAACCCCCTCTGCTCCTCAGACTCAGCCATGCTGTTTGTCCAGGCTGTGTTCTCTGCTCTCTTCTCCACCCCCCTCAACCCTGTCCTGGGCAGTGCTGTGTTCGTCACCTCCTACACCAGGCCTGTCAAGTTCTGGGAGAGAGACTACAAGTYAGTTCTTCCCTTTTCCAGGAGTCAGGGAGATGTAGAGATGTAACTTCAGGCAGACGTCGGCATTGTCCAGGACAATTTTTGCAGTTAAGAGGTTAATGTTAACCAGATGAAGGCGATTAATGCCATGTCTAAATCCATCTGTTGCAGTGATAGCTAGCTGACTGCATTATCCTTTTACACAGCCGCCACCTGTCTCATGTCTAGTACAACAAACGCTGACACTACACTTCCAAGTATATCTGACAAGCATTGTATTTTGAATTCTGTGAAGTAAGTGTGGAAGAGGTGAAAAAAGGATTGTRGTCTATCAACAATGACAAGCCACTGGGGTCTGACAACTTGGATGGAAAATTACTGAGGATAATAGCAGACGATATTGCCACTACTATTTGCCATATTTCCAATTTAAGCCTAATAGAAAGTGTGTGCCCTCAGTCCTGGAGGGAAGCTAAAGTTATTCCCCTACATAAAAATAGTAAAGCCCCCTTAACTGGCTCAAATAGCCAACCAATCAGCCTGTTACCAAAACTTTTGCTATTTTTGCTATACAATGCTATTATACAGTAAACAAATTGACAACAGACTTTCAGCACGCTTATAGGGAAGGACATTCAACAAGCACAGCACTTAGACAAATGACTGATGGGYAAAAAAGATTGTGGGGGCTGTTTTGTTAGACATCAGTTTGGCTTTTGACATTATCGATCATAATCTGTTGCTGGAAAAATGTATGTGTTGTGGCTTTACACCCCCTGCTACATTGCAGATAAAGATTTAGCTGTCTAACAGAACAGAGGGTGTTCTTTAATGGAAGCCTCGCCAACAAAATCCAGGTAGAATCAGGAATTCCCCAGGACAGCTGTCTAGGCCCCTGACTTTTTTCAATCTTTACTAATGACATGCCACTGGCTTTGAGTAAGGCCAGTGTGTCTATGTATGCGGATGACTCAACACTATACACGTCAGCTATTACAGCAACTGAAATGACTGCAACACGTAATAAATAGCTGCAGTTAGTTTCAGAATGGCTGGCAAGGAATAAGTTAGTCCTAAACATTTCAAAAACTAAAAGCATTGTATTTGGGGCAAATAATTCACTAGACCCTAAACTTCAACTAAATCTTGTAATGAATAATGTGGAAATTGAGCATGTTGAGGAGACTAAACTGCTTGGAGTAACACTGGATTGTAAAACTGTCATAGTTAAAACATATTGATACAACAGTAGCTAAGATGGGGAGAAGTCTGCTCTGCGTTATTAACAGCACTATCAACAAGGCAGGTCCTACAGGCCCTAGTTTTGTAATACCTGGACTACTGTTCAGTCGRCTGGTCAGGTGACACAAGSACATAGGAAAATTGCAATGTGCTCAGAACAGCATGGCTGGGCCTTGGATGTACACAGAGAGCTAACATTAATAATATACATGTCATAATATGCATGTCAAAGTGGAGGAGAGATTGAGTTCATCACTACTTGTGATATTGACGTGTTGAATGCACTGAGCTGTCTGTTTGAACTACTGGCACACAGCTCACACCCATGCATACCCCACAAGACATGCCACCAGAGGTCTCTACAGTCCCCAGAACAGACTATGGGAGGTGCACAGTACAACATAGAGCCATGACTACATGGAACTCTATTCCACATCAAGTTACACACGCAAGCAGTTAAATTAGATTTAAATAACAGATAAAAATTCACCTTATGGAGCAGCGGGGACTGTGAAGCAACACAAAAATAGACACATGCATACAAACACACAATAACATACGCACTATACACACATGTACACATGGATTTTGTGTTGTAGATATGTGGTAGCAGAGGCCTGAGGGCACACACTTTATATGTTGTGAAATCTGTTATGAATGTATTGTAATGTTTTTAAAATGTATAACTGCCTTAATTTTGCTGGACCCCAGGAAGAGTGCCTTGGCAGCAACTAATGGGGATCCATAATAAATCCAAGTACTGTATAGGAGTTGCTAGAGCCTCTGTCACCCAGTTAACATCATGTCTGTCTTTCCAGCACCAAGCGGGTTGATCACTCCAACACTCGACTGGCCACCCAGCTGGACCGCAACCCAGGTCAGCTGCTACCACCACAACCTTCCCTCATCTAACACAAGTRATCATTCTTTAAAAGGACTCTGTTCTCATGCCTGTGGTCTCCTCTCCTCTCTTCCAGGTGCTGATGACAACAACCTGAACTCTATCTTCTATGAACACCTGACGCGCTCTRTGCAGCACAGCCTGTGTGGTGATCTGCTGCTYGGCCGCTGGGGYAACTACACCACAGGAGACTGCTTCATCCTGGCCTCCGACTACCTCAACGCCCTGGTGCACATCATCGAGATCGGCAACGGCCTGGTCACCTTCCAGCTGAGGGGGCTGGAGTTCAGGGGTGAGCATGGAGTGAGGGGGAGGTGGTGAGAGGGAGGGAAGGGGTTTGGGGTAGAAGGAACTTTTATGGAACTGAGTTCAGTGTAGTAAGCTTTGATGGTTTGAACATGAGATAGTGTTTTGGACTTGTCTGAATGCTATTCCTTTTCATTCTGTTGTATCTCCCTGTCTCTCTCTCTCTCCATATCTCCCTCTTTCCCTGTCTCTCATATCGCTCTCTCATCTTCCTGTCTCTCTCATATCTCCCTCTCTATCTCTGTATCTCTCTCTCTATCTCTCTCATCCCCCTCTCTCTCTCTCTCTCTCATCCCCCTCTCCCTGTCTCTCCCCCAGGTACTTACTGCCAGCAGCGGGAGGTGGAGGCCATCACCGAGGGGGTGGAGGAGGATGAGGGCTGCTGCTGCTGTGAGCCAGGCCACCTGCCTCACATGCTCTCTTTTAACGCAGCGTTCGGCCAGCGCTGGCTGGCCTGGGAGGTGGCCGCCACCAAGTACGTCCTGGAGGGCTACAGCATCAGCGACAACAACGCCGCCTCCATGCTGCAGGTGTTCGACCTGCGCAAGATCCTCATTACCTACTACGTCAAGGTGTGTGATCCACACTGATCTTACAGTTAACTATGACATGAGATCCAATAGCAGTTTATTTGAACAGTAGGTGGCCTGGTCTGTAACACGTGTTTCCTCTACCACAGAGCATCYTATACTACGTCAGTCGATCTCCTAAACTGGAGGAGTGGCTGGCCAATGAGATGGTGCAGGAGGCGCTGCGGCCCTGCCTAGGCCCCGCCTACGTGGACAGTGACCCGACCTTCAACCTGAACATWGACGAAGACTARGACCACAGGGCCTCTGGCGTCACCCCCAGCTCCTTCTGTATGGTCTACCTGGACTGGATCCAGTACTGTAACAGCAGACGCCAGACGGTCAGTGTCCCTTGTCATGTTACTGTTGAAAAGGTGACATGTTGATTTGACCATTACTTCCCATATGTAATTAGTGTCATCAGCAGACTAACTTCACGACGTGCTTCATGTGTGTTTTCTGTTGTAGCCGGTGGAGGAGAGCGAGAGAGACTCTCCTCTGGTCACCCTGTGTTTTGGCCTGTGTGTCCTGGGGAGAAGGGCTCTGGGCACAGCCTCCCACAGCATGTCTGCCAGGTAAGACCCAGGACTAAACACTGCACTCTAACTGTAGGGAGTATGTCTGCCAGGTAAGACCCAGGACTAAACACTGCACTCTAACTGGAGGGAGTATGTCTGCCAGGTAAGACCCAGGACTAAACACTCTGCAGTCTAACTGTAGGGAGTATGTCTGCCAGGTAAGACCCAGGACTAAACACTCTGCACTCTAACTGTAGGGAGTATGTCTGCCAGGTAAGACCCAGGACTAAACACTCTGAAGTCTAACTGTAGGGAGTATGTCTGCCTCTGTGATACTGTATACCAAAGGTGACTGTTTGTGCCACGACTTTCAGCTTGGAGCCTTTCCTGTACGGCCTCCACGCCCTGTTCAAGGGGGACTTCCGCATCACCTCTCCCAGGGATGAGTGGGTGTTTGCAGACATGGACCTGCTGAACAGGGTGGTGGCCCCCGGGGTGCGCATGTCCCTCAAACTGCACCAGGTTAGACATACTGGCATGACTCATTACAAACACGATAGTAACCAGCTTAATGACCTCAATGTAGAGAATTGACTGATTTTAGAGACAGTATGGTGGACAGAGCTAAGACTAAGAAGCTTAATGGTGACATCACCCACACTAAGCCCATCGCTCTGCCCCCCCCAACAGGACCACTTCACGTCTCCAGACGAGTACGAGGACCCGGTGGTTCTGTACGACGCCATCACGGCCAACGAAGAGAAGATGGTGATCAGCCACGAGGGCGACCCGGTGTGGCGCYGCGCCATTCTGGCCAACATGCCCTCGCTGCTGGCCCTGCGCCACGTCATGGACGACGGCAGCGACGAGTACAAGATCATCATGCTCAACAAGAGGTTCCTCAGCTTCAGGGTCATCAAGGTCAGCCGCAGCTACTGTAGAGACTCCCACAGTCACAGCCTTTTAGTGGTGTGCACTGAAATGAACAGGAGGACAATGGAGGTATTGCTGTAGCAGGACCATGGATCACATTGAGACTGATTAATYTCAGTAGATATTTGCCAGGAATGTTCTAGTGCTCTATTGTTAACTCTGCTTCTATCTCTAGTTGTGTGTCACCAGTTCTGGGTCAAATCAAATTGTATTTGTCACATGRGCCGAATACAACAGGCGTACCCTTACTGTGAAATGCTCACTAACAAGCCCTTAACAAACAATGCATTTTAAGAAAATATAGTTAAGAAAATATTACTAAATAAACTAAAGTAAAAAAACAATGAGGCTATATACGGGGGTACCAGTACCGAGTCATTGTGCGGGGGTACAGGTTAGTTGAGGTAATTTGTACATGTAGGTAGGGGTGAGGTGGCCATGCATAGATAATAAACAGTGAGAAGCAGCAGTGTAAAAACAAAGGGGGGATGTCAATGCAAATAGTCCTGGTAGCCATTTGATTAATTGTTCAGCAGTCTTATGGCTTGGGGGTAGAAGCTGTTAAGGAGCCATTTGGTCCTAGACTTGGCGCTCTGGTACCGTTTGCCGTGCGGTAGAAGAGGTTATTTGCATATTTGTGACTTCTTGTGCTCCTCCCCCCTGCTGACCCACACTGTCCTGCCCCCTGCAGGTGAACAGGGAGTGTGTCCGCGGGCTGTGGGCGGGCCAGCAGCAGGAGCTGGTGTTCCTGCGGAACCGGAACCCGGAGCGCGGCAGCATACAGAARGCCAAGCAGGCCCTGAGGAACATGATCAACTCGTCATGTGACCAGCCCATCGGCTACCCCATCTACGTGTCGCCCCTCACCACCTCCTTTGCAGGCGGGCACACCCAGCTCCGCTCAGTCTGGGGGGGGCCTGTCAGCCCCCGTAACATCTACGCCTGGCTCATCAGCAGCTGGGACAGGTACACTTACACTACACAGCCTGCGGTAGTCATGCTAAGGCTGTGAGATATATATATATATATATAGTGTGTGTGTGTGTATGTATGTGTATATATGCGCAGTTGAAGTCGGAAGTTTACATACACCTTAGCCAAATACATTTAAACTCCGTTTTTCACAGTTCCTGACATTTAATCCCAGTAACAATTCCCTGTTTTAGGTCAGTTAGAATCACCACTTATTTAAGAATGTGAAATGTCAGAATAATAGTAGAGAGAATGATTTATTTCAGCTTTTATTTTTTCATCACATTCCCAGTGGGTCAGAAGTTTACAACACTCAATTAGTATTTGGGAGCATTGCCTTTAAGTTGTTAACTCAAACGTTTGGTAGCCTTCCACAAGCTTCTCAATAAGTGGGTGATGTTGGCCATTCCTCCTGACAGAGCTGGTGTAACTGAGTCAGGTTTGTAGGTCTCTTTGCTCGCTTTCCTTTTTCAGTTCTGCCCACAAATTCTATAGGATTGAGGTCCGGGCTTTGTGATGGCCACTCCAATACCTTGACTTGGTTGTCCTTAAGCCATTTTGCCACAACTTTGGAAATTGCTTGGGGTCATTGTCCATTTGAAGACCCATTTGTGACCAAGCTTTAACTTCCTGACTGATGTCTTGAGATGTTGCTTCAATATATCCACATAATTTTCCTGCCTCATGATGCATCTATTTTGTGAAGTGCACCAGTCCCTTCTGCAGCAAAGCACCCCCACAACATGATGCTGCCACCCCCGTGCTTCACGGTTGGGATGGTGTTCTTCGGCTTGCAAGCCTCTCACTTTTTCCTCCAAGCATACAATGGCATTATGGCCAACAGTTCAATTTTTGTTACATCAGACCAGAGGACATTTCTCCAAAAAGTACAATCTTTGTCCCATGTGCAGTTGCTAACCGTAGTCTGGCTTTTTTATGGAGCAGTGGCTTCTTCCTTGCTGAGCGGCCTTTCAGGTTATGTCGATTATAGGACTCTTTCTGTGGATACAGATACTTTATACCTGTTTCCTCCAGCATCTTCAAAAACAATAGGTCCTTTGCTGCTGTTCTGGGATTGATTTGCACTTTTCGCACCAAAGTACGTTCATCTCTAGGAGACGGAACGCGTTTCCTTCCTGAGCGGTATGACGGCTGGTGTTCCCATGGGTGTTTATACTTGCGTACTATTGTTTGTACAGATGAACGTGGGTACCTTCAGGCGTTTTGGAAATTGTTCCCAAGGATGAACCAGACTTGTGGAGGTCTACAATTTTGTTTCTGAGGTCTTGGCTGATTTCTTTAGATTTTCCCATGATGTCAAGCAAAGAGGCACTGAGTTTGAAGGTAGGCCTTGAAATACATCCGCAGGTACACTTCCAATGACTCAAGTTATGTCAATTATCCTATCAGAAGCTTCTGAAGCCATGACATAATTTTCTGGAATTTTCCAAGCTGTTTAAAGGCAGGGTCAACTTAGTGATATGTAAACTTCTGACTCACTGGAATTGTGATACATGAATTATAAGTGAATAACTGTCTGTAAACAAGTGTTGGGAAAATGACTTGTGTCATGCACAAAGTAGATGTCCAACCGACTTGCCCAAACTATAGTTGTTTAACAAGAATTTGTGGAGTGGTTGAAAAACAAGTTTTAATGACTCCAACCTACGTGTATGTAAACTTTCGACTTCAACTGTACATAAGTATTCAGACCCTTTGCTATGAGACTCGAAATTGAGCTCATGTGCATCCTGTTTCCGTTGATCATCCTTGAGATGTTTTTACAACTTGATTGGAGTCCTCCTGTGGTAAATTCAATTGACTGGACATGATTTGGAAAGGCACACTACTGTCTATATAAGGTGCCACAGTTGACCGTGCATGTCAGAGCAAAAACCAAGCCATGAGGTCGACGGAATTGTCCGAAGAGCTCTGAGACAGGATTGTGCTGAGGCACAGATCTGGGGAAGGGTACCAAAAAATGTCTGCAGCATTGAAGGTCCCCAAGAACACGGTTGCTTTCTTCAATAGAAGAAGTTTGGAACCACCAAGACTCTCCCTAGAGCTGGCCGCCCGCCCAAACTGAGCAATCGGGGGAGAAGAGCCTTGATCAGAGAGGTGACCAAGAACCTGATGGTCACACTGACAGAGCTCTGTGGAGATGGGAGAACCTTCCAGAAGGACAACCATCTCAACCATCAACTTCACCAATCAGGCCTTTATGGTTGAGTGGCCAGACGGAAGCCACTCCTCAGTAAAAGGCACAGCCCGCTTGGAGTTGGCCAAAAGGCACCTAAAGACTCTTAGACCATGAGAAACAAGAATCTCTGGTCTGATGAAACCAAGATTGAGCTCTTTGGCCTGAATGCCAACTGTCACGATGAAGCATGGTGTGGCAGCATCATGCTGTGGGGATGTTTTTCAGCGGCAGGGACTGGGAGACTAGTTAAGATCGAGGGAAAGATGAACGGAGCAAAGTACAGTGATCCTTGATGAAAACATGATCCAGAGCGCTCAGGACCTTAGACTGGGGTGAAGGTTCACCTTCCAATAAGACAACGACRCTAAGCACACAGCCAAGACAATGCAGGAATGTCTCAATGTCCTTGAGTGTCCCAGCCAGAGCCCGGACTTGAACCCGATCTAACATCTGTGGAGAGACATGAAAATAGCTGTGCAGCAACGCTCCCCATCCAACCTGACAGAGTTTGAGACGATCTGCAGAGAAGAATGGGAGAAATTCCCCAAATACAGGTGTGCCAAGCTTCATACCCAAGGACACTTGAGGCTGTAATCGCTGCCAAAGGTGCTTCAACAAAGTACTGAGTAAAGGGTCTYAATGTAAGTGTCATATTTACGATTTTTGTTTTATATTTGCAAACATTTCTAAAAACCTGTTTTTGCATCGTCATTATGAGGTAGTGTGTAGATTGATGAGGGAAAAAACAACCATTTAACCCATTTTAGAATAAGGCTGTAACGTAATAAAATGTGGGGGAAATGAAGGGGTCTGAATACTTTCCAAATGCACTGTACATACAACACACACTGACCGTGTGTGATAAGACTGTTGAAATCCCTGTGTTTCTCCTGCAGGTTACAGAAGGGTTGTGGAGCTGGCTGTAATAGTGGGGGAAACATCGAGGACTCTGACTGCGGCGGCGGCGGCTCCACATCCATCTCCAACAACCCATTGGCTCACACCACCCAGAGCACCCCGGCCTCCAGCCTTCCCCAGCCCCACTTCACCTTCATCCACCCCCCCATGGGTGAGCCCAGGACCCCACCACTCAACTACAACCTCTAATGATGTCTACTGTTCAGCTGCAGCTAGCTATTATAACAATATCAATACTGACAGTATGCTGATAACATAGCAATGTTTGTATAATGATATTTTTGAAGTGAATGAAATAAGTTGCTTTGTCTCCGTAGGAACTGACAACCCTGTGGGCCCCACCCCCACCTGGCCCCACCACCCTCAGCCCCTCCCCTTGGCTCTGCTCAGCCAGTCAGAGGGCAGGATGGACGCTGGGCTAGTTACCTCCCTCCACCGGACCTCATCCATCCAGGGTCTCCTGGGTCAGCACCTGTCCAGCTCCCAGCTGTCCTTCAGCAGTTCTGTGGTCATGGCTCCCCTGCCTGGCCCAGGCAGCTTCCTGGACGGAGCGCACAGAGGGTCCGGGCGGGCAGGACTGGGACATGGCCTGCCCTACGAGGGTCTCTACGGGAAGTGGAGCATGTCAGGCAGGAAGGGCTTCAACGGGCCAGCRGCAGCTGAGAGTGACGGTGGAGCTTCTCAGTTCATACGGACACAGGTGAGGATGGTGAAACGGTSTAACATGTTGAGTGAAGGTAGAACAGACACTGCGTGTACAAAACATGACCAGGTGAATCCAGGTGAAKGCTATGATCCCTTATGGATGTCACTTGTTAAATCCACTTCAAARACTGTAGATGAAGGGGAGGAGACAGGTTAAAGAAGGATTTTTAAGCCTTGAASAAATTGAGACAAAATATTTGCCTTTTCAATGAGATATGGTAGTAGGTGCCAAGAACTGCAACACTGCTGGGTTTTTCACGCTCAACACTTTCCCGTGTGTATGAAGGATGGTCCACCACCCAAAGGATATCTAGCCAACTTGACACAACTGTGGGAAGTATTAAGAGTCAACATGGGCCAGCATCCCTGTGGAACATTTCGACACCTTGTAGAGTCCATGCCCTGACAAATCGAGGCTGTTCTGAGGGGGAAAAGGGGAGGGGCGGGCACAACTCAATATTAGGAAGGTGTCCTTTATGTTTTGTACACTCAATATATAGTCTGTTGGAAGGTGGAGTATGCTGTCAACAGCATGAAAATAATGTAGCTACCTCTTACAACAGGATGTTATGGCTTTCAGATCAGCTTAATGACGGTTGTTTGTTGCGATGGAAACTCAAGAGGTTTCATTAGTTGRGGATATTTACATCTGTGTTTCAGTCTACTCCTCCTGCACTGCCGCCTGGGGCCAGCCCAACACAGGACCCCCTGGGGGTCACCCAGTCCACTGAGACCACGCCCGGGGAGGAGTCCACCGAGCTGCCTTTACTTGAGCACCTGGGCTGAGTCTGCTCTGGAGAACCCCTGCAGCCAAAGCACAGCACCACCATGGCCAGTTCTAGAGTGGGCCTGACCGGCTCCGACCGGACCTATTCCAGCTTCCCAGAGTCATTCCAATGCTCTTCTCTCTCTCAAAGAGACTGGACTCTGAGGTCTGTTACGTTTCTGATGGCAAATCACAACATCTCAACATGTTTTCGAGTACATTTCTTTTCAAGCCTTTGCCATGCTGGATGGATCTGAGGTCTAAATACGTTCCTGTTCTCCTCAGTGAACCACCACAAGGATGCATGTCAAAACTAAATGTACGCCCCCATCCCTAACCCATCCCACCATCTCCCCTCCTAGGACTTGAAACTGGACCTCTATTTGATAGGCCCTCAAGAGTTTCTGTAACAATGGTAACCCTAGCAGGCCAAAAAGCCAGTGCAATTGTAAGGGAGGTTTTTCCTTATGTAATGTTTAGTTTTTTAAAAATTAGTTTAGTTCGTGTGTCTTCTCCTTCACCTGAGACCTACCAGCAACAGCATAATGACTCAGAAAAGGGAACTGTAATATCCCTGTTGCTGTATGTACAGGTGAAGCCAGAGTTACTACCATAACAAGCCTTGTTCTTTACCCACACTGCCCATCCCTGCTGCTCCAACCTGCTGCTCCAACCTGCTGCACCAACCTGCTGCACCACTGTAGAACTAGTTCACGTTCACCACTGTGGGGATATCCTCTCTGAAACTGCAAGGGTCACATCAAGTGACTTGAACAGCTACAATATGACAGGGGTTGGCAACAGGCAGATTTGAAACATTTTATTAGCAAAAATATAAATAATATATTTTTATATAGTTTTTGGTCAAGACTGTAAAATCACCAGGAATTCAGCAAAAAATATACAAATATTTAGGAAATCTGTTCCCAAGTATTCCCACAAATAAAAAGAGACATGATTGTGTCTGAATGTAATTTTGTATGACATTATTATTTTCAAATACAATCTCTTTTTGGGCTTAGTTTTGGTCAATTTGCAGTGGACAAATTATTACAATTATTTTCCGCCATTCTCTCTGACAAAAATCAGCCCGTGAATGAATCTAGTTGCTTACCCCTGCCATATGACCAGTCAATATCAACTCCCCACATCACTAGCATAACACACACATTCCAAAACTAATCCAACACCCCTCCCTGTAAAAACATCCTCATACTCATTTGGATATTTATTAGAGGCACTTGACCACAATCAACAATCTCAAGTGTTCTGTCAAAGAGCTTGTTTCAGGGATAAGACTCCCGCCTACTCCTACCTTTCCCAACATTTGGTGCTTTTTCCCAGTGGAGTTTACAGTCCTGTCAGGCCTGGACAAAAGTTCTGAATTTGGGGAGGTCTAATGAGATGTGGTGGGGGGGTGACTCTGGACAGCTGATGGACCAGGACAGAGAGAATGAAAAGAGAAGAGATGCTCACCAGGCAGAGACATTGTTCAGACCACAGGATTCTAAACTGGGAATCTTCTTTCTAAAGCCTTTTAGATTTTTGTGTCCTATTGTTGGGGTGAGTGGAATGTCTTTTTACTTTACTTGAAGAATCACAACTTCCTCAGTGGCTATAGGCCAGTCCACTGAGTTGCCCTAGTGACCAAACGCTCCCTCCCTGACCTGATCCAATCAGCTGTGGACTCTATGCAGTGGGAGGGGCTCAGACAGCTCTGTGTGGAATAGCCACCAGCAAGAGGCCCTTCTGCTTTCCTTGGCTCCAGGCAGCTCTTCCTACTACTAAACTACAGCCCCTCCTGCTACTACTACTACACTTACAACTACTGTTTGTGCTACACACACCTCCAGCGTTTTAGTTGGAAACCAAGTTAAATAAATACTGAAAAACAAAGTTGGCATATTCATTGGATTTCTTGATAACGTCTGGAAGACTGTTAAAAGGGTTTGTCTATTTGACATGCTGATGTGATATAGAAATGTGGAGATTGGACTTGGCTCTTAATTGWATTTTTTTGCCACACGTTTGGTGTCATTTGACACGTTTCACCAAGGTTTCTCTTCTAAGGTGTGTAATATAACTGGAAGTGTTCCTGAGAAGTCATTTTAAAATGTTTGCTCCCACTCCTGCATTTGCCATACCTGCTTTAAGGGTCAAATTAAGGCGCTGATGTACTTCTGAGTCCTGCTCCCATGATTTTCTCTCTCTACCCAGAGCACATATCAYWCAAGCTGGCTGTCCAACTCTGTTCTGTCCCGAGAGCTATAGGGTCTTACAGCACTACAGTAATCCACATGACTGTCCCCTGGCCAGTTGTGACAAGTCTTTTATATCAATGGTAGAGCTATCTGGAATAACCTTGTGCCATGGTGTAAAGCTGGACCTAGAAGACTGCCTTGTATGCTCCTTTTCACCCCTAACCATCTTAGTTGTTTGTCACCTTTTTAGTTAGACTGAACTGTCTACTAAACTTTCTCTTAGATCTGTCCTTACAGGATGAATGACAACTAATATGTGGAAAAGGGCATTCACAGGGTCTCCRATTGGGAAAGAATGGGAATTCTATGCCATGTACTAATCTTACTGTGTCTATAAGGGGACAGACACAAAAGGATGAGAGTTCTCCAGCACTATGTTAGATGGTATCTAGATACATTAGACTATGGGTAATTATGCAGTAGCAGTTACTTTAGTCTGGATATTGGAAGTCTGAGCCTCATGGTTGAACTCATGGGTCACTACTCAAAGTACCAGMCAAGCAGTGGAYGCTGCTGGGAGGAGCTATAGGAGGACAGGCTCATTGTAATGGCTGGAATGGAACCGTATCAAACACAGGGAAACCACATGTTTGACTCCATTCCATTCATGCCATTACAATGAGCCCGTCCTATAGCTCCTCTCACTAGCCTCCTCTGCAGTCAAGGTGATTCCATTCAGGCTTAGAACCATCTTGAAACACATCTTAAAGGACTTGGAACAAGCACTGTGCTAATGTAGATCTAGTCTCTTTGTTTGTCAGATCATTGGATCTAACTCCATGGCTGTCATGGGGATTGTTGAGGAGGAGCTGGCACCTTCCAGAATTTAACATGTGTGCCCACCCTAGGCTTAGGAAAAGCAGAGCCATTCTGATCAGGGCCCTTTTCTGGTTCTCTTTTCTCATTCTCAGTGTAATATCCAAAGCAACAGGGAGTACTTTTARTACTGGGAGAAAGGAAAGCACTGGACAGACCTGTTACTCGACAGACCTGGGTGTCAATATTAAAAGCGATTTCTTAATCTCTACCATTTATGTACAGCATGTTTTGTATATAAATATACATTAAAAAATATATATATAAATCTATTTTATTATTAGTGCATTTCTGGTTCTTTTTCATGGAAAACTATGTTGAGTCTTAGAGGGGGTTCTCTTATGTTTACCCCTCAGAAGAGATCTGGCTCCTGGGTGGAAGGGCGTTCTTCACATTGAATCATGCAGTTTGGGGAGAATCGATTTAATACTTACTTTGCACTAATGCTGTATACTAGTACACCATCCCACATGTTTTTTTAATGTTATTATTTTAGTCATTTGGGGGGATGTTTTATTTAAACTGTCAGTTGACATTTAAAGTTCTGTACAGTTTTTTTTAACAGTTTTTTTGTGTGATTTTCCCCCCACCCCCTATTTAAATTAAAGATTTTTGTTTAATCATTTGCAAATTAAATGCTGTGGGTGATTTCATTTACCGTTCCTCAACCTTTGTCAGGCAATGTTATCATTCAGAACTTAGCAATGAACTGGTCTTGAACAGAAACCCAAACACATTTGTTTCAAAATGATGTATTAAACAAATTGTACAGTTATCAGGTATTCTATGCTGAAATGTTTCAATAGCTTCTATGTGATTGCCTGCCTGAAATGGGAGCTAATGTCTACCTGCAGGGCACAATGAGGTAACCAATGGAATGCTTGTTCGTTCTTAATACTTTATGAAACAAATGTTCAGTTCAATGAGTTTTTGTACAATGTCAATGAGTTTTATCTTATTTTTTGTAGAATGTGTATGGATGTTTGTCTTCCTTGGATTGAGGGATCAAACAAAGGAGTGTTTGATCAGAGAGGGAGTGTACCTTACCTCATTACACTCCTCTTCCTTCCCCTCCACATCCTCTCCTGGCCAGAGCGGTGGAGCCACAGCAGCACCAGGSCCATGGACCTGGAGAATCCCAGGGGAACTGTCTGGAGCTGCAGCAAGAGCACAGCCAGTGAGCGGTACTCAGACTCCAAACACACAGCGCAGTAGTTACAGTAGCTCTGACAGGTTTAATCAACATCCCAAAATCTTTATGAATGCCTTTTTATGAATGCGTATGATTTGATAAGTAATTGGTAGGTAAGAGAACTGAAGAGCATGTGGARCATGCAGGGACTCACAGCTGTATATGGACAGGTTGACGTAACAGTTGTGGGTGCCCAGGAGGTTGGTGCAGCGTTACAGACCAGAGTTCCCAGATGAGATGTTGACTATCTGGACAGAGCRTGATAGGTCCCCTGTCAGAACAACAGTTATTATTGGATACAAACATTGGTTTGTATTTACTACCATACAGTACTGTTTTGATTCCTAAATTAAACATGTGACATCAAAATAGTGTGAGTGACAAACTGTCTTTTTCTGATTGCTCTGCTGTAGCCGAAACTACAGTTAGACTAACTGGTCCAGCAGCCGGCTCGCTCTCTGCCGTAGCAGTTGAGCCTGGGAATGAGGTTCCATTAGACAGGCTCTACTGCTCCTGCAGCATGTTGTTGATGTGTCTGGGGCACGAAAAGAACCGCAAGGCCCACACASMGAATATGCTCCCAATTTCCACCTTATATTTACAACGTTTTGATCCAGACCTGACCTGAAGAAGATCCTTTGAAARGATGTCAATTAAGATGCTAATTAGAAGCATATTCAGTGTGCTGGCCTTCCTGTTCTTTTCAGGTATGTTTCATCAGCCCAGAACCTACAGTTTTTTTTTTTAAGGATTTGCGTATAAKCACAAATGTAACCATGGCAACTCTTTCCATCCATGTGGATGGGTAATGAGATTTGCTCTAGTTCCAATTTATTCCACCGCATCTCGGGGGTGGGGACCCCCTCAGCCACCATACAGGAGAGGGCTACACTCCCCCCAATATCAGTGACCCCAAGGAGTTAGTGCTTGTCAATTAGATACTATTTTGTTTTAAAGATTAAATTATTTATTAACACGGTAATTTAAGCATCTTCTCTTCAACAGATTTTTGGGGGGCTATGTCATTACATAATGAGTTATGAATGGTTACACATAGTCATAAAACATTTAGCCAACTTAAGAAAAAGAAATGATCCTTACACTTCTAAAAAAAAGAACATAATTAGCATAGCAGATGATAATCATGACCCAGTGAAATGATAGCCTACTGAGAGGCAACAAAACATATAATCAGGTTTGGTTATGTATATTTTACAGTTCCCTTGTTCCTATTAACCCCACAGCTCAACTCACCATACTCCAAGGGGGGAGACACCAGGCACACAACCCAGACCAGCCACCKTCCAGTGCAGCCCATGTCTGAGAGGAAGAAAGGTTTCCTACTCTTGGTCCATCATATAACAGCAGTGTCAGTAGCCTATCGTTCTGCTAGGTTCACATGCAGAAGCATTGACTGGGCAAACATAATTCATATGTTGAGTGTCTAATTCCCCCAACCCCTGCACGCTCACTCTCTCACTCTTTCACATACACAAACAAAAAAGTGTCAAATATGTCTTTTAAACTTCGTACTTACGATTAGGATTTC
The DNA here is from genome assembly GCF_002910315.2 of Salvelinus sp. IW2-2015. Lineage (NCBI taxonomy): Eukaryota > Metazoa > Chordata > Actinopteri > Salmoniformes > Salmonidae > Salvelinus > Salvelinus sp. IW2-2015. The sequence continues at coordinate 32,227,819 of NC_036844.1, forward strand.
ATATTCAGTCGAGAGAATCAACAATGTGGTACAAGACGACAACACATTAAACATAAGTAGACATGAACAGAAGGCTGGCCGAGGATATTCATTTCAATGCGATACAATTGAGAAAAAGTCCAATGCTTTCACAGATATTTTGCTCTTGTAGATGAATGGTACAAATTATGTGATAGCTAAAAATCATTTGAAATTGTTTGTCCCATGTGAAATAACGTGCCAGGCGGTGTGCTGCGTGTTCTACTTCTCAGAATAACAAGTTGTTCCAAGCGGCGAGAATGGAGTGATAAGAGGTAGAAAGATGTGTCCAGCTGGCTACTCGTCGCCCCCTTCCAACGAGAGTGGAGAAGAAGCTCACATTCCATCCTATCATCAACCGGACTACATCCGACTTAGYGAGGTTGCAGGGAATGTATTCCACTGTGTCATAGCCTTCTAGTTTCCAGGTGAATGCTGCAGGGGATCAGGCTGTCAGTACATCTAAGGAAACCATGAAGAATGTCAAGAAGACCCCATACCCGGTGGTGAAGTGGGACCTAGCTAGAATTATGTCCAGCTCACAAAGACTTACCTGCACTGTTACGAGAGAAGGCAGTGAAGTATGTGAATTTCTGATAAATTCTTAACTTCACTTAAATACTTTTTAGCTGTGGAAGGATTCTATCTAGACTTAATGATAACATATTCTTCTCTGATTACATGATWACAAGCAACTAGCGAGGAGAAGACCCTGAGAGCAGAGCAGCAGAAGTCAGAAGCCAGGTGTAGGGTTCAGAAAGAGGTGTCCAAGTAGCTCAACGTCAAGACACAGCACTGCCAGGGCACAGTGGCAACAACAACTACAGGTGTAACTGTATCTGAAGACCATGGGGGGAGGGGAGCTCAGCTCACAGAAGAATACTGTGCTGAAAAATATTCAGCCCTCCTTTTGTGTGACTTAGGAAYGAGATGAGGGTGCATAGTGCTGAGTATCAATCTGAGCTGGCAGAGGTGATGGAGAAAGTCAARAGCAGACCATTGCTGCTCCCGCACCACTGGCAGGTCAGAGTTCAACTCTACTCATAGAGTAGCAACTCTGCTGATATCCCTCCTTACCAGTAATCACTATTCAGCCAGAGTTAAGCACATCTAAAGTCAGGTACCTACAACTGTATAATGTCAGTGCCCGGTCTCAGGAAGTGGAGATGACATCAAAGGGTAATTGTGTTGTGTGTCCTGTGTCAGGCCCGGAGGGAGGCAGAGCAGTGTTTCTTCCTGATCCTGGAACAGGCTGGGCTGGACAAGGTTCTGCTGTGGAGCAAGGCTATGCTCCAGGAACAGAACTTACAGCTAGAGGACACACAGGAGGCCTGAGAGGATACTCATCTCTATGAGGAACCTGCAGACTCCYCTGAGGTGGCATAACTCTATGGGAGGAACCCTGACAAAGACAACATGGTTTTACTACTATGTTAAATGACACAAGTGTTTGATCACATTCAAATMGTATTTTTTGCATCTCTTTACCATCCTATATTAGTGCATGATTTGAGAAGTTACGCTTTCGATACACGTTTAACTGTCCTCTCGTCAGGACAAGCATGTAATGTCTCCTAGGATAAGAGCACATGGAGTTTGATATTAGCTACCATATTTACTCCTGTTATGTTCTATCAGAGTAAATAACTCACGAACACTAGAGAAGCTTAACCAAGTTTAATTCTCCCCAAAGGGTCGATACAGCTGMATTCAGACAAAAGACATGGCTTCCCCCGTGGTGGTATTCATAACCCACTTTGGGTGGAGCCTCCTCCTTATCGCTAAACATTGCATCCTTGCTAAGCAGGGAACTAAGTGATATGAGCCTTCAACGGTTTCTCCCCTTATCAGTACTGTCACATGCAATTGTTTTCCTGCACTCAGCACATTCCAACCTTAGTTGTCTTACTACAGAACCATTACCTTCTCACTCCTTTATATACTATGCGTTTGATCTGTCATGTCTTCAATATCTCAATGTTCAAAATGTACCCCGAATCCAACACTCCCCTGCTGCCTGCATTAGCTAACAGACATGGAAGAGAGACAGAGGAAAAACATTCTTTGTCTTTCTGCAAACGTTTTAATTTACTTTTTTTTAAACCATCGAAATGTCACAGATAGTGACAAAAAATGAATTGAATACATGATGTCTATGTGCCATAGACCCCAGACTTTTCCCGTAAAAATTGTCTCGACAAAGGCTGAAATATTGTGTATGAAATAACTTTAAATMATCATGAAATGCAATAACAATATAGTGAAAAGGAAAATAATAAATACAGTATAAAAATAKAAAAGTAAATTCCTCAACCAGAACAAAATACTTCCATAAAAAAAATATATACAATAACAGTTAAGTTTGGACACACCTACTCATTCCAGGGTCTTTCTTTATTTTGACTATTTTCTACATTGGTTGGTTGAGAATGCCAAGAGCGTGCAAAGCTATCATCAAGGCAAAGGGTGGCTACTATGAAGAATCTCAAATATTAAAAAAAAAAAAAAATTGGGGGGGGGGTTACTACATGATGCCATATGTGTTATTTCATAGTTTTGATGTCTTCACTATTATTCTACAATGTAGAAAATAGTAAAAAATAAAGAAAACCCTTGATTGAGTAGGTGTGTCAACTTTTGACTGGTACTGTACCTTATATATAGATATAATGTATATACACTGAACATAAATATAAACACAACATGTAGGGTCAGTTTGTTATATCTGGAGTACTTCTCCTGTCTTATCCGGTGTCCTGTGTGAATTTAAGTATGCTCTCTCTAATTCTCTCGTTCTCTCTTTCTTTCTCTCTCTCGGAGAACCTGAGCCCTAGGACCATACGTCACGGCAAACCGGGCATGATGACTCCTTGCTGTCCCCAGTCCACCTGGCCGTGCTGCTGCTCCAGTTTCAACTGTTCTGCCTGCGGCTATGGAAACCCTGACCTGTTCACCGGACGTGCTACCTGTCCCAGACCTGCTGTTTTCAACTCTCTAGAGACCGCAGGTACGGTAGAGATACTCTTAATGATCGACTATGAAAAGCCAACTGACATTTACTCCTGAGGTGCTGACTTGCTGCACCCTCGACAACTGTGATTATTATTATTTGACCATGCTGGTCATTTATGAACTTTTAACATCTTGGCCATGTTCTGTTATAATCTCCACCCGGCACAGCCAGAAGAGGACTGGCCACCCCTCATAGCCTGGTTCCTCTCTAGGTTTCTTCCTAGGTTTTGGCCTTTCTAGGAGTTTTTCCTAGCCACCGTGCTTCTACACCTGCATTGCTTGCTGTTTGGGTTTTAGGCTGGGTTTCTGTACAGCACTTTGAGATATCAGCTGATGTACGAAGGGCTATACAAATACATTTGATTTTGATTTGATTTAAAGGGTTGGTCCCATGCTTCATGAGCTGAAATAAAAGATCCCAGAAATATTCCATATGCACAAAAAGCTTATTTCGCAAAATGTTGTGCACAGATTTGTTTACATCCCTGTTAGTGAGCATTTCTCCTTTGCCAAGATGATCCATCCACCTGACAGGTGTGGCATATGAAGAATCTGATTAAACAGCGTGATCATTACACAGGTGCACCTTCTGCTGGGGACAGTAAAAGGCCACTTTAAAATGTGCAGTTTTGTCACACAATACAATGCCACAGATGCCTCAATTTTGAGGGGAGCATGCAATTGTCATGCTGGCTGCAGGAATGTCCACCAGAGCTGTTGCCAGCGAATTGCATGTTCATTTCTCTCCAACATAATTTTAGAGAATTTGTCAGTACATCCATCGGCCTCACAACCACACCAGCCCAGGACTTCCACATCCGGCTTCTTCACCTAAGGGATCGTCCCAAGACTAGCCACCCGGACAGCTGATGAAACTGTTGGCTGGCACGACCAAAGAATTTCTGAACAAACTGTCTGTGTGCTCYTTGTCCTGGTCAAAAGCTCACCTTCGATTGCTACTGGCACGCTGGAGAAGTGTGCTATTCACGGATGAATTCCGGATTCAACTGTACCGGACAGATGGCAGAGTGTACGACGTCGTGTTGGCGAGCGTTTTGCTGATGTCAACGTTGTGAACAGAGTGCCTGCCCCATGATGGTGGTGGGGTTATGGTATGTGCAGGCATAAGCTARGGACAATGAACAATTGCATTTTATTGATGGKAATTTGAATGCACAGAGATACTGTGACAAAATCCCGAGGCCGATTGTCGTGCCATTCATCCGCCGCCATCACCTCATGTTTCAGCATGATAATGCATGGCCCCATATCAAAAGGATCTGAACATAATTCCTGGAAGCTGAAAATGTCCCAGTTCTTCCATGGCCTGCATAGTCACCAGACATGTCACCCATTGAGCATTCTTGGGATGCTCTTCATCGACGTGTACAACAGCTTGTTCCAGTTCCTGTCAATATCCAGCAACTTCACACATTGAAGAGTGGGACAACCTTCCACAGGCCACAATCAACAGCCTGATCAACTCTATGTGAAGGAGATGTGTTGCGCTGCATGAAGCAAATGGTGGTCACCAGATACTGACTGGTTTTCTGATCCACGRCCTAACTTACTTACTTTTTTTATTAGGTATCTGTGACCAACTGATGCAAATCTGTATTCCCAGTCATATGAAATCTATAGATTAGGGCCTAATGTTTTCCTTATGTGAACTGTAACTCAGTAAAATCTTTGAAATTGTTGCATGTTGCGTTGATATTTTGTTCAGTGTAGATCAGTGTACAATAACCTTACAGTGTACAATAATGCGTTGGCATTARGGAAGATGTGTCTCATCTATTTCCCTTCAGTGAGTAAATCATAAATATTCATAAAACATTTTTGTGAGGGGCCAGTTGCCTCTAGAGCAGGTTCCTCAGGAGGAAAGAGAGCGCTGCCCCTAGAGACAGACCCAGAGCCAAGAAGAAGGTCATCAAGGCCCCCGCTGTCTCACAGTCTTTAGTCCTCACCAACCTGGGGAAGAGAACAGAGGACAGCTCAGATACTGTGGAACAAACTGACCAAATTGTTACTACAACGTAATAACAAGTTACATTGAATTAATCAAAAACAGCAGAAGGAAGAATTTGACAAAACTGTTAAATAAATTCAGGTAGATATCAATTTGGTGACTCACTGAGGTGCATAAGACATGCAGAGACAGATGAAATATCCATTGGACAAGGCGAATAATGTCATGATAACAAGGAAGGCAATGTCATGGGAGAACAGGACTGGCAGGTACTGGCGTTTGTCAATGTTGCACAGCATGATGAGAGGGATGAAGACCACACGGGAGACCACGAGCACAGGGAACAGACCGCTTCTCTTTGAGGGCTGTGGATGGATAAAGACAAACAGAGACTGTTAGGAAGGAGAAACATGTTTGAGGTATTGGAGCAGCTATTTATTGCAGTTACTGGTAGTAAAGGAAGGGGACAGAGGGCAGACGTCACTCACCCACTGAACCATAGAGGTGACACTGCGGCCAATCAGGTCCATGACGTTAAAGACGATGAAACAGCAGACACAGAGAAAGTATCGGTCTGAAAGACAGACATACAGGTGTAATCCAGTTTGTTCAGCATAGCAAGCTGCCAATCGGCTTTCGACTGCAGCAGAGCCGTGCTAAAAAAGTTAAATCCCACGCCCTCTCTGCTTTATTCAACCACAACTGTCTTAACTGGACACAACTAGGCTATTATTATTATCCCAACTGTTTGCTCACCCCATTCCTTGTTTCCATACACACTCTTCACTTTTACTGTGACAGCAGGGAAAACTGACAGTGTGACAGCCAGCACACACGTCACACAGAGGGCCATCACCCAAATCTGTACAACAGTAACAAACAAAATGTTAGGGAAATGTTTGAGAAAATAATGGTATTTGAATTGAGATTTGAATGACAGTGGGATAGAGGGAGGACAAGGTACCTTTTTGAAGACTGCCAGGACAGATGACCTGCTGTGACTGTCAGTCTGCTGCATCATGAACAGGGCTTCTTTGGTCCCACTGGCCTCAAAATCACCATTGGTTATTATGGGTTTATTGTTGAAGCCATTTTGGTCGCCATTGACKAACGCTAATTTTTCTTTGTCTTTCAGAGGAAGTGAGAAAATAGTCAGTACTTAGTTTTAGGCTGTAACAATACTTAGTTTTAAGGAAAATCACTGCACAAAAATGAATTAATTATTAATAGCTCCTCTATAAAGGTATATGGTATTTGTTAATCATTTATTTTTATTKTTTTTTTACCCCTTTTTCTCCCGAATTTTAGGATATCCAATTGGTAGTTACAGTCTTGTCCCATCGCTGCAACTTCCGTACGGACTTGGGAGAGGCGAAGGTCAAGCGCCATGCGTCCTTCAAAACACGACCCTACCAAGCCGCACTGCTTCTTGACACACTGCTCGCTTAACCCGGAAACACCGTACCTGCCCGCCACAAGGAGTCGCTAGAGCGCGATGGGACAAGGACATCCCGGCCGGCCAAACCCTCCCCTAACCCAGACGACGCTGGGCCAATTGTGCACCGCCTCATGGGTCCCCCGGTCGCGGCCGGCTGCAACACAGCCCAGGATCAAACCCGGATTTGTAGTGACGTGTCTAGCACTGCGATGCAGTGCCTTACATGTTGACCACACCGCTCGCGCACACAAAATAAATTTACACATACATGTTATTCCATCATTGCACCCACACTGCTCTCGCACGCCAACGGGCGTCTGCGTTGCCAGGTGCTAAAATAGAAGTTGCTTTTATTTGTGGCGCAGAACGCGCTGCAAGTCCTGCCTCTCTCATRGCCTCATTGGCTTTTAGAAGCAATTGCCCACGTGCTATCTCCTCATTGGTTATACCCACGTGGGTGACTGAAAGATGAATGGAGGTCGGTGGTTGTAATACACCTTATGAAAGTGAATTGCTAATCGCCATATTAAGTCCAAAGAAGAAAAAGACTGGAAGGAGGAGAGATGACTAGAAACGATTCGGTTGACCGTTTTATGTGTGGATTCATTGTCGGAGTAGAGGACCTTGTGCATTTCAGGTAAACTAACAACTCAATGTTTATATCACAGGATAAATTAGATCGCAACAACAAGCTAGCTAAATAGGACAAATTAGCTAGCAACTGCAAGCTAGCTAGATAAATTGACATAAATGTTTAATGCTTTTCGACCTGTCCCCAAATTAATATAATTGGTTCAGAGTTTGTTTAGATATTTCAACCTGCGTGTCGTGATCGCGTTTGCCCACGATGGCGCACACGGACGCACGGTTTGGGTATGGTGTTAAGACATCCTGCGCCACTTGGGAAGCCCCGTTAATAGTTTTAAATGTTGACATTTTAGTCCATGTGTCAAACTCATTGCACAAAGGGCAGTGTCTGCGGGTTTTCGCTGCACCCTTGTACCTGATTGATGAATTAATGTCACTGATTAGTAACTCCCTTCACCTGGTGGTCTAGGTCTTAATTGAAAGGAAAAGACCCGCACACTAGGCCCTCCATGGAATGAGTTTGACACCCCTGTTTTAACCATTTAGCAGACACTCTTATCCAGAGCAACTTACAGTTAGTGCATTCATCTTAAGATCGCTAGGTGAGACAAACACATATCACAGTCGTAGTAAGTACATTTCTCCTCAATCAGGTAGTTATCAGGAAAGCCAGTGCTAGTAGGTAAAGGGAGTGCATGTTTTGGGGGACGGGGATAAGACTGAGATGTATTATTTAAGACTCTTTTTTTATGTCTTATCTTGTAGATACTGTTAGTTGACAGATGGAAGATAGTGTTCAAACCTACCGGCTCCCTTGAGAAGCTCGTCTGTGGTCTCAGGTTGGTCATGGTGACACTTACTTTTCTCAAAGTAAAACTGGGCAAACTCCTAGAACACAACAGAAAATCTTATGAGTACATTCCTCTGTAATATCCTAAGCAATAGTAGTTGAACTGCCTGTTTCCTGTCATGAAACTGCTGTAGCCACTCACCAGGTGTGGCAGTAGTAAGTAGCTAAGCAGGGTGATCAGTGTTGCCACACAGGGGGTTATGAAGTACCCAAGAGCAGCACTGGCCTTGTCTGCTCTACCTACACAGAGGATGTAGAGACACTCAGCATTAATCAGGATGGAAACACAATTGACATAATAACAAGGTAGAGGTGAAAGTATGGAAATGTAGTACTCACTGAGGATAGAGAACAGACTAGCCATGGCAGCAAAGATCCCTGCCAATCCCTGACCACTCATAAACAATGTGCTGTACCTCGGGGGGAGCAGACCCACCAGCCCAAACAGACTGCCCTGGAGCACTGCTCCAAAAGCTAGAGAGGGAGAGGGGATGTGTGTGAGAGAGAGGGGATGTGTGTGAGAGAGAGGGGATGTGTGTGAGAGAGAGGGGATGTGTGTGAGAGAGAGGGGATGTGTGAGAGAGAGAGGGGATGTGTGAGAGAGAGYGGATGTGTGAGAAATTAGTGTATTTACACATGGAATCTCCTCGGAACACATTTTCATCAGGTAAAACAGTCAAAACAATGATGCTACTACTTACACTACCGTTCAAACGTTTGGGCTCACTTAGAAATGTCCTTGTTTTGGAAAGAAAAGCAATTTGGCTCTAACCAGAAMAGAAAGAGGAGTGGGAGGCCCCGGTGCACAACTGAGCAAGAGYACAAGTACATTAGAGTGTCTAGTTTGAGAACCAGACGCCTCACAAGTCCTCAACTGGCAACTTCATTAAATAGTACCWGCAAAACACCAGTCTCAACGTTAACAGTGAATAGGCGACTCTGGGATGCTGACCTTCCAGGCAGAGTTCCTCTGTCTAGTGTCTGTGTTCTTTTGCCCATCTTAATCTCTTKTTTTTATTGGCCAGACTGAGATATGTCTTTTTCTTTGCAACTCTGCCTAGAAGGCCAGCATCCCGGAGTCGCCTCTTCACTGTTGACGTTGAGACTGGTGTTTTGCGGGTGTCTACACTACATTTCTGATCAATTTGATGTTATTTTAATGGACTTTTTTGTTGTTGCTTTTCTTCCAAAAACAAGGACATTTATAAGTGACCCCAAAATTTTGAACAGTAGTGTATATGATTACTAATTACATTATATGGAACCGGACCCATAGACATGAAGACGGGTGGGAACCAACTCACAGTTGATGAACCATATAGTTGCCATGGTGATAGAGAAGAAGCTGTGGGGCTGCATGGGCACTTTGACCATGATGGCAGTGAGGAGGAAGAGGAAGAGGATGGAGACCATACTGACAGCAATCCGGACCTTCTCTTTGATACTACCGCCACACAGGAAAAAGGTTGAGTTAGACCACTACACTATAGAGGTGGAAACAACAGTAACACACATAGAACCCTGTAGTATGTTGCTCACCGCTGATACAGCAAGGAGTTGGCCAGGGTGAAGAGGAGCAGGGGTAACTGTGCTAGAAGAGTCATCCAGCTGGCAAACTTGTAGTCTTTAGTAACCGGGGTGGTTCCATTAGTAAACTGGGTGGTTCCGTTAGTAACTGGGGTGGTTCCGTTAGTAACCGGGGTGGTCTCGTTAGTAACCAAGGTCGCTCCGATACTTGACGCGGTCCCTTTGAGSCGGTCGTCAAAATACTTCAGCAGAAAACAATGGGAGAACAGAGGTGACACAAGCCCCATACTCTCATCACAGAACAAACTAATATTAGACAGTATTGCCTGAATGTGTAATATTCATCCATGTCAATCAGTTAAGATTGTTGTTGTGAGTCTGTGTGACAGGTTGTGATGAGGTAGAGAAGGTGTGGTACCTCCATGGCAGTGATGCTGTGTGGGTGGGTGTGACAGAGAAGTTGTGCTACCTCCATGGCAGTGATGCTGTGTGGGTGTGACAGAGAAGGTGTGGTACCTCCATGGCAGTGATGCTGTGTGGGTGTGACAGAGAAGTTGTGGTACCTCCACGGCAGTGATGCTGTGTGGGTGTGACAAATAAGGTGTGGTACCTCCACGGCAGTGACGCTGTGTGGGTGTGACAGAGAAGCTGTGGTACCTCCACGGCAGTGATGCTGTGTGGGTAATGACAAATACGCTGTGGTACCTCCATGGCAGTGATGCTGTGTGGGTGTGACAAATAAGCTGTGGTACCTCCACGGCAGTGATGCTGTGTGGGTGTGACAAATAAGCTGTGGTACCTCCATGGCAGTGATGAAGAAGTTCCATGGCAGCAGTGTGCCCAGTCCCAGGATGAAGATGATGACGGCCACAGCACAGCCTCTGTTGGGGGACAGAAGACATCACTCACATGCCACATCACAACCGCTCCTACAACACACTCACTACCTAGTGGTGCTTAATGTTATGAATCCCAAAGAAACAAGTAATTCCTAGGTTATTATTACTGAGTAATTACCAATATACCATGTCATTTCTTCTCTGATCGCCATCCAGTGCTCAGATAATAGGGAAAGTGAGTGAGGAAGTTTGTGAAAGCTGCTTCCTACAGGTTTTTGTCTCAGATGATCCAACCAATAAAAAGTGAGTAACTCACCGGTCCACTGGGGCACTCTTCTGGGTAGTCATCCTGGTACTCTTGGATCTGTATAAAAACAAGGGACAGAGGACAGCTTCAGACCTTYTCGCTCCTTGAAATACTGGCGTGTTGAAAACATCAGACAATCAGGCTTGCCAGGCGGCTGGGGATTCAGGATGTTTTGAAGGCGAGTTTGCACTCTTTCATCTTACTTAATTTCATCTATGTTGATCACTGATAAAAACTACAAATCCCCTCTACTAAACATGGTGATAATAATAATCTGATTTCCCCCGATTCTATTATAATCCTATTTTAATTTCACAAAGGTTAGATATCAGTCATCTTATCGCATCTGAAATCAAGTCATATTTTTGCGCTTGGTGATTTCAGCCTGTCACACGTTCTAAGTCTACAACTTAAAGGGAGACGAGCAGCTCCATACCCTCCCACCATCATTTGTAGGCTACAACGTAATTAATGATCTTCACCATGTTCAGAAGCCTGTAGCTCAGTATAGACAAGGCTATGTCTCGAATGAGCCAGATGGCAAAAGTATGTTACCACTTCGCTTCTAAAACGGGGGTATTCTATATGGGTATTCTTATACAGGGTGTTAGACCTATACAACATTTCAACGTGCATTTGGGACTGTTTTATTAACCAGACATAAAGCATACTTCCGCCAATATATTATTGGCGTTAACATTGGGTTACAGTATATAGCATTAATTCTAACGCGCTACATCTATCATTAATTAGATCCTTCCCGATGTACTAAACCATGGGGTACTCATACCTGTCGCTCACACTCACCTGCCTTCTGCTTCAAATTGAAATTCTAGTTGATCTTATTTATATATTGATGTGTATTTCTAAATCCTTGGTATCGGGACCGGTGTCTCTGATCGTAGAACAGACAGCACGCTGAGGATCTGACTCGTTTGCACGTGGCTACACCCGACACTTCCTTCTTACAGTAGTTGTAGGCATGTCGTTACTGTCACTTCCTTCTTACAGTAACTGTAGGCATGTCATTTACTGGCACTCTATTGAACGGATGTTTAGTTTGCCTGCATTGTTTGGCGGCAAATCCATGTAGGCTATTCATTTGGATTATTCTATCAGTTAAAACATGTAACAAATTCAACAATACAGCTAATGTTAGGCAATTGAAATGTTTCCTATCTTCTTTAAAAGTCAAGCAACAGACCAGCAGTTGAAGAGACGGTCATAGAATAAGTGCCTTGAAGCGAGACGATTAAAATAGCATAACAAACTCATTCTTATTCATTTCTGACTCACACGAAGCTATTTGAAATATTTCTGAGCAGTGGTTAAGTAGTTAAGCTGTGTGAGCTGTGCATTCAGTTTATGCTATGCATATCACCATTCAAAAACAAATCCACAGAAAAGAAACACACTAAATAATAAATAATAGCAATTTGTTTTGAACATTAATCTCACCCAGTTAGTCGAATTGTGTAGCAGTTTATATATAGTAGGCTATCTCCTTTGTCAAAAGCGAGGCTTACAGAACGCACTCAATGAAGTGAAGGCGACTGTGTTTAAATGTTGGCGCGAAAATGCCTGTTATAAGAAGCCAGTTAWCATTGCTAGGCTGCCCAGAGAGCGCCTATTGGCTGTGAGCGCTTTGGCGCGCTGAACAATGAGCATATCAATCTATTGCAGCCTATATGACGCCATGACAACAGGCTTTTCAAAGGCAACACATTGTTGCTATAATACAGAATTGATTTCGAGGCAATTTGGTCAAACTTCACAGTTTACGTTATTGAAAGATGAGAGGTCAATTTAGCCTATTTCATGATAATAAAGAAAGGGAGACAAATTCATATTTGATGGCGCACCTGAATATCATGGACACAAGGGGGCTGTCTGGTCGTTTGACTGGAAATACATGCTGTAATGTTATTATATAATAGGTTTATTTATCCCAGTGGTATTCTAGGTAAACAAAGCAGTAAATAACAGCACAATTTCCACTGTAGGTCTACATGGCAGATAGGCCCACAGTTTTCAAGACAGTCCCAAGAACCAGTGTGTATTRGTAGCATGGAATTTCCCATACAAGATGCGTGATTTTGGCTTATCCTGCATCATTGAACATATACTATTGTAACCAGCAAGCTCTCGTTCCTTATTAGAAACACCGGCTCCATTCATGTTTTGTATTAAGATAATACCACTTATCAAGAAGGAGAATATGGGTTCACAAAGAGTGAACTGGCCTGTGACGTAACACTTCAAGGCCATGCAATGACCATGTTCAAAAACAAAAATCTGAAATACAGATGTAGGATCTTAATTTGAGCCAGTTTGCTACTGCAAGAAAATAATCCTGCAGCAACAGGAGATGTGAAGAATTATGTGTACTATAATTAATGGAAATGTTTGTAGTGGTTCAAGTCTGAAATGTCAAAGTGGAAATTACAAACTTCCTAAGTGTTAAAAAGACCAGCCCTTTGTTAGCAGTTTCAGCACCCCTGAACTATTAGTTAGTTGTACTTGCCCGACACCCCTTGTTTTTTTCACCTTAGTGGTACCTACTAGTCACCCCACTTTCTCAGCCAATCACAGTTTACCCTCCCCCTTTCTAGTCAGAATGAGTGAGATCGCCTAGTGAGGTGTACAGCTGACATGTAGCCGCATCCAGTAGGGGGCAAAAGMGGCTTAGCCCCCTCAGTTGAAACTTGTACCTCCCACTTTTAATTTTATGTCCCTATAGAAAAATAAATTGAAATTATTAAGTGACAGGTTGGCCCAAAATCTGTAGGCCATATCTCCAATGCACTGCGTCAGCACAATGGACAGAGCGCTCTGCAGTGTGTGTAAGGGGGCTATGGAAAGCCACTGGGGCGCAGGGTTTCCTTTAACTGGTAATTGCTTAAATAAATAAAAAGACAATAAATAAAATTGTGTAGCATGCCACATGTTCTGGGGCTGCCCTGCTGCTGAGGAGAGAAAGCAACAGAGGAGCCTTAGCCTAGGCTACTGTTGATTGCAATGATGGAGGTCTTTTTCATTGAAGTAAAACAAAAGTTTGAGAGTATGCCTATAGTGAAACGTCAATAAGGCAGGGCTATAGATGTATTTTGCGACCCTTTGACATCTGGCTGTGGGAGTAAAAAAATATATTGCTTGCATTGGTGTGCAGGCAAATTCATTCARCTCACTAGAAACATACTCTTTTTTAGGAGACTAAAACCATAATTTGGTCAAACAMTAAAGTACATTATCCTCATGATTCCTTTAATGAACGTGTCTGCTTGCCTGCCGTTGTACCTGATTTGCTAGGGCCTACTGCTGTGTTGACTCTCTCTCTCATCCCTGGGAAAAAAAGGCTCTGGGAGAAAGAAAAGTGTTCTGATTGTATAACATTTTAAAATCCAATTGCTGGGAAAACACAGCTTTCCTCTTGTCACAGATGGAGAGAGGATGTTCTCAGCTTTCTGTAGCTTTACCTTTTATTTCGCAACTCTTAATTATGAGCTCAATAGCAACTATTTTACAAAGATAGTTCATATGGATTTGAGATATGCACCGAGCAAAATGTGCATTGGCCATTGTGAGTGCATGGGCCTCATTGGAAGGTATGCTACAACTGCAATGTTCACTTATTCAGGTGCTGAAATAGCCACAAATATATACATCCTATGATATTAGATCACATAAAGATGCAGTCAAATTCCTCTCTATTGAAAAAATAAATAACAAATAATAATTCAGGAGCCCTATTTTAACAGTAAAATATAACAACAATAGCATAATTGTCTACCCACACAATGCATGACAATCACTGGATTAGGTTGCACATAAACATATTTAGAACCACAACATCACAAGATGATGAAATAACATATTTCCTTCAATACCATCTCAGTAGTCTATTKCACTTTTTTATAAAAACACTGAATTACTTTATAACATTAGATTTTTAGAAAATGAACAACTAAGGAATAATTTTCCACTTCTCTCATTGACTTCTCAAACTCCAACCTCCGTCCTGGTCTGTTTCGTTCCCCAAAAGTCTTCCGATGTTGCGCCTCTGGGTTTAGAAACTCTGTGTCTATTCTGTATATACTGGCCTATTTCAGCCATAGTTATGGTACTACTTTGAGACTGTTGTGGCTATAGAGAGCAATAGTAATAGTGTACCATTGTATGCACTAACTCGTTGGACAAAGCCTATGGGTAAATTAATGGAGTTTTTGTAGGGGTTTTGGATAAACACAGAAAATATGGTCTGTGGTAAACACAGGTAAACACAGATCTTATACATTTTGTTCTATGAGAATATCTTCATCAGCGGACGTCACTTTTTGTGAATTTTGATGCATCTTTGTAATAAAAAACTATGCACATAAAGTCTTGTTTAACTGTCTCATATTATCTCATAGAACAAATGTATAAGATATCATAAGCCTGTGTTAACCTCTGACCTTATTTTCAGATTTTATAGAGTACCACAGTATGAGTCATAATACCCATAACACGTAGCGGTCAAACAATAACATAACATTAAGACACCACACACACACACACACACACACACTCACATATAGACACACTTTCACACTCATTTATGCCAAAAGATTAAAGAAAGGAATAGATACCATTATAAATGAGACTCAAATAGGATTTATGAAGGGCCGTCACATAAGCTCTAACATTCGTTTAGTCTTGGACCTTATAGATTATTCAGAAGCAATTGACTCAGATGCGGTTGTCCTATTTTTGGACTTCTGTAAAGCCTTTGACACAATTGAACATGTATTTCTCTTTAGGTCTCTGTAACTTTTGGGATTTGGTGAAAATTTTATTATAGTAATTTGCATGTTTTACAAAGATATAAAGAGTTCTGTGTTACTAATCCCTAATACTTCCAAAAGATTCAGTATCAACAGAAGTGTACGACAGGGAGGCACAATTTCGCAATTTTTACTCATTTTGGTTGTGGAACTTCTATCTCTAGATATTCTGAATAATGCAAATTTGTATGGCTTAACCATTTTTAACAAAGAAATCAAAATGTCCCAACTGGCTGATGATACTACTCTTTTCTTAAGAGACAAAGACCAGGTCGCCCATGCCCTTAATGCTATAACTGCATTTTCTGTTGCATCAGGATTAATGCTGAATGTTTCTAAATGTGAAATCTTATGTTTATTTGACTCTGATGATAAAGAAATAGAAAATATTCCTGAAAAGGACTGTGTTAAATATTTAGGAATACATCTGTCAAAAAAACACTTAGTCAGACATTTGAATTTCTCTCCTAAAATTAAGAGAACTAAAAATATATTTAATAATTGGCTATAAAGAGATCTTTCTATACTTGGGAGAGTACTTCTGTCCAAGGCAGAGGMACTGTCTCGTTTTGTGTACCCCTCATTATCGTTATGTGTAAATCCTGCTACTTGTAAAGAGATCAATAAGACCTTTCTTGACTTCATCTGGAAAAATAAGTCTCACAAACTAAAAAAATCTGTCCTTTCTAACAAAAGAGCTGAAGGCGGTCTAGAAGTGTTGGATWTTGTTGACATAAATAACYCTTTCAAGATAAACTGGTTTAATTATTTTTGATCAATAATGATTCAATATGGTATTTCATTCCAAATAATGTGTTTAATAAATTGGGAGGTCTTCAATTMTTACTGAAATGTAATTATATTCCTGAAAGTTTACCTGCTAAATTGGCTAGGTTTCACCAACAAGCTTTAATGGCCTAGAAAATATGTTTCCTGCACAATTTTTCCCCACATAAAGCTCTTTTGTGGAATAATTCAGACATAAATATAAGGAATAAGTCATTGTTCTACCCCAGCTGGCATGAGAGGAATATTGACTTTGTTCTTGATATTTTCGACAACAAGGGTAATATTCTCACATATGAACAATTTATAACATTGAAAGAGTTTCCAATACCTTTCAGAGAGTTTATTTCTGTGATCAAAGCCATTCCCAGTGGTCTAACTGCACTAATGAAAACTCATCTTAGTTTTGGTAATGATCACAAAGTTTATCCAGAACTCAGATTGGAAGGCGTGGGCTTACTTGAGAGATCTTGCTGTAATAAATATGACAAATTCTTCATTCACAAAACCAACTTACACCGAGAGAAAGTTTTTCTGGAACATGCTTATTCCTGACATTGTCTGGAAAAATGCATGGTTATGTCACGCCCTGGCCTTAGTTATCTTTGTTTTCTTTATTATTTTAGTTAGGTCAGGGTGTGACATGGGGGATGTATGTGTTTTGTATTGTCTAGGGGGTTTTGTATGTTTATGGGGCAATGTTTAGTCTAGGTGTATGTATGTCTATGGTTGCCTAGATTGGTTCTCAATTAGAGACAGCTGTCTATCGTTGTCTCTGATTGGGAGCCATATTTAGGCAACCATAGTCATTAGGTAGTTTGTGGGTGATTGTCTATGTCTATGTGTAAGTTGCCTGTGTCTGCACTTGTCATTATATAGCTTCACGTTCGTCGGTTTGTTGTTTTGTTTAGTTTGTAAGTGTTCTTTGTCTTCGTTGATTAAATATGTGTTCATTTCACGCTGCGCCTTGGTCCTCCTCTCTTTCACGTAACGACGATCGTGACAGGTTAAGGCCTTACAAATACTGTATACCAAACAAAGTTAAGGAAGTGCACTTCAAAATTTTACATAAGATATATCCATGTTATCCAAATTTGTGGCTATTGATGATATCTGCGTTTTCTGTGAAAAAGAAGGTGAGAATCTGTGTCAGAATTTTGGGAAAACCTTGCAAAATACTTATTTACCATTATGAACACTGCCTTTGTTTTTGACATGAAAGATATAATATGTTACTCTTGCAATGATAACAAGACCACGGAAATGATTGTTCATTTTTTATTCTTGTTGCCAAATACTTCATACACAAACAAAAATTCCAAATTCTATACTAAAATTAGACATATTTTTGATTGAATTTAACTATCTCATTAAAACATGAACCCTAGTGAATAACAACATCTTCCTGAATCATTATAATATTTTTTTTTCAGAGTGAATACAATTGCAAAAAAAAAAAAAATAATAATAATATTTTATATATGTTTGAGTATTTTCTTGTTAATACCTGTGTTTTGTTTCGTTAGACATGTTTGATGTAGCAATGTAAGTTGATTTTTGTATTATGAATAAKAWWTMTTTTAAATTAAAAACACTTTCAAACTCTTCACATACGCTGCTGCTACTCTTTTTATTATATATCCTGATTGCCTAGTCACTTTTACCCCTATCAACATGTACATATTACCTCAATTACATCAACTACCGCGTACACCTGCACATTGATTGACTCAATACCGATACTCCTTGTACAAAGCCTCGTTATTGATATTGTTTTATTTAGTTACTATTTCCTTTTTTTATTGATTATTAAAACAATTGTATTTTCTTTTTTGCAAATGTTTCTTACTTTTTTAACTCAGCATGGTTGGGAAAGGGCTCGTAAGTAAGCATTTCACGTTAAAGTCTGCACCTGTTTAATTAGATGCATGTGACAAATAAGGTTGTATTTGATTGATTTGATTTTTTATTTGAGATATCGTAGACTTGTTCTTGCTGAACAGACCTGTGGTGGCTGAACCCTATCCATTGGCAACTAATAGCTCTACTGGTGCCCGTTCTACATGGGCCCTCCCGGATCAGCCCGTTAGTATTTTTCAAGAAGCCTTTTCAAACCTCAAATACCTTACAAGTTTTACATTTCCTGCATTGTAGGAAAGTTCTCCTGCAAACGGGTGATCAAATGTAGATCATATATCTGCATGAATCCTGTATGAATTCAACTGCAGTTTAACAGAGGAATGATTGATCCGATAGACACATAGGTCTATTGGTGGTGATTGGGGTGAGTTAGCCTCATGCAATGTAAAGTGCTTTGAGTCTAAGAAGGAAAAAAAGCACTGCATAAAGGCAAATCATCATTTAATCATTACACTTTGGATGGAGCGCCAATGAATTACGGGAAATGCTGAAGTAGCCTATGTGTACTCTGGCTTGTTTACACTAGCCTTGTCTGTCAATTTACAGGACACAACTTGTTGTTTACCTTAAAGGGGAATGCCAAAAAAAAAATCCCTTTTACTCATCTATGTTGTTTTGACATGGCAGGAGGACTTTAAGCCTATGATAATGTGAGATMATTAATAGTGACCCTAAACTGACCTGTCATAGAATAGTAGTGTGTTCGATGAAAGCTAGAGTATTTGTGACATCATCCAGCGAAAGCCCTTGTAATATCTGTTAAGAATGAGTTGCTGTATATACAGTAGCTGGGTCTTTTTTTGTCCTGAAATTCTGTCCTCATCCTACGAAATACTGCTGAAGACTACCCCGGCTGTGAGTCGGAATTATTGTATATATTGAATGTAGACTTTGTGTAAATTCCTCTGTCTGTATTCTGTTTGTACATTTGTCTATTGCTTGCAGCACCAATCACAGTCAAATTCAGGGTATGCCTAAATGTACTTAGCAAATTAAAGTGATTCTGAACGGAGTTCCATTTCTTGGTTGTTACAAAACTGTAGCTCACTATAACCTTCCTTATTCTGGTCAATCTATCCAATTTAGTAACTATGGCTTTCCTATTGTCACAGTTGCAGATGTGTAATACTGTGTCAGAAGTTTGAGAGAGAGATAATCCCTTATCAACCATACATCAGACTGAATTTACAGATGATTAACTTAATGACATGGTTAGGGACAATTCGAAAATTACGGGGGTGGGGTGGGGGGGGGGGGGGCACAGGGAGGTAGTCGTGTGTTTGTATATCGGCACAGCGGTAGTGTGTTTTTATATGGCACAGGGAGGTAGTGTGGTTTTATATGCACAGGAGGTAGGGTTATATGGGCACAGGAGGTATCAATAAACCAATTACACGAAATACCACTATAGATTAAGATAACACTAGTATTATAATTATACATCTAGAAGTTGAGTTAAGTTTTCTTAATATGGGCACACGGCCGTCACAAGGAACGCCTCTGCTATCGTAGAAGTTGGTCCACCAAGGTAGGTGAGGGACCTGTGAGGGGAGTAGGTCGTGTTCTCAATAGCATGGCGACAGGCAAGAGGGCTAGTGGTTTTCTATATGCCACAAGCCGAGAAAGGTAGAGGATGTTCTTAAATTGAATATGAAGCGACAACACAAGAGGGGTAGTGGTGTTATATGGCCGGGCCACAGGAGCCCACCCCGTAGTCGCTGCCTATTTCCCCTATATGGGCACAGGAGCGAGGTAGGTTATGATACGTGCCCCAACCCACCCGCACCCCCCTAGGAGGTAGGTGTTTTTATATGGCACAAGGGGGGTAGTGTTTTTAAGGGCCACAGGGAACGAGGCCTAGTGCTTCACCAATGTAATATGGGCACGGGGAGGTAGTGACTGTGTACATGTTATATGCACAGGAGGTAGTGGTTTTATATTGCACAGGGAGGTCAGGTTTGTGTTGTAGCTATATCTATTCTACTGATAGTCTGATTGCTTTTCTATGTTGAGCCGAATATGGTTCCTCAATCAGAGCAGATTTTTGTCTCGATTGAACTAATATTGCTTTTTGGATTGGATTTTGTATTCCGTCTCTTTTCTCTGCCACCAATACATTCGTTCCAACTTTATTTAGTTGTAATTCACACATCTATAAATCCTGAACACACTACGCTTCTCGTCCACCTCACAGACAAGAGAAGCTGCCTACAGCCCCGACACAAAGTCTCTCGTCCTATTAAGAACTTAATATCATACTTTACTTAAAAACTAAACTGTACTGGACTCAAGTAATACGACAACGTACTGAAATCAGTTAAACGACTTACTCATTTAAGTTAGCACCGTATAACCAATTACAGGAAAAGCGCATACAATGCACGCCAAAAAACAAAGCAGTCAACATACAACACAAACACAGGTAAACAAACAACATCAAATACAGTAGAAAAAATGAATATATTACAATGTGACAAATAGTGAAAAAGGAGAAAAGCCAAAAAAACCATGTCAGTAAACATATTACAAGGAAACACGTGGAAGTAAGGTTCAGTGAAGGAAGGGCAAAAAAAAGAGAAATAGGGCCCAAGACGAAAAAAAAAAGACAGCAAGGGGCAAAAGAAAGCGAACGCAGAAGCGGGCGCTGAAGCGGGGACGAGGGAGAAGAGACGCCAGCGCAGTAGGGCAGCGCCCAGCAACAACGGAAGAACGCCAAAGAAAGTGGTACCAAAGAAGACGCCACTGACAAGGCGCGAGACCACAGCGAAGAAGACGGGACCCAGCGGAACACCACCACAGAACGATGACCACCACGACCAGCCAGGGAGGTGAGGACAAAAGGCACGAGAACGCAGCCGGGAGAAGGACAGGAGACAGCCACCGAACCGTGAGACCTAAAGTGAGTTTTCCTAGAGAGCGGCAATATATAGCGCGTCTCAAAGAACAAACGGGAGAAAGGTGGACGACCGCACCGACACCAATTAAAATCAACAAGCGAGATCAAGCCTGCCAAGGTAGTTATTATATGGGCACAACGCCAGAGGCAGGCATCACTCGCCTCTTAATTAAAGGACACTAGAGAACGAGGTTAGTGGTAGTATTGTAATCACTGGCACAGGCCGAGCGTAGTGTGGTAGTTATCACATGGCACAGGGAGGACTCTAAGTCTGCTACCCGTATTTATATCAGACAACCCAGCCACAGCACGTATAGTGCTCGTGGTTTATCAATGGCACAGTGAAGGTAATGCTAACTTTAGAGCACAGGAGGGTAGCTGTGTTCGGATATGGCACAGCCAGAGGGTAAGCTGGCAGGGTCAACCCTAATATGAAGCACACAGGAAGATCCGTGGTGCTTTACATGCGCAGAAGAGGGTAGGTGATGTTTTTAATATCCGGCACAAGGGGGTTAGTTGTGTTTATATGAAGCACAGAGTAGCTGTTTTATATATGGCACAGGGAGGTAGTGACGTTAATATCATAGGGCGCACAGGGCACACCGCGTAAGTGATCCGTTTTATATCCCGCACCAAGCCGCGCGTTAGTGCCGATCTGTAGAATGTATTGTGATACTAAAGAGGGCCACGTGAGGGAGAGCCTTAGTCTGTGTCGGAAATAACGTGATATTAAACCAGTATATGGACACAGGGAGGAGAAGTAGCGTTGTTTTGAAAGACCTGGCACAGGGGCCAGTAGTGGCGTGTCTCTTTCTCTATTGACATTCGCCATCTAAGCAGTTTACGATATAATGTTACTCCATTAGTAGTTCCTCACATTTCATCTTGTGAGACTCAGACGACACGAAAGTACTCAATAGTTACACAGGACGTCTGAGCGGCATAGCTGTACCACGCCTGCAACCCCCTCATACCTCGCGCGGTCACAACTATGCATCAGAAGCACACGCACACACGAGTCCAGCATTGACTCTGCTCAGCCACGGACCCTTCCTCCGAGTTTTACG
This sequence comes from Salvelinus sp. IW2-2015, assembly GCF_002910315.2. Classification (NCBI taxonomy): domain Eukaryota; kingdom Metazoa; phylum Chordata; class Actinopteri; order Salmoniformes; family Salmonidae; genus Salvelinus; species Salvelinus sp. IW2-2015. Next base: position 32,249,859 of record NC_036844.1, read on the forward strand.
GCCGTGTCCACCATCTTAGAGTCCAGTCATCTTCTGAAACCATGTTCTGAAACATAGACTAGCTGATTTGGTGCAAAAAAGATCGAACCCCTAAAAATCAGCCGGCTAGACAATCTGGACCTTCTCTAAAATATCTGCCGAAATTGTTGCAACCCTTCATAAGCCTGGTCAACATCTCTTTCGTTCGTCTGAGATTCCCAAAGATTGGAAGGCCGCGGCATCCCCCTCTTCAAAGGGGGAGACACTCTTGACCCAAACTGCTACAGACCTATATCTATCCTACCCTGCCTTTCTAAGTCTTCGAAAGCCAAGTCAACAAACAGATTACACCATTTCGAATCCCACCATACCTTCTCCGCAATGCAATCTGGTTTCAGAGCTGGTATGGGTGCACCTCAGCCACGCTCAAGTCCTAAACGATATCCTAACCGCCATCGATAAGAAACAATACTGCAGCCGTGTTCATTGACCTGGCCAAGGCTTTCGACTCTGTCAATCACCACATCCCATCGGCAGACTCGAAGCCTTGGTTTCTCAAATGATTGCCTCCCTGGTTCACCAACTACTTCTCTGATACAGTTCATGTGTCAAATCGGAGGGCCTGTTGTCCGGCCTCTGGCGCCTATGGGGGTGCCACAGGGTTCAATTCTTGGACCGACTCTCTTCTCTGTATACATCATTATGTCGCTCTTGCTGCTGGTGAGTCTCTGATCCACCCTACGCAGACGACACCATTCTGTATACTTCTGCCCTTCTTTGGACACTGTGTTAACAACCCTCCAGACGAGCTTCAATGCCATACAACTCTCCCGCGGCCTCCAATTGCTCAAATACAAGTAAAACTAAATGCATGCTCTTCAACCGATCGCTGCCTGCACCTGCCCGCCCGTCCAACATCACTACTGGACGGTTCTGACTTAGAATATGTGGACAACTACAAATACCTAGGTGTCTGGTTAGACGTAAACCTCCTCCAGACCACATCAAACATCTCCAATCCAAAGTTTAATCTAGAATTGGCTTCCTATTCGCAACAAAGCATCCTTCACTCATGCTGCCAAACATACCCCTGTAAAACTGACCATCCTACCGATCCTCGACTTCGGCAATGTCATTACAAAATAGCCTCCAATACCCTACTCAGCAAATTGGATGCACTACACGGTGCCATCCATTTTGTCACCAAAGCCCCATATACTACCCACCACTGCGACCTGTACGCTCTCGTTGGCTGGGTCCTCGCTTCATACTCGTCGCCAAACCACTGGCTCCAGGTCATCTACAAGACCCTGCTAGGTAAAGTCCCCCCTATCTCAGCTCGCTGGTCACCATAGCAGCACCCACCTATAGCACACGCTCCAGCAGGTATCTCTCTGGTCACCCCCAAAACCAATTCTTCCTTTGGCCGCCTCTCCTTCCAGTTCTCTGCTGCCAATGACTGGAACGAATTGCAAAAAATCACTGAAGCTGGAGACTCATATCTCCCTCACTAGCTTAAGCACCAGCTGTCAGAGCAGCTCACAGATTACTGCACCTGTACATAGCCCATCTATAATTTGTGCCCCAAACAACTACCTCTCCCCCGACTGTATTTATTTATTTATTTAGCTCCTTTGGACCCCATATTTCTATCTTTATTTTGCACATTCTTCCACTGCAAATCTACCATTCCAGTGTTTACTTGCTATATTGTATTTACTTCGCCACCATGGCCTTTTTTTTGGCTTTTACCTCCCTTATCTCACCTCATTTCTCACATTGTATATACTTATTTTTTTTCTACTGTATTATTGACTGTATGTTTTTTACTCCATGTGTAAACTCTGTGTTGTTATGTGTCGAACTGCTTTGCTTTATCTTGGCCAGGTCGCAATTGTTAAATGAGAACTTTTCCAACTTGCCTACCTGGTTAAATAAAGGTGAAATAAATAAAATAAATGAGTAAAGTAAAGATACCTTAAAATATAAAATTACTCAAGTAAAAGCTTAAGTCACCCAGTAAATACTACTTGAGTAAAAGTCTAAAAGTATTTAGTTTTATCAAAGTATCAAAGTATAAATCATTTCAAGTTCCTTAAATTAGGCAAACCAGACGAGACAATCTTAAAACATTTTTTATTGACGGATAGCCAGGGGCACACTGTAACGGCAGCCTTCCTCCTCTTCGTCTGTCAGGATCGACCAAGACGCAGCGTAGCTCGTGTTCAACATGACTTTAATAAACAAGATGAAACTGTGAACACTTACAACTAACAAAATAACAAACGTGGCAAACCGAAACAGCCCTATCTGGTGCAGAGAAAACACAGAGACAGGAAACAACCACCCACAAAAATCCCAAACAAAACAAGCCACCTATATATGATTCCCAATCGGAACAACACAAAACATCTGCCTCTGATGAGAACCATATTAGGCCAAACATAGAAACAGACAAACTAGACACACAACATAGAATGCCCACCCAGCTCACGTCCTGACCAACACTAAAACAAGCACAACACACAAGAACTATGGTCAGAACGTGACAGTAACCCCCTCCTGAGTGCGGACCTCGAACGCACCCCCTTAAAACTCTAGGGAGGGTCTGGGTGGGCATCTGTCCGCGGTGGCGCTCCGCGCTGGACGAGGACAACCACTCCACCACTGTCTTAGTCCCCCTCCTTAGCATCCTTTGAGTGGCGACCCTCGCCGCCGACCTTGGCCTAGGAACCTTCACTAAGTCCCCACAATACTGAGGAAACTACTCCGGACTGAGGACAGCTCATGATAGAGAGGTAGCTTATAAACTGGAGGTAGCTCAGGACTGAGAGTAGCTCTGGACGAATCGCCCGGACTGAATGCGCTCCGGACTGAGTGCGCTCATGAACTGGAGGGCGGCTCATGACTGAGAGGCGGCTCAGACTGGGGCGGCTCATGACTGGAGGGCGCTCATGACTGGAGGCGGCTCATGATGGAGGCGGCTCAGACTGGAGGCGCCTGACGGAGGGCGGCTCATGACTGGAGGCGGCTCATCACTGGAGGGCGGCTCATCACTGGAGGCGCTCATCACTGGAGGGCGGCTCATCACGGGAGGCGGTCATCACGGGGCGCTCATCACGCGGGCTGACTCGGGCGCTCGGGGCTCCGACTGGCGGCGGCTCTGCGGCTCCTGACTGGCGCGGCCTCTGGCGGCTCCTGACGGCTGGCGGCTCTGGCGGCTCCTGACTGGCTGCGGCTCTGGCGCTCCTGACTGCTGCGGCTCTGCGGCTCGACGGCTGGCGCTCTGGCGGCTCCTGACTGGCTGCGCTCTGGCGGCTCCTGACTGGCGGCGGCTGGCGGCCCTGACGGCTCGGCTCTGCGGCTCCTGACTGGCTGGCGCTCTGGCGGCTCCTGACTGGCGGGCGGCTCTGGCGGCTCCTGACTGGCTGGCGGCTCTGGCGGCTCCTGACTGGCTAGCGGCTCTGCGGCTCCTGACTGGCTAGCGGCTCTGGGGCTCCTGACTGCTGCGCTCTGGCGGCTCCTACTGCTGGCGGCTCTGGCGCTCCTGACTGACGGACGGCTCTAGCGGTTCCTGACTGACGGACGGCTCTAGCGGCTCGGGACAGACGGGCGGCTCTAGCGGCTCGGGACAGACGGGCGGCTCTAGTGGCTCGGACAGACGGACGGCTCTGACGGCGCTGGGCAGACGACGGCCCTGACGGCGCTGGGCAGACAGACGGCTCAGATGGCGCTGGGCATACGGATGGCTCAGATGGCGCTGGGGACGGATGCTCAGATGGCGCTGGGCAGGCAGGCACTCAGATGGCGCTGGGCAGGCAGGTAGCTCAGACGGCGCTGGGCAGGCAGGCAGCTCAGACGGCGCGGCAGGCAGCAGCTCAGACCTGCTGAGGCGCACAGTAGGCCTGGTGCGTGTTGCCGGAACTGGTGTACCGGTTTGTAGACACGCACCTCAAGGCTAGTGCGGGGAGCAGGAACAGTGCGTACAGGGCTCTGGAGACGCACAGGAGGCTTGGTGCGTGGTGCCGGAACTGGAGGTACCGGCTGGAGACACGCACCACAGGGAGAGTGCGAGGAGGAGGAACAGATTCTGGAGACGCACAGGAAGCCTGGTGCGTGGTGTAGGCACTGGTGTTACTGGGCGGGAGCGAGGAGGTGGCGCCGGATATACCGGACCGTGAAAGCGTACAGGAGCTCTTAAGCACCGAGCCTGCCTAACCTTACCTGGTTGAATGATCCCCGTAGCCCGACCAGTGCGGGTCGGGCTACGCATAACTGCATATCGATTACTTTGAGCGCTTATCAACATGTATTTTGTGTTGGCGAGATTGACATACTCTACTTGATTGTGGCGTTGAAAGGTAAACCATGATATAAGCGCTCAAAGTAATCGATATGTAGTTATGCGTTGCTTATTGGTTGTGTGTGGTTCATTGGCACAAAAACATGGTGGAAATTTCGTCGCATACATTTATATAATAAATCTAGTGTCAAAATTGTGAAAATCTGATTTCCCCCTAGCTGATCATTGTCTGCAGCCAGTGCCACAAAACCATGTGGTAGTGGAAATGTCGATATCCACGTTTAACCACATGTTTGCTACAGTTATTGTTATTTATGTGGGTAATCATTATTTTTGGAGTTAAGTTTATAAGGGGAGAGGTATTTTTACGCTGGGGGTGTTTAAAAAAAAAGTTGTTATTACTGGAATTACCCACAAGACAGTTGGAGAGCTGAGGCTAGGTTTACTTACTGGAATTACCCACAGACAGTTGGAGAGCTGAGGCTAGGTTTACTTACTGGAATACACACTAAGACCTTTGACCTTTTTGGTCTAAGCTGTTGCAAAATAAGCTGTACTAGCTACGAGTGGTTTATCAAAGTATAAATCATTTTCATATAATAAAGCTGATAGATAATTCTCAGTCACAGGCTGGGATTTAAAAACCGTATATATATATATATATATAAAAAAGTAGAAATATGGCAAGTATTTGGACATTTTGTGAGTGTGTGTTTGTTTCTCATTGTAGGTCATTGATCTTCTTTTATTTGACTTTAGGTTAACCAGTGACGGCAAGCTTTTAGCCATACCTTCCCCCTTGTCCTTCCTACCTTCTCCATATAAACATGCACCCTTCTGCAGATTGTTTTACTTCTGGACCTGTGAGCCACCATGGACTTTTCTGTTCTCTGGAGTTTGTCTGCAGCTCTGCTGATATGTCCTCTTTATATGGGTGAGTGCCTTGACATGGCTTTTACATTCAAACTGCTGTTGTTGGCTTTTCTTAACTTTTAGAAACATTTGTCCCATATGCTCCTGTYTTCTGGATAGTATAACAATGGATGGAAAATAAAATGTATGTACTCAACATAAATATAGCCAAGAAGGATTTGCTTTTAACCACYTGTGTTGTTTTTGATAGGATTCACTGTCAGTACTTTTTGACTGGGTGTTCATCAAAGTGAGACTTTACATTTGGGGTGATTATATTAATATTGTTGAATATCATAATATTCAACATAAATTATAATTAGGGTCTTAAAATTTACTCCTGTACCTACACACACATGTTCAGCTTTGACTCCATCCATTAGGGTTCTGTATACTATTTAGAATTCTGATGTGTTCTGGTATTCTAGCCAGAATCCCAACATGGCCCAGGCCATTCATACAGGCATGCACGTGTAAAATAAATGGACATTTCTCACACTGACCCCACAGGTGTAGGTGTTCTGTGTGCAGTCACCTGTAATGAGGAGAGTATGGGCATGGAAGGAGGTAGTTACACTCTCACTAGGAAGCTTGAGTATGGCAGCATTATGATATACGATTGTCCAGAAGGGTACTATCCACATCCTGCTTTAACTCGCGCGTGCCTGAAAAGCGGAACTTGGAAGCCACCACCACAAAGAAGACGTCTTCAACAGTGCAAAAGTAAGTGACGATGCCTGATATCTTCCACGAAGACAATATTTGAAATAAGAGAAATGCTACTGAAACKGGACCATCCATTTTGTTTTCTTCTTCTTTAGTGATCGAATGCCCCAACCCCTTGGTTTTAGAAAGTGGTTCTGTCTTGCCTGTACAATCGCASTATTTTGTCAACAATAAGACCACGTATGAGTGTTATTCGGGATACTCACTGCGCGGCTCAGCCTCCCGTGTGTGCCAAACCAATGGGAAGTGGAGTGGGGGCACACCCATATGCAGCCGRGACTGTGAGTAGCAAACCGTCATCTGTCTCTCAGTCTTTCTCCTCAGGACCCTCTGGTCGGAATGACACATTATAAATGGCGTTCAGTGCCACAGCCTACACGATAACTCCCTATGCAGCATGCTATACTCTCCCTGCCTCCCTGACACCCTCCCTCTCCATTTCTCTCTGACTTTCTCCCACCGTTCTCTTACAGCAGGAGGTGAAGATCGCTGTGCTGACCCTGGGATTCCAGCAGGTGCTAGGAGGTCTGGTTCCAGTTTTGGCATTGACGACAAATTGTCTTACCGCTGTGACGACAGCTTACATTTGTTGGGGTCAAAGACGCGTGTATGTCAAGAGAATGGCCAATGGACTGGGACTGAGCCTAAATGTTACTGTAAGTCCCAGAAAGACACCCAAAACAATAACAGTTTTCCAAGCAACACAACGTAGTAACGACTAGTCCATTGCTCAAAGATGCCAAAAGATTGTCATGTATAGTCCAATGTCATAGACTGTGAAAAATAAAGATTTATCCTGTGGTTGTCTGGTTCTTTTGTTCTTGTTGCAGACAAACACACGTATGACACTGCACTGGAGATCACGGAGGCCTTCGGCAGTGCTATCAGAGAGAGCCTTCAGCTGGCAGCGCCCATTGGTAGGTCTTCATAACAACTAATATATCATCAATTGTTTATTTGTTGAAGTCTTTATTCCATTTTCATTATCACCATAACTTTATCAGTATACAGTGCATTCAGAAAGTATTCAGACCCCTTGACTTTTTCCACATTTTGTTACGTTACAGCCTTATTCTAAAATAGATTAAATTGTTGTTTTTCCTCATTATTCTACACCCAATACATCATAATGACAGAGCAAAAACAGTTTATATATATTTTTCAAATGTATTACACATAAACATAAATATCACATCATTATTCAAACCGTTTACTCAGTACTTTGTTGAAGCTCCTTTGGCAGTGATTACAGCCTTGAGTCTTCTTGGATATGACACTACAAGCTTGGCACAACTGTATTTGGGGAGTTTCACCCATTCTTCTCTGCAGATCTTCTCAAGCTCTGTCAGGTTGGATGTGGAGCGTCTCTSCACAGCTATTTTCAGGGCTCTCCAGAGATGTTAGATCAGGTTCAAGTCCGGGCTCTGGCTGGGCCACTCAAGGATATTCAGAGACTTGTCCCGAAGCCACTTCTGCATTCTCTTAGCTGTGTGCTTAGGGTCATTGTCCTGTTGGAAGGTGAACCTTCGCCCCAGTCTAAAGGTCCTGAGCGCTCTGGATCATGTTCTCATCAAGGATCACTCTGTACTTTGCTCCGTTCATCTTTCCCTCGAGCTTAACTAGTCTCCCAGTCCCTGCCGCTGAAAAACATCCCCACAGCATGATGCTGCCACACCATGCTTCATTGTGACAGTTGGCATTCAGGCCAAAGAGCTCAATCTTGGTTTCATCAGACCAGAGATTCTTGTTTCTCATGGTCTAAGAGTCTTTAGGTGCCTTTTGGCCAACTCCAAGCGGGCTGTGCCTTTTACTGAGGAGTGGCTTCCGTCTGGCCACTCTATCATAAAGGCCTGATTGGTGAAGTGCTGCAGAGATGGTTGTCCTTCTGGAAGGTTCTCCCATCTCCACAGAGCTCTGTCAGWGTGACCATCAGGTTCTTGGTCACCTCTCTGATCAAGGCTCTTCTCCCCCGATTGCTCAGTTTGGGCGGGCGGCCAGCTCTAGGGAGAGTCTTGGTGGTTCCAAACTTCTTCTATTGAAGAAAGCAACCGTGTTCTTGGGGACCTTCAATGCTGCAGACATTTTTTGGTACCCTTCCCCAGATCTGTGCCTCAGCACAATCCTGTCTCAGAGCTCTTCGGACAATTCCGTCGACCTCATGGCTTGGTTTTTGCTCTGACATGCACGGTCAACTGTGGCACCTTATATAGACAGTAGTGTGCCTTTCCAAATCATGTCCAGTCAATTGAATTTACCACAGGAGGACTCCAATCAAGTTGTAAAAACATCTCAAGGATGATCAACGGAAACAGGATGCCCCTGAGCTCATTTCGGTCTCATAGCAAGGGTCTGAATACTTATGTACAGTTGAAGTCAGAAGTTTACACACACTTAGATTGGAGTCATTAAAATCTTTTTTCAGGTATAAAAGCATCTGTATCCACAGAAAAACAAGTCCTATATCGACATAACCTTAAAGGCCGCTCAGCAAGGAAGAAGCCACTGCTCCAAAACTGCCATAAAAAAGCCAGACTCGGGTTAGCAACTGCACATGGGGACAAAGCTTGTACTTTTTGGAGAAATGTCCTCTGGTTGATGTAAAAAAATATAACTGTTTGGCCATAATGGCCATTGTTATGCTTGGAGGAAAAAGTGGGAGGCTTGCAAGCCGAAGAACACCCCAACCGTGAAGCACGGGGGTGGCAGCATCATGTTGTGGGGTGCTTTGCTGCAGGAGGGACTGGTGCACTTCACAAAATAGATGGCATCATGAGGTAGGAAAATTATGTGGATATATTGAAGCAACATCTCAAGACATCAGTCAGGAAGTTAAAGCTTGGTCACAAATGGGTCTTCTAAATGGACAATGACCCCAAGCATACTTCCAAAGTTGTGGCAAAATGGCTTAAGGAACAACAAAGTCAAGGTATTGGAGTGGCCATCACAAAGCCTTGACCTCAATCCTGTAGAAAATTTGTGGGCAGAACTGAAAAAGGAAAGCGAGCAAAAGAGACCTACAAACTGACTCAGTTACACCAGCTCTGTCAGGAGGATGGGCAAAATTCACCAAATTTATTGTGGGAGCTTGTGGAAGGCTACCCAAAACGTTTGACCCAAGTTAACCAGATACTAATTGAGTGTATGTAAACTTCTGACGCCACTGGGAATGTGATGAAAGAAATAAAAAGTGAAATAATCATTCTCTCTACTATTATTCTGACATTTCACATTTTAAAATAAAGTGGTGAGCTAACTGACCTAAGATAGGGAATTTTTACTCGATTAAATGTCAGGAATTGTGAAAACTGACTTCAACTGTAAATAAGGTATTTCTGTTTTTTATTTTTCATACATTTGCAACAATTTCTAAAAACCTGTTTTCGCTTTGTTATTATGTGTGTAAATTGATGAGGAACTGTTTTTATTTAATCCATTTTAGAATAAGGCTGTAACGTAACAAATGTGGAAAAAGGGAAGGGGTCTGAATACTTTCCAAATGCACTGTATTTGACAACCTTTCACATATCCTCAAATATCCTCCTTTTCCACCTGTGATTGTCAAAGTAAGATATCCTGCTGGTGCGTTTCAAAGATGACACAGATCAGGAAGGAAAGAAGATCACAATAGATAAAGCTGGAAAGCTTAACATGTACATTGCTATGGACATATCTGACAGCATTGCGGAGAATGAGTTTGACAAAGCAAGAAATGCTGTCAAGAAACTTATCACAAAGGTATGTCACAAGTCACTCACAAAGTATGTTATGTAGCTGATAGAAATGTCTGACAATATGMAATCAGTTATTGGTTTACCACAGTATTCCTCTCACATTCTTTGACAGATCATTAAACATTATCCTGTTTTGTGTCTTCACCTTTCACAGGTTAGCTCCTTTTCAGTCAGCCCAAATTACGAAATCCTTTTCTTTGCTTCTGATGTATTAGAGGTTGTCAACATAATAGATTTTTCTGGAGATAAAAGAAAACCACTTGAGGAAGTCTTGAAGGACTTGGACAACTTTAAATATGATGGTGAGCAAAACATTTACCATATATGTACTTACATCATCATTGCCCAAACAATACACTTATCCAGTGGCTAGGTCAAATGTAATGTGACAGTGTGTTTATGTGTGTGCGCGTGCACTTTTTCACAGCTAGAGATAATGTTGGGACCAATCTCAACCTTGCATTTAAAACCATCCTGGAACGCATGGCTATCCAAAAACTACGAAATGAAAAGCTATTCACGGAGGTCCACCATGTCCTCATCTTTTTCACAGATGGTACTGTATTGCTATTATTCATGTATATTTGTATGGAAAGTACTTGAATGTATTGCAGTTCGTAGCTTCTTTTTTTTTTTTTAAGCTTTTGTTCACCTTTGGTCAGCTCAGTAATAATCCCTTGAATCTCTTTACTTGCAGGTGCTTACAACATGGGGGGTAGCCCTGAAAACACAGTYGCCAAAATTAGGGAATCGGTGTACATGAATAACAAGACAGAACGGGATAAATATCTTGGTGAGGTCAAAACCTTTGCGTGGTCATAACATTTAACAACAACCTGACATTCTACTCTCAACTATTCTCCTCAGATCAATTTACTCCAAAAATATTTTAGGAACTGTCACGATCGTTGGAATAAATGGACCAAGGCGCAGCGTGCGTAGAGTTCCACGTTTTAATAAATGAAACTCACCAAAAACAATACCGAACAAACAAAACGTGAAGAAAATGCAGTGTTCACAGGCACTACACAAAAACAAGATCCCACAAACAACAGGTGGGAAAAGGCTGCCTAAATATGATCCCCAATCAGAGACAACGATAGACAGCTGCCTCTGATTGGGAACCATACCAGGCCAACAAAGAAATAGAAAACATAGATTGCCCACCCTAGTCACASCCTGACCTAACCAAATAGAGAATTAAAAGGATCTCTAAGGTCAGGGCGTGACAGGAACTGTCGGGATCTTAACTTACTGTTCCGAGTTAAAATAGTAGAATACACAAGGTGGAATTTGTTTGTGCATCAGCAGTTTCTCTTGTTATGTCAGTCACTGATAGTCAATTAGCCCACCCCCAATAAAGTTGCCCATCCCTGGTGGCTTTCTAGCTATAGACTGAGCAAGGCCTAAAACACACACACACAACAAGTTTGCTCAGGAATAAATCAACAATTTTTTAACAATGATTTGTGGCACTCAGCACTGTACAATATTCTAATTCAAGCCAGCTATCGTCTCAAGTAGGTTACCGTTCTTGATTCATCTCATGCCTAATGTTTTTGGCACTTCCTCTTGTTTTTTTTAGATGTTTATGTTTTTGGTGTCGGAAGTGAAATTTTTGATGAAGATATCGRGCCACTAGTGACAAAAAGGAACGGCGAGAGSCATTATTTTAAAGTAAAGAATGCTYTTGAATTGGAAAAAACCTTTGATYAGATAATTGGTAAGAGTCTTAATTAAACAACAATATAGAAGAATGTGTAGATTTCTATGCYTSMKTYRWWMMKRYTWWTTSTGTKTTTGTATCAGTGTGTTGAGTCACCTCTCTCCTCCACATAGATGAAAGCCAGGTTGTGAGTTTATGCGGACTCCATAGAAACTATGATGACACTACCCCAAACACCATACGMCAAAGATACCCCTGGATGGCACGGATTGACAACACAGTAACAACACAGTGCCTGWTTTTCACCCTTGATTATTTCATCAATGACCCAGTGGCCTTTCTTCATGTTCAGATTTGATTTAGTGTGCACTGTCATTACCAAAACATGACAGATATACTAACTTATAATTGATTCGATTTCATTTAAATGATCATATTTAAGTTAGAATTTGATCGTTAACAGTATACAGTAGACCTCGCCTATCATTTAAGTCCTGAATTCAATTATCACTCGTAGTGTGTTTCTGCAATGCTTCAGGTTATTTGTGCTATGGGAGTGATAAATGGCTGACACACACCTCCCATACTCTCTCATCCCAGTGCACAAAAAAATGAAATCCTGTTGACATTTAAATTAGATATTGATGCAAATGCCTGCTTGTTGTCATTTACTGCATGTATGTTCAACCTCTCTCTCCTGATACCATAGCATGAGGATGGAACAGCTAGTAAATGCATGGGGTCTATTGTTTCTCGCCGCTTCATCTTGACTGCTGCTCACTGCTTCAAGTTCGAAGACAATGCAGACAATATCCGTGTTACGATTGGGGCAAATCTAGGTATAACCAGCCCCCCCCCCTTCAAAAACATTTGCACTTACACCTAAACAATTTTTTGTTGTTGAATAATCTTGTTTTTTCAAGTGATTATCATCATTACCAGGAAATCTGTCCGAATGCCACATTTACTTGAACAAGTAACCTGGTGATATTGTAAATTGTAAGCAATWGGTTTGTTGAATTACACTCTAGTCCTGCCTCTTAACAGTTGTAAAGGGAGCATCACGTATAATATTACATCCTGATTATAATATCAACGGTAAAAAGGATGACGGGATAAAGGAGTTCTATGATTACGACGTAGCTCTCATCGAACTGAAGGATGATGTAAATTTCTCTATCGACATAAGGTAAGACTTCTGATATTATGCTAAAGGTAACCAGATTGAATATGATGACACAGCCCTTCAGATSTGAATCATCTCTGTAGTAACCTGTGAAGCACACGTTGTTTCCTTTACGCATTCTTGCTTTACTGTGTTCCTCAGACCAATTTGCATCCCTTGCACCAAGGAAACAAGTGGCGCTTTAAGACTGGTAGGAGAGGCTATCACCTGCAAGCAACAAGGTACAGTTACAGCACACATAGCCTATTCACCAGGATACACAAGGTTCATCTAGGCACTGTATGTTGCCTTGCCTCATATAGTGTTCTCCTTGCAGAACAGCTATTGTTCAAAAATCCATTAGAAGATGTCAGTTTCATTTCATATGATAAGGAGCAACAAATGGATCAACGTAGCAATGCCAAACTAAAGCTTCAGCATCAGGTGAGTGCTTGTATGATGTCTGACCACACACACACCAATGGATGATGCCCATATGTGCACCTCTCATATATTTTTCTCTTTAGTTGAGGGACAATTGTATCGAATCGGCTACTCAGGTAGAAGGCATAACACCACTTAATCTAAAGGATGTTGTGACTGATAACTTCCTGTGCACGGGTGGGAGACAACCTACTAGAGATAATGTTGCCTGCAAAGGTATGTTAACAGTTCATGGAACATTAGATGAGGCACTGTTTGTTTATATCTGTTCTCAATGTAATGCGAACCTTATGATTTGAATTAGTATTATTGTAATAGAAGTATTGTAACTTGTTAAAGATGAAAAGGGTTCTCTATTACTTTGTCTTACCTTTTCATTTGTTTGTATGTGTGTACTTGTATGTGTGTTTACATGTGTGTGTGTGTGTGTGTGTGTGTGTGTGTGTGTGTGTGCAGGTGACTCCGGTGGAGCTGTGTTTAAGGACTATGATGAATACCGCACCATCCAGGTGAGACATTCTGGTCATATCTACAGTACATACAGCAAAGTGCCAACTTTATCTACTTTCCACATACTTTTTGCGCTTTCCTTTTTCCTACAATGATTCCATATTTATTTCTGTAAGATGTATTTGCAAACCTCTGGGGTCTTCGTAATCTACAGGTAATTAGTACTGTACTGACACCTCTTCCATTCTTCATAGGTTGGAGTGATCAGCTGGGGAACCGAGGACCTGTGCCCTGGTGGTAACAGTGATTTCAAACAGGAGTCGAGRGAAAAGTCCAGAGATTTCCACATCAACCTCTTTAAAGTTGTGCCGTTTCTGAAGAAGTATTTGGGGGATGAGAAACAAGATTATCAACCTCTTCAGTTTTTAGAGAATTGAAGAGTTTCATTCCAAAACGCTCTATTTTCAGAAATGTTGGTTAAGTAGCTTTTATTGTTTAAAGAACTTATACAAGAGATTGGTGTGGTGTGTTTTTTCACTCTCTAATTATYGCATGGGGTTATTCAATGACAGATGTATTTGTTTCAAATCTATCACTTGATGGTTTKATTTCAGAGAGACAAATGATCATGTTTTTTGGGCAAAACACTTTTTTTTTTACACTGTTAAATGTAACACAAGAACTGTACAAATMAAACATTTGTAACATCAATATGAAAAAAAAGATTCYATACAGTAATATGAGATCTATATGTAAAACATTTACATTTAGTGGATGCTCATATCCATAGTGACTCAGTCATCTCAAGATAGCTGTGAGACAACCACATAGCATAGTTATATTGAGTAAACAAACATTCCATTCCAACTAAACAATGGATATATACTGTAGCTTTTTGCAAAACACCACATTTTAATACACATCTACAATCTATTAATAAAAAAATCTGATAACAGTAATATTTTACACACACATGAAAGTACCCATAAGCAATCATTTCTAGTGAAAAAAACACAAATGTGAAAAATTTGTATACAGCGTTTTAGAAATAGAGACCGTGATAAAGATGTCTTAACAAAAGTTGATTTACAATCATGTATCTACTGCACTGAACAGACACGTCTTACAAAAAATAGGTTGTTGAATCGAACTCTAGTTATCAATGAAAGTGTGTTCTTAACTAATGATAATTAATAAACTCATTACCTGAACTTGAAGCATTTCCTTTCTGTAGTCCATCCATGTATAATGTCTGGTTTTAAAGCCTCTTGGTCTTTTCTCATTTGGTTAAAGTCCGTCCTCCACCCTCTCTCCCTTCTGTCCTCTCTCCTCCATGACCCAGAAACRGATCAGTTGTTGAATGGTCGAGGAGTGTGTCTATTCGTTATTAATATTGAGTTACATGACCTTTTGTCGTCAGAACAGCCTCAATTCATCGGGGCATGGACTCTACAAGGTGTCGAAGGCATTTCACAGTGTTGTTGCCTCCAATTGCTTCCCACACTTGTGTCAKGTTGGCTGAATGTTGTTGAGCGTGAAAACCCAGCAGTGTTTCAGTTCTTGACACTCTCAAACCAAGGCACTTAAATATTTTGTCTTGSCCATTCACCCTCTGAATGCACACCTAGACAATCCATGTCTCCTCCCCTTCATCTACACTGATTGAAGTGGATTTAACAAGTGACATCAATAAGGGATCATAGCTTTCACCTGGTCAGTTTGTCATGGAAAGAGCAGGTGTTCCTAATGTTTTGTACACTCAGTGTATACGATCAAAGACCGAGACGTCACAGTGGCCATTTAATAAGCGGAACTATTTATTGAGGAATCTTTTCTCTGTTGCTCCTTCCTTGTTGCCATAGAAACGGGAAAGCCGATCTGATTTATGCTAACGTAAACAAGCAGGCAAGCTAACGTTAACCAACTAGCTACCTCAGTGGCACAAAATAAAATTGCATCACAGGATATCCTTGCATTATTAATTGAGGAATATCATATTGGACATGTCTTCAGTCTCACAGATGAAAGAAAAGTAAGTTACATTAGCTAGCTACATGAACGCAAACATTTCAGCTGACGTTACGTCTAGCAATCAAGCAAGCCAGCTAGCAAACGTTAGCAGGATATCAAGCAGGCCAACTTTGCTATCTCTAGCTAGCTAATCGCATTAGCTAAAGAAAACTGGTTGAATCCACATCATTTCAACAACAAAAAATKTATGTAATGACGTTGTATCAACGTAGAAAACGGATTAGATTTGCAAAAAGTATAACATTGAAGGGAATTTCGTATTTTTTCCTAAATCCTATGATATAACGTTAGTGACCTGTTTTGTCGAATTCACATTAGTTGACAATTCAACGAAATCTAAATCAACACTAAGTTAGACGTGGAAATGACGTCTGTGCCCAGTGGGTAAYTTAACTAACGTTATTTGACAGATTTTCTACATAAGCCCAGCAACACTAACGTTAGCTAGGCTAAACTATGGAGTAAAAAGTGTTGCCTTGCTTCAAAACAAATAACGTTACTCTGTCTCTTAACAGCTCTGAGAGCAGTAAATGGTTAGATGCACACTACGATCCAGTGGCCAATCTCTATACTTTTTCATCTTGCATTGGTAAGATCTCACCTTAGCTACCACCAATTTCTAATTTCTGTCACTAGCCTTGTTAAAAGTACATTTGCTCAAGTTTTGTGGATATGTATTTATTAATGTCTATAAATAAATTGTCTATTTCCTCAGACAATTAATTTAACCGGGCCTGTGTATTTATTTTACAGCTCTTGCAGACCTGCATGGGGATGGTGAGAATAAGGTAAGAAGAATGTTGCTACACTTGCTATCAGTGATTTCTTAATCTGCCACTAATCCTTTTTCTCATAGGAAGAAGCTCTTTGTGCATGTTTTTTGGTTGACTCCTTTTGTTCTGTGGGTGCGTGTACGTGTGGTGCTTGATTAGTATGCCTTTGATTTCTGTGTACAAGATGAACATTCTCCTTCTTTCTGTTCTAGTTGGTGGTGGGGGACCTGGGAACTGGTTCATGCAACATGAAGCTGAAGGTGTACCGTGGAACTGGCCTGATGAGTGAGAACACATTGCTCGATCTGCCCACTGGCTTGGTTTCTTTCCTCATGGACCAGCATGAGCCACGCACGCCTGCCATCGCTGTGGCTTCCGGCCCCTTCATCTATGTCTATAAAAACCTGCGGCCCTATTTCAAGTTCACTCTCCCTCCGTTAGAGGTCAATGCCCTGGAACAGGACGTCTGGAACCAGGCAAGGGAGGTGAGTGGAGCTGKAAAGATTTCAGCAAATCAAAAAGATCTCATTTCCCTCTACACTGTTAGAGCAACAACTTTTGAGATGTTTTCAATTTTGACTTGCTGTACTTTTTTATCTGAATTGGCGGGTTTTACGCACCAGCCAAGCTTCTGGGAGAGCACCATGGTTCTCTTCTGATTGGCCTGCTGTACTAACCCTTCTCTTTTCACAAGGARATGATTGACCCATTGAGCTTGAAGGAAATGTTGGAGGGCATCCGGTAAGTTTCTGCTAATAGCATGCGTTGAGTTATGTTCCCAATTGACTGTTGATTTTATTTAATTACCTATGCTTGATTATCTGACCGTCTTTCAAAGATATATATGAAACCATTCAAAAGACTGTACGATGATCAAAACTGGTTACTCTGACAAAATGGCAATATGATCAGGGTCATGGCTATAATTAGTGTTACTCTCCTGCCTTCACCTAGAGACAAAGCTGATGTTCCACTCTCCGTCAGATCTTTGAGGTAACAACTCAGTTAGATAAGTAACTCTGGTTGTTTGTGTGAGTGAAGTGCCTTCTGATACTGGATCAGACTGAAGTGTCATCACCATTGATCTCTTCTATTTGTCAAGGTTCCTCATGTTGGACCCACAAGACACGGAGGCTTTTGTGAACCTTCATAAGGCGCAACCAATACAAAGACAGGTAGCATTCCTCACAGCAGTGATTGACTTGAGCAATGTGACACACACACACACACACACACACACACACACACACACACACACACACACACACACAGTCAACTGTTTGTATGTGCTCTTAGACTGTTATTACATGCATCGGCACCCTGAAGAAGAACATGGCTGATGAGGATGCAGTCAGCTGTCTGGTTATTGGCACTGAGAGTAAAGATGTCTATATCCTGGACCCTGAGGCCTTCACCATCCTCTCCAAGGTCTGTTCAATACATAAAGAGGAATTTACAATGACAGATCAATCATTGGTTCGATGTGATATGGGAGGAAGAGCGTGAC
Organism: Salvelinus sp. IW2-2015; assembly: GCF_002910315.2. NCBI lineage: Eukaryota > Metazoa > Chordata > Actinopteri > Salmoniformes > Salmonidae > Salvelinus > Salvelinus sp. IW2-2015. The sequence continues at coordinate 32,267,546 of NC_036844.1, forward strand.
AGTGACTATTGTAAGAGGGGCTTTTGCTTCAATTCCATATGCAGATTTGTATGAGACTTAACTTTTTTGTTGTTGAATTATCCAGGTTCAGTCATGTTGTTGAATTCATATGGTTGACTCTCCCCAGTCCCTCTGTTGACATCCATATTCTTGTTGCCACAGATGTCCGTTCCCAGTGCTCCCACTCAAATGGATGTGACTGGTCAGTTTGATGTGGAGTTCCGGATCACTGTGGCCTGTCGCAATGGGAATATCTACATCCTCCGCAGGTATGGCAACCACTGACCAAAAAATACCTTTGTCTCTATCCTTTACAGACTTTACAGCCTGTAAAAATAAATCTGGCAATGTTTTTTTTAGAATCCAATTAATACAGTCCCATTTTACCACATTCTTGCCGGGATAAGCCTTTTATATATCCTGTGCACATGCCAGCAAGTTTAGGAGTGGGAGCATGTGGGAAGTAGGGGTGCTGCAGCACCCCTGAAAAATSTAGAGAATATAATAATATATACAATACYTTTAAAAAATCCTCACAAAAGTAGTGCACTGGYCCTTTACTAGTCCAATATTAGTGGAAGGATATAGCTGTCTGTAGCACGGGTCATTTATCATTTTTTCCTACACTTAGAGTATCTTCATTATGATACCGATAGAAAATAATAGCAATATATATTTTCTAAAACATGTGAGTCTCGTGTTCATATTTCACAACCTCCGCAGGCTTTTGGAGTTGCTTATATGCAATCGAGCAAAATAATAGGCCMACACTTGATTTAGGCTGCATTGTTGCATGCTAAATGTTTCTGATCAATGATAGATGACCCAACTAATAGATGAGCTACCACCTCTACTTATTTGTCCAGCCAGAGAATAACCAAATATACACATGGAGATTCAGTGAAACAAAACCACATTGATTGGTCACAGGCTTTTTGGTTGGGAGTAGGCCTAGGTTACTAAGTGACTACAAGTGAAAGGCAAAATAATCCACTTGTTAAGTAAACTACATGCTGGCAAAATGTTCTGCTCAGTGTTATTAAATGAGCCAACTACACAAGAGGATCATGAGCAGCACTCACCTTAACTTAGCTAACAGTCTAATTGTAGCCTAATATCCAAACAGAGATTTGGTGAAAAGAAAAATGTGACAAATATTTATCAAGAGTCCCCARACTTGTCTCAAAGCAGAGCAAAACGGTGCTAYAATTGTTGAACACACGTTGGGTTCGCCTACTTTATTCCAATATTTTAGTCATTCAGTTATATTTATTCCCACACTAYTTCTTTCTGGATCCATCCAGTTGTGGTTCAGAAAACAGTGCWTGCGGTGGGCAATCCAAAGTGATGGGTGAAGTGACATGCCTCACAAAGGTTACAACTGCCAGGATAGTAGTAACGGGCGCTGCCTAGCAACCATCAAGAGCTCAAGAGCATAATGCATGCCGTTTCCACCTCAGCATTACTAAGTTGTAGGCAGAACTTTACCTCAATCATGACTAGGTCGGTTTGCGGAAATAAAAGTTTTGGCTTTGATACCGACAACACTTGAGATATAAAGAAAAGGTCGGAAAATAGTTAACACATTGGCCTGTCATAGGGACGGTCCTCCCCAAAAACTTGAAGTTTAAACGCATTACATCTGGCCTGAGTGTATTACTGCCAGTCAATGTTTATTTTCAGAGGAAATATGCTCTGTGTTTGCAGAGACTCCCCCAAGCCTAAGTACTGTATTGAGCTGTCTTCTCACCCTGTGGGGCTGGTGAGGATGGGGAAGAGTGTGGTGGTGGGATGTGCCCAGGAGACACTGCAGGGCTTCACACAGAAGGTAGGTAGCACCCTCTCTCACCTACACTCAGTCAATTCAGTAGAAACTGCAGCTGTGTGACGTGATAGTTGGAAGAGGCCTGTGTGTGTGTCTTGTCCTGTCCTCTGTGTCCAGGGGAAGAAGCTGTGGACGGCTTGCCTGCCAGCCCCTGTCACTACCATGGGCGTGATGGACCTCCCCACCAGGGGCTTCCAGGCAGTGTTAGTGGGCCTGGCTAACTGTGAGGTCCACCTCTACAGAGACAAAAACCTCATCAGCACCATCAAGACTCCGGTAAGACACCATGGCTAGACAGGCCAATAGGTTACCAATAGGTTAGTAGCTACTTGGTTCTGATGAAACACTCTTTAGAAACAGATTCCCATGCTTATTTCCTGCTTGTTTTAGTTTTATCTGGACTTGGCACACACAAAAAATATGGCAATGTTTTTGGAAAGATGATTTAGGTTTGCACGCCACTGCCATGATTAGTTGTGACTGTCAGTCCTCTGTTTTCCAGGATGTAGTGACCAGCATTTGTTTTGGGAGATATGGACGAGAAGACGGAACCCTTATAATGACCACCAAAGGTACAGATCACCTGTTCATTTAGGATGGAATCTTGGGATTGGAGGTCCTGTTTAAAAGAGAGTCCTCTAGTCTAGGATGCTTAGTACAATGGACAGATGTTGAAATGAAGTCCCCTGCCTGATTTCAGTGTGTGTTCCTGTGTTTTGTAGGAGGTGGTCTGATAGTAAAGATCCTGAAGAGGACAGCTGTGTTTGATGACAGGGACTCTGCCCCAGGCCCCCCTCTGGCACAAAGCATCCGTCTCAATATCCCCAAGAAGACCAAGCTGTACGTGGACCAAACCATGAGGGAACGAGAGAATGCTGTGGGTACGTATGTCCAACCAGAACTGTAGTCTAGCCTGGCCAGTGGCCACCACCTCCAGACTAAACAATGGTTTGCTTGTTTCTCTGCAGTTTTGGAGAGTTTTGAGGTCTTGGGTTCGTGGGTCAATTTTTTTAATGTTTGGTTTGGGCCATGTGTTTTCCAGCAATGCACAGGGCCTTCCAGATGGACCTGAGTCGTCTGCGTCTGGCTGCAGCGAGGGCCTACGTTAAAGCCCTGGAGTCCAGCCTTACACCCATGTCCTCCAGCCTGTCTGAGCCTCTCAAGATGAACGCAGTGGTGAGTCTGATGTCCTGGTGTCTGAGGGAATGTCAGTGTCTCGAGTAGAATCACAGCCACGGTTTAGCACACAGTCAGAACTCCTGGTTGGGTCTCTCTCATCCTGTCTGTGTTTTAGGTGCAGGGCCTGGGCCCGTCCTTCAAGCTAACTCTGAACATCCAGAACACAGCCGCATGCCGCCCTGTCATGAACTTGGCCATCAGCTTTCTGTATGACGAGAGCCTGTATAGTATGAAGACAGCCTTCTTCAAGGTGACCTTCCTTTTAACCCATCATATATCATCACATGACCAGTGATATTTACTGTACACCTCACTAATGTCGCTGGGTAGTTTCTATACATTTTCTATACAGGTATATCTCACTAGTCACCCCCAAAGCCATTTTCTCCTTTGGCCACCTTTCCTTCCAGTTCTCTGCTGCCAATGACTGGAACGAACTGCAAAAATCACTGAAGCTGGAGACTCATATCTCCCTCACTAGCTTTAAGCACCAGCTGTCAGAGCAGCTCACAGATCACTGCACCTGTGCGTAGCCCATCTGTAAATAGCCCATCCAATCTATCTCATCCCCARACTGTATTTATTTATWTATCTTGCTCTTTTGTACCCCAGTATCTCTACTTGCACACTCATCTTCTGCACATCTATCACTCCAATGTTTAATTGGTATATTGTAATTACTTCGCTACCATGGCCTATTTATTGCCTTACCTCCCTTATCTTACCTCATTTGCACACACTGTATATAGACTTTTTCTACTGTATTATTGACTATATGTTTGTTTATTCCATGTGTAACTGTGTTTGTGTTGAACTGCTTTGCTTTATTCTTGGCCAGGTCGCAGTTGTAAATGAGAACTTGTTCTCAACTGGCCTACCTGGTTAAATAAATGTGAAATAAATAAAATAATGTTTTTTGTTCACTTTGGCTAGTAGCCGGAATATTATTGAATGTGTTCACTCTCCACAGATCCCCCTACTGGTTCCTGGGCTCAACTATCCTATTGACACATTTGTGGAGTGCCTGAGTGATAAAGGAATCTCTGACATCATTAAAGTATGCATTTCATTTCTCTGTTACTCTATATTTCCATTAGGGAACTTCACTGTGTAGCCATTTCAGTGCCTCCTTGAACATAAAACCTATGTGAAAGTAGAAGGTAAGCTGTTGTTGACACGCATTGTGTAATTACAGGTGTTTGTGCTGCGAGAGGGCAAGAGTGCACCCCTGCTGACTGCACATATCAACATGCCCGTCAGTGAGGGACTGGCACTCAACTGAGGGAGAGAGAGAGAGCGAGCAGCATCTTTAGGCCCTGGGCTGGCCTCTATGCTCTCACCCTGTGCTTCTACCGCCCTCTAGTGGCAGGGCTGACTCGAGGTGACTGGGACGTTAACAGGATCAGCTTGTGTTGGCCCCAGAGGTGGTTAAAAGCCATGTGTAGCATATGTACGGTAGGACAGGAAGTAGGGCTATTTGTCCTTAGAGGGAACTCCATAGAGAYAAATGGGTCTACGATTGTATCACAGGATTTAAAATCCAAACATAAGTMAAATGGTAAGCTGTGTGTTGGTGGATAGAGATGTCAGGACAATTATGGTAGTTATGAATACAAGTGTATAAAGTCATTATATATAAATCAGCATTATTTATTGCTCTTTAAAGTTTGTTAAATAATTGCCGGAAAAAAACAGATGTGCTGCTAATTTGTTAATGTTCAGATTATGACATGTTCAGAGAACAGATGTTCAGAGAATTCATTGCACTTTATTTTCAAAAATGAAAGATAACAAAAATCCATACATTCCTGAGAAGTGCAGCAGTATCCAGAAAGAGTTGGCTTTTCAAACACTTTAAATGTATTTAATAAAACCTTTTAAAATTGCTTTTATTTTCACTCCACATTTCAAGGCATTTTTGTTATTGAGGTTAGAATCTGTTTTTTTATTCTCTTCAAACTAAGGCTTTACATTATTGACTTATGTCAGAATATAAATCCAACAACTTGTTTAAAAAAACAAAATAAAAATCACTGATCACTGTTTCTTAAATATTTTTATAAAATGAAKGTCAAGCACCGGGAACATTCAAAAGCATTTGTGTTCTCTACCTGTTTTAGAACCACAACTAGTCACATTTAAGACAATATTCTATGGCCGTTGGAGTCGGGGTGACGCCACCAACACAAGCAGTAGCAGGCCAGGGCCATCCATCTGTCTAGGCAAACATGGTGAGGGAGATCCACTAAAGGAAAGAGAGCAAAGATTCAACACCTCATAACACATTTAACAGCTTAAAGTAGTCACACTTCGATGACACCACTAAAACATTGATAGAGAAAGTAACTGTTGTGTCRGGGCTCAAAAGCAGTGTTTGATGTTAACACTCCACAAGCTACACTCCCTCAATTAGAAGGCTGTGTTTCTGATGGTGGTGACATACCTGGAAGAAGCTGAAGGAAACCACCCCATCTACATCAGTGTCCATTTCTTTAAAGGTCTCTAGAATGGTGAACAGAGAGCAGTTTCTTCAGTCTACTGGTGTTAGTAGCATTATGACATGTATCACTGCTGTATTCAAGGTGAAGTCCACTCACTGAACATGGTCTCCAGACGGATGAGACAGTTGACAAAGTTATCAAAGTCCACATTCAGGTCTTCCTTTGAGTAGCGTAGGATGATGAGTTGGAACAAGTGGTTGGTCAACTTGAAGCCTGACGTAGAGAAAGGGAGAGTGGGTGAACAGCACATCAAACAGCTCTTATGATCTCTCACCTAGACAACTAGTCTTGTCAGCAAAACTATTTTAGGCTTTTTGCCTGCTTACACAAAGGGGTAGCTTGTCATGGTAGTACTAGGTAGAGACTTGTCTCCTGTTGGATAAAGTGACCAGGGGCAGAGCTGGTCATGTTATTGTGCACTTAAAAGGACTCAATACGTATTGCGGAAGTTCAACGTTACAGTTAGATTGAAATTTAAAGGCAATGTTCTCACGTTAGAGGAGACTGCATTCACAGTAAACACACAGTAACTCTGCGCTGGTTATATTATTGTGCTTTATACATTTTGTGAGGATGCTACTAGAACAAGAATAAAATGGTACCAGCTGATTCCAGTGCCATCCGCATTTCATAGGAGCTCATGGTGCCAGATTTATCCAGGTCAAACTTCCTAAACACAGTCTGAAGTGGTGGAGGAGAGGGAGAGAAGAGTGGAGAGAGGTTATTTACAAATGTTGGCAACAGCAAGCATGGTGTGGAAATCATACACAACAATAGCTTGAAAATCTCAGAGGTCTATTTAGAAGAGTAGGACATGTTCGACTCACCAGGTACCGTTTGATCTTCTCCCACAGCACATGGAACTCTGTCAAGCCCAGCTTCCCAGTGCCGGTGGTCTGTCAAATCAATGTCAAGGACAGAGAGGAATAAAGAGGAAGCACAGTGATAGTTGACACACATCAGGGTGGGTATAAAGAAGGTGTAATTAAAGATACATCCATGAGAGTTATCATGCAACGACACGCCTCCTTCCCAAAGCCGTCTGTCTTCAGGTCCTTATCTGTGACACAAAAAGTGACAGTGAACACACCATACAAGTCTTACCTCACATGCCTTTTCCCTTTAACCAAAAGAGATGCCAGTATAACAGACTCACGCTTGCTGATGATTCTGTTTAGGATGGTCTGAAGCTTGGAGGCACTGATCTCCATTTCCTGTGAGAATAAAATAAAGTAAGAAAGGACTACAAGTACCATGTATCCCGCCAAAAATGTAGTTTTCTCTCACCGCTCCAGCGAGCTGTCTGAAGAGACCCTTGAAGCCTGCATCAATCTGGCTCTCGTCCAGCTCTACCTGCAGCAGACGAACACAGACAGTTGACCATTTCTGTCATCTGTACAACTGTGGTATACTGATTAGTCAATAGATTAATCTTGGTTTGAATTAGTTCAAAATCATTTCTCACCTCCTCAGGCAGATCAGCTGTGATGTCATCATCCAGTTCCCTGTTAGGAGAGGATCAAGTCTTTAGCCAGTTTCATTGGCTTGAGCTTTTCATATGTCTCTCTCTCCCTCTGTCCTACCCACCCCACCCCACCACCATTCACTCACTGGGAGTCAGCTGGCTTTTCAGAGAACACCCTGAGCACAAAGTCTCCGTCCTTCTGGGGCTCAAAGGTGGAGGGGATGACGATATACTCTCCCTGGGGCAGGCAGAAGCGGGTGCTGACCTCTCTCAGGTTGATGAAGAGCTCTGACCGGGCACTGGAGCCGTGGGTCAGGAAGAAGTCCCTCTTTAGATGCACCCCGGCCTGACCTGTAAACTGTCCAGGAGAGAGGAGGAGAGGAAAGGAACAGCGAAAGGAGAGAAGGAAAGAGGATGATAGGAGATAGTACAGAAATGAGAGGACCAATATTTGTGGGTAGAGATTGCTGTTATGGTCTCATGCAGAGATGGACTCCTAGCATTACCAGAATGGGTCATACCTCTTCTGGAACCTAGAAGAGAGAAAGAAAGGTATTTAAGTCACAGCATTCGTACAGATTCTTAACTTCACTGTTACCAAATACAAATAATTACTGAAGTAAATATCTTGCCTCATAGATGGTGAATCCAATGGTCTCCATGTCTTTCCCCTCACGCCGTTGCCGACGACGATCCTTCTGCATCAACGCCACCAGGAAGCTGCAACCTGATTGGCCATCTGTGTCTGGGTGCTGAAGGGCCACTTTGAATTGAGGGTTGAGCCAGAACGTTGCTGTAGAGAAGATGGGAAAACATAAAAACCCTAATCTATTACTCCTTGTCCCCCTTCTCTCTCAATTCATTATCCTAATGTACCTGGGTAGTTCCTGCAGCCCCCTGCAGTGCTGCCTCTCCTCCACTCTCCAGGGTAGAGCGCTGAGCTCCACTTCTTCACTTGGCTGGCCTGCAGGGCGTCTGCTGTCAGATTACAGATCTCCAAACGGCTGAACTCACGCAGAAAGTCACGGAATGACATCCTGTGTGGGAGGGTTTATGGGAGAGGCAGAGAGACTGGTTTTGAGGCTACTATTAGCTTAATATTGTGTTAGGATAAAAATATAAAATATTTAAAAACTCTTGACAAACTACTTACCAGAACTCGCCATCTTCGCTACGGTTGTACAATCTAGCTCTGACCGATGGGTCAACTCCAGCCCACTCTCTTGAACTGAAACCACAAAGAAAGACTGACACATCTCTTAAAATACATGTCACCAGCCCAAGTTGACTCAAGACTGAACTTTTCCTGAATTAACTCTTACCCAATTTTCCTCCACCTTATTCCCCTCTAGTTATCTCACCTCTTATCTCTCCCTCTCCCTCCCCCTCTTCTCTCACTTGTCACTCCAGGCTCCGGTCCACTCCATCTCTCCCCAGGGGTTCCTGATCCGCAGGAGCTTGGTGGGACTTCCTTTAAACTCCACCTAGCCAATAAGCATGAGGTGCTGTCTGTGATATAACTATATGTGTATTGTTAATCAAAACTTTAATTAGCCAGGTCATTCTCTCACCTCCTCCACACCTGTCACAGAGTAGGCATGGCCTTTCACCAGCTTCTTGAATGTCACCGCCTCCATCTCGAAAACACCAGAGATCTGAAAGAATTAGAGAATTATTTTGTACAGGATCTATATCACACAAACAAGTTGTTTCTTAAAGAAAAGTGTTTGTGTGGTATGTGTGTGTTTATGTAGAAGGCCAGCATCCCGGAGTCACCTCTTTACTGTTGACGTTGAGACTGGTGTTTTGCAGGTACTGTTTAATGAAGATGCCAATTGAGGACTTGTGAGGAATCTGTTTCTCAAACTAGACACTCTAATGTACTTGTCCTCTTGCTCAGTTTTGCACCGGGGCCTCCCACTCCTCTTTCTATTCTGGTTAGAGCCAGTTTGCTCTGTTCCGTGAAGGGAGTAGTATGCAGCGTTGTACGAGATCTTTAGTTTTTTGGCAATTTCTCGCATGGAATAGCCTTCATTTCTCAGAACAAGAATAGGCTGACGAGTTTCAGAAGAAAGTTCTTTGTTTCTGGCCATTTTGAGCCTGTAATCGAACCCACAAATGCTGATGCTCCAGATACTCAACTAGTCTAAAGAAGGCCAGTTTTATTGCTTCTTTTCTTTAATCAGAACACCAGTTTTCAGCTGTGCTAACATCATTGCAAAAGGGTTTTCTAATGATCAATTAGCATTTTATAATGATAAACTTGAATTAGCTAACACAGCGTGCCATTGGAACACAAGAGTGATGGTTGCTGATAATGGGCCTCTGTACGCCTATGTAGTTATTCCATAAAAAATCTGCATTTTCCAGCTACAATAGTCATTTACAACATTACRAATGTCTACACTGTATTTCCAATCAATCTGATATTATTTTAGTGGACAATTTTTTTTTGCTTTTCTTTCAAAAACAAGGACATTTCTAAGTGACCACAAACTCTTGAACAGTGTATGTGAATGCGTTTTAACTATACTTGTGGGGATCAGAAGTCCCCACAAGAATAATAAACAAACACAAATTTGACCATCTGGGGACATTTTGTTAGTTCCCACAAGGTCAAATGCTATTTCTAGGGGGTTACGGTTAGAATTAGTGTTAGGGTTAGAATAAGGTTTAGGGTTAGAAGCTAGGGTTAAGGTTAGTTTTTCAGTTTAGGGTTAGGTTTAGGGGTTAGGGAAAATAGGATTTTGAATGGGACTGAATTGTGTGTCCCCACAAGGTTAGTTATACAAGACTGTGCGTGCGTGCGTGTGGTGTGTGTTGCTAACATCTATGGAGCATCCCAGAAGGGAACCTCGCTCCACTGCTCTACTGATTATGCTGAACAGGTCTGGATGGGCCTTCTTCAGGTCAAACATCTCTGTCACGCCCCCTGTGAAGTCCTCAAACCCCTCCGATGTACTGCCCCCTGAGAGGGCCTCGTAACAGCCATTGAGCCTGCAACACAGACAGACAGACAGTGGTGTCTCGTAGCAGCCATACAGTTCTGTTATAACAATTTGTTATGTTGTGTCTGTACAGTAAATTGTCTTTCTCTCGCCATCCATTGTCCTTACTTTGCGTAGGCCTTCTCCAGCAGGGCGCTCCAGAACTCAGCCCCCTCTGCTGAGTGGAGAAACAGCAGCTTCCCATCCTTCACTGGCAGCCTGTCATCAATCACCACATCCACCCACTCCCCAAACTGCCAGAACTACACACCAGGTGCACATGGGAAACAAGCAAAACTGCTACAAAATAGTCTTTGGTATACACACCATATAAATGCAGTAATGTACAACTTCTGTGATTTAAGGATGGTTGTGTTTACTATGCTGCATTCATTGCTGGGAGAGGCTCTGCTGCAGACCTCTCTGCATACTGCAGTGCACAGAGTCAGGTTGCCAGGGACAGAGGAGATTGCTTGGCAACAAGACAATTGCAGTTCAACTGACTCCCCAGAGTGTTTGTCCAAAACCAAAGAGGTAAAACAACCGCTGTGCTCTTTTTTTTTAGCCTCTGGTGCTAAGTGAGTGCCCCAGATCTTTATCCCTTGTCCCTCTCTTTGGGTGGCATGCTAAAGGGGCTAGACTGGCTGGTGGGCTGTGGGACTGGCTCCCTGTAGGAATCTGGCAGCAGGGTGCTTTAGCAGCAGGGTGCTTTAGCAGCCCTTTCTGAGTGACACGCTGTTTACGTCCACCTATAAATACTGGCAGTAAATATAGCTGCATGCATGCAGCCTGTGGGGACAAGACTGACTGGAGGAGTTGGGGGATGTGGGGCAGTGGCACTCCCAACACTGTGCTGGGTAGTGGGGAATTTAGGGTGGAGGGCCAGATCAGTTACAGTAGCTAGTTTATTGTAAAGGTCTGTGCATTTGGGTGTACAGTCTACTGAAATAAAGGGCATTAAGTCACAGCAGACAAACTGGATATTGAGCTGGAGATGGGTCAAATATTTCAATATGTGGGAAAACAGGAGTAGCTCTGGACAGGACAGATATAGACGGGTAAAAGTGGTAAGGACTGATAGGAGTGGTACAGGGGAAGGTAGTGAAGTGTAGAAGTACCTGGAAGTGAAAGATCCCAGCATACTGTTGYTGGAAGCTCTGCCCATGGGGCACCACCCGATGTAGTAGAGTCTCATTCAGTGTGAGTGAAGCAATCGCTGCCAGCAGCCAACAGTCACCTGGCCCACAAAATATACCACATGACATGACACCTACCACATGACAATACGTTAGGTGTGCCTAAATAACTTAGCTATGATAATCAAATCGTGGTTTGAGAAAACTCAACTTTGAGAAAAGTAGGGGTATTGTCATCATGTAAGTCTCCGTTTCTCTGTTTATCTATCAGTTCATGTCCTTTCGTCACCATTGCACATAAGAGTCCCAAAGCCCAGCTCCATAGCACAGTAGCGCAGAGGTTGTGCACACTGTGGGCAATCTGAACTCACCCAGAGCTCCCTGGCAGACGTCTGTGCGCGTGGCTCCGTCTACGATGAAGTGAGGGTCAGAGCAGAACTCCTGAGGAACACAGAGAGTTTCTACGGGTGAGACAAGTATCAAGATGGATAGGAGCATCTCTGCTGTAGAAAGTCAAACCTGCAGATGTATCTCTCCCTCACCGTGGGGCGCATCCATCGGACCCCCTGTGTCTTTGTAGAGTGTGACCCCAGCTCCTTGAAGCCCAGCGACGAGAGCTGAGCAGGGAATGCATCATCCTCAAACAGCCGTCTGCTCTGCAGACTGTGGGACCGGAGATATTCAAAGTCTTGGCCTAAGAACTTCAGGGCCTTGTCATTCTGACCGATGCCCTCATTGCGGTCCCACTGGCTCCTCAAACGAGCAGCCACTCCAGAGGCAAACACACGTTCAATAACATGCTCCATCACCTGCTCCATAGCCTACTCCCCAACTCCACTCAACAAACAGCTGAATAAGGCAAAAATGGATAATATGTTATAATTGATGAAACAGTGCTTACACACACACACACACACACACACACACACACACACACACACACATTCACAGAGAGAGAGAGAGAGTAACAAAACAGTTATACTCATATTATAGTTAATGTATTTTTTAACACGTTGGGTAAATCTCAGGCAAATCCTATAAAGTGTTCACCACTTATTGACTGAATGCATCAGATTATTGATAACAAAAGCGACTCAATGCATTTTTGCGAGTGTACAAACACAAATGCATCCTTCCATTCCTATTTGTCATATATTCCAAAAACAATATATATTTTTTAAATACCTTACAGACGTGTTTACGCCGAGATGTTTTGACCGCCACTGTTAAATGCCTCGCCGTGCTTCATTGAACTAAAAGCTGGGTTGGTTTTCTGGCTGCCACTCAGATTCTCCCAACGACCGGCCCATGGAAGATTCCTCTAGGCCTGCGCAAAGCATTTTGCATTACTCAGCACATATCTTGCGAATTCAACAAAAGAAAACGTGTTTGATGAGAYGTGCTTTTCCATACACACACACCAAATTAAATTATATAGCCCAAGTATATTCGAAGATATGAGGTGCAATTTAGCAGGTGGCCTAACTTGATTTGAAACGYATTTGTCAGTCGAATTCATCTAATTAAGGCCACTGAATAAGCATGGACCATGTAAATATARGAAGTCGTTTTAATGTACATGTTTCTGTGAATCCCCTCTTTGCTGTTTACAACAGAACTTCACAAAAAGTCTGGCATCAGCTGAGTTGTTTTACTGTAACAATGCCTCCATCTAGTGGCAATAGATCAGTCATACAGTAACACGAAAAACCAAGTAGGTCTACACTGTAAAATGTTGTTATTTTGACACAATAAATCTAACAGTAAAGTACCATATTAATTATTTACAGTAAATTGCAATGTACTCTGTGGGATTTTAGCCGTAAATAGTGCATGATACCGTACATTCTAAAGATGTACACTTCTACCCATATAGGCCTGGTACCCATATGGTTGAAAATGGCAGATGTTGAAACATTTTACCTTTATTTATTTAACAACCTTTCGGTTAATAGGCCAACGCTCGAACCACTAGGCTYCCTACCGCCCCAAACATAGTGTCTGAACAGTAACATACTATAAATGACGTCAGAGCTCAGGCCGCGTTTCACAGCTCTGTATGGGTTTTGACTGACTGACTGACAGCAGTTCTGAATGTGAGCAGCGCGCGATACGAACATCTCTCCTATCCCTTCTGGTAATTGGGCAACTTTTGCAAACGTTTTCTTGTCTGAGTAAGGGAAATGCTGTAAATTAAAATMACTTGATATATTTCGAAAGATGAGACGTTGAAGAATAATAAATAACGCTTTGATGTCATTCAAGCAAMCCTTCACATTTCCATATCATAAAACTCATGTCATATACAGTGTCAACGTTTATGATCACTATGTTTYATGGACAGTTACAAGACGACATGGTATCACCCTGGGTTGTTATGAACAAATGAACAAATAAGCCTATGATTGTTTATTGTGAAGAACATTTGCAGCGGCACACGCACCTGAATGCACTCATGACTCCTTTCTGTGCGRACCATAATTACGATTTGTTTCTTTGAATTGCCTTGTGAAAGCCTAACACTGTAAGATCCTATTTTATAACTTAGCCAGTGATGTTGCCAATAGAAGAACATTTAAAATCATGCCCACCTGACCTAGATTGATTTATAATGGGCCGTTTTMGGATTGCGTAAACAACAACAGTAATTGTGTGATGGCGGGGATGCAGYGCTGTGTTCCATACAAAACAACTACAAGTGTGCTTGCTCTAGTTCCTCAAAGGCAGAGCTAGAAGTAAAAGTACCCAATAATTGAAGACTTCTTTGAGTCATAAAGGGGCATGAAAATTATTTAGGAACTGTGCACACTCTGGAGAGGAGTGTGGCCACTAGGAGACCAGTTAGTCCTCTCACTCAAACCCTTGTTATTTTTTGTCTTATGTTGCCCTACCCCACATTTTCCAGGAATAGTATTATCATGTTGCTGAATGTATCCAGACTATTTTGTTATCAACAAATGCGTTGAAAAGTACAGTAAATGTAAAATGCATATAAAAACAACAGTGTAATGTTTGGATTCCGTCTTGTGTCAGGTGAACTGTTGTGTCCTCACCTTTGGTCTAATAATTTRCCCATTAGCTCCAAACAGTTCCCTTTCAATTGCTGCCATGGTTATGCATATTCTTTAAATATTTCTTCTGTAAGAAACATTTCAATTTAGCCCMKTCCATATAGGCCAATTCCAACAAGTGTAAAGGGAAGTACAGTACATTACTGTAACCGCACATCATTATGGGATGGGCAACTGGCAACTTTTTCAACATTCTGAGTGATAGGATGGAGTGACATCAAGGTCTGAAGTGYACAAACCAAACAAGGTGTCTACATTTATTTAAATGATTTACAAAGCGAATTACAATGAATATTACTCTGTTATGAAAATTTTTGATTTATACAGTAAATGTGTACATTTATCAACACTAAAATACTGTAAAGCATTATTCTGCAGCATACTCAAAATTATGGTGCACTGTGGGAAAATGAAATAATTGCTGTATTTCGAAAGATACTGTAATTCCACCCCACAGTACCGTACCCTATTTTTGGAGTGCCAATAACCTTTTGACCACTAGTTGTTGTGTGGTATTGTTGTGTCTGGCTTATTAACATATTTTGAGGTATGCGTTGTGACAGGCTACATTTGTGCCACCRGTTACTGAGAGTACTATACCAATTTACTGTAGGTGTACTGTAGTTGTGCCACAACAATTAAATGTGTATAGGGGACAGATTGGAGTGGCAGCAAGTCTCAAACCATTAGGGATAGTTCACCCAAATGACACAATTATCCTGTAAGCAGTCTATGGACAAGGTATGACAGCAAMCTATGCTTTGGTTTACTTTCTCTMGCACTGTTTCCAAATCATTAAAAAGTATCTAAAATGTATTGTGAWGTGCACCAAAGTAACTTATAGATGATTTGAACATGATGTGCAGAAAATGCTAATATCGGTCCCATGACTTGAATGGGATTTGTGCCAACAAATGCTAAAACATTAGCATTTGGAAACAGTGCCAAGGAAACTTAACCAAAGCATGGATTGCTGTCATACCTTGTKCATAGACTGCTTACAGGGTAAGGAAACCAATGTCATCTTGTAATTTGGGTGGACTATTCCTTTAATGGTTCAGTATTTGCCATGTCCTTTGGTCTGTTTTGCCCTGTAGTCACTGCCAGTTTTTAAGCCTTTGTATAGGCCTCTCGAAGTGTGTTAGAGACCTTAACAAAGGCTTCCAAACTGGCATTCATTGATATTCTGTAATGTGTAAAAACATGACCTACAAGCCAACCTGCTTGCACCAAACAGGCTTATATTTTGGGTTCTAGTGGGGTGTGACAGTTGAACTAAGCTCATGAGCATTTATAAGTTATATTCTTCAAGAATCAATGGGTTTATATCATCAATTTAAAAGTTTAAAAAATGCAAGTAGCAATCGCAGATTGCCCTTTATATAGGAAGAGGACATTCAACTCTATAAGGATAACAACATTTGGAGGACCATGGTCATGAAGAAGAAGCATCATGAGGTGCAAAATCATGATTGACCAGGATGTAAAGGCTCCAAATCAACATATCCCTGAGCAGTTGGGCAGGCAGGGTACCAWACACAGCTGCTCCTAAACCCCACAGGAAGACAACATGCTGTCAGAATAAATAATTATACAGCACATACTGAGTAGAAGCAACATAAACGATTGGCTAATTATTACTTCTGCCTACGTACGCCTACGGAGTACGGACTGCTGCTGAGCCGGGCCTACACTTCCATTATGAATAATAGATTATGGCAATGTTACATTTATGAATATTGTTAAATGTATTACTCTTCTTTTTAAAATAGCAGTTTGTAATGATTTGGGTGAATTCACTATTCTAAAACCTTGACCTTGTGTAACCTCCTATACCAAGACATGATGTACTCAGGGATACATCCTCTGCTGATACCTACTAAGTCTCCTGATTTATTCACTACAGTGCTACAAAACAACACTAGTGTGACTGTCACATAGCTAGCCTGTCAAACTAAAGATTACTTTACCATCTAGTTAAATCTCTCTTACTACACTGTAAGATCCATTACAAGTTTAAGGTAAGCAATAGCTGAAGGAACCCAGAGTAATCAGGTTTGTCATTCCAGTTCATATAGTCTGCAGATGTGTTCTCTTGCATCTCCCAGTATCAGGTTACACTGAATGTAACAGAGCCCTACCGTCGGATGCACAATGAGAACCAAGTAGAACAAAAGGCATGTAACTCAATAGAAGCTAGGCTACTCTTGGTGGCAGCTCATTACAATCCAGGCTACTACCACATTCATCCCTGTCACTCTGAACATGTTCCAGCTTATTCTGTCGGTGCTTGAAGAAGCCTGTAGTTCTTAGCTCACATTATATTATTTTTATCGTCTGTATATCATATTTATCGTCTGTATATCCTGTTTATTGTCTGTATATCCTATTTATCGTCTGTATATCCTATGTATCGTCTGTCTGTATATCCTGTTTATCGTCTGTATATCCTGTTTATCGTCTGTATATCCTGTTTATCGTCTGTATATCCTATGTATCGTCTGTCTGTATATCCTGTTTATCGTCTTTATATTCTGTTTATTGTCTGTATATCCTAATTATCGTCTGTATATCCTGTTTATCGTCTGTATATTCTGTTTATCAACTCAAATTGTATTAATCACATGCGCAGAATACAACAGTGAAATGCTTACTTACAAGCCCCTAACCAACAATGTAGTTTAAAAAAATACAAATAAGAATAAGAAATAAAAGGAACAAGTAATTAAAGAGCAGCAGTAAAGTAAAAATAGTGAGACTATATACAGGGAGTACAGGTACAGAGTCAATGTGCGGGGGCACCGGTTAGTCGGGGTAATTGAGGCAATATGTACATGTAGGTAGAGTTATTAAAGTGACTCTACACAGATAACAGAGAGTAGCAGCGGCGTAAAAGAGGGGGGGGGGTAATGCAAATAGTCTGGGTAGCCATTTGATTAGAATTGGCGCTCCGGTACCGCTTGCCATGCGGTAGCAGAGAGAACAGCCTAAGACTAGGGTGGCTGGAGTCTTTGACAATTTTTAGGGCCTTCCTCTGACACCGCCTGGTATAGACGTCCTGGATGGCAGGAAGCTTGGCCCCAGTGATGTACTGGGCCGTACGCACTACCCTCTGTAGTGCCTTGCGGGTCGGAGGCCGAGCAGTTGCCATACCAGGCAGTGATGCAACCAGTCAGGATGCTCTCAATGGTGCAGCTGTAGAAACTTTTGAGGATCTGAGGACCCATGCCAAATCTTTCCAATCTCCTGAGGGGGAATAGGTTTTGTCGTGCTCTCTTGACGACTGTCTTGGTGTACTTGGACCATGTTAGTTTGTTGGTGATGTGGATACCAAGGAACTTGAAGCTCTCAACCTGCTCCACTACAGCCCCGTCGATGAGAATGGGGGCGTGCTCGGTCTTCCTTTTCCTGTAGTCCACAATCATCTTCTTTGTCTTGATTACGCTGAGGCTTTGTTCTTGTCCTGGCACCACACGGCCAGGTCTCTGACCTCCTCCCTATAGGCTGTCTCGTCTTTGTTTGTGATCAGGCATACCACTGTTGTGTCATCAGCAAATTTAATGATGGTGTAGGAGTCATGCCGTGCCGTGCAGTCATGAGTGAACAGGGAGTACAGGAGGGGACTGAGCACGCACCCCTGAGGGGCCCCTGTGTTGAGGATCCGCGTGGCGGATCTGTGGTTACCTACCCTTACCACTTGGGGGCGGCCCATCCGGAAGTCCAGGATCCAGTTGCAGAGGGAGGTGTTTAGTCCCAGGGTCTTTAGCTTATTGATGAGCTTTGAGGGCACAATGTTGATGAATGCTGAGCTGTAGTCAATGAATAGCATTCTCACATAAGTGTTCCTTTTGTCCAGGTGGGAAAGGGCAGTGTGGAGTGCAATAGAGATTGCATCATTTGTGGATCTGTTAGGGCGGTATGAAAATTGGAGTGGGTCTAGGGTTTCTGGGATAATAGGGTTGATGCGAGCCATGACTAGCCTTTCAAAGCACTTCATGGCTACAGACGTGGGTGCTACGGGTCGGTAGTCATTTAGGCAGGTTACCTTAGTGTTCTTGGGCACAAGGACTATGGTGGTCTGCTTAAAACATGTTGGTATTACAGACTCGGACAGGGAGAGGTTGAAAATGTCAGTGAAGACACTTGCCAGTTGGTCAGCGCATGCTCACAGTCCACGTCCTGGTAATCTGTCTGTGAATGTTGACCTGTTTAAAGGTCTTACTCACATTGGCTGAGGAGAGCGTGATCACACAGTCTGTATATCCTGTTTATCGTCTGGATATCCTGTTTATTGTCTGCATATCCTGTTTATCGTCTGTCTGTATATCCTTTCTATCATCTGTATATCCTGTTTATTGTCTGTATGTATATCATGTTTATCATCTGTATATCCTATTGTCTGTATATCCTGTTTATCATCAGTATATCCTGTTTATCGTCTGTCTGTATATCCTGTTTATCATCTGTCTGTATATCCTGTTTATCGTCTGCATATCCTGTTTATCATCTGTCTGTATATCCTGTTTATCGTCTGTCTGTATATCCTTTTTATCATCTGTATATCCTATTGTCTGTATATCCTGTATATCATCAGTATATCCTGTTTGTTGTCTGTCTGTATATCCTGTTTATCGTCTGTATATCCTATTTATCGTCTGGATATCCTGTTTATCGTCTGTATATCCTGTTTATTGTCTGTATATCCTCTTTTATCGTCTGTCTGTATATTCTGTTTATTGTGACAGCACCATTTCAACAAGTCAAATTCATATATGCAAATGTGTTTGCCAAATAAAGGTGATTCTGATCCGATAAAGTAAGTTTTGCTTTTCCGGATCATTCATTTTCTTCATCTAACACAGCCAGTGCTTTAAAGTTCCACAATCACATGTTGGCTATCTCAACCTTATAACCAATAAATATCCTAATAAGATTTGTACGTTTCTGTATGCATATTTATTCAGTCTATTGGGTGAAACCTTGTTTTATTAAAATGACATGAAACATCGAATATCTTATAAGATGTCTACGGGGTCATAATGAGATGTAGGRTATAATTAACGAGTAGGATACACTGATGTTCCAATTGGGATGACTCTGCTGGTTTCATGCCTCCTCTCCTTTCCCTAGTGTGGGTGGCAGCTCTGAGACGCTGGCGTTACAATATTAGCTGTCTGTGCGGGCGTGTGAGAGAGAACGGACGCACGCAAACCATTTGCACCTGCTCTGACGCCCTAACTCTAACATTATTATTCTTGAGAGGAACTGTTGTCAGGACTGGAGTGCATCTTTAACGAGAGGCGTAGCTATTCAGTTGTGCTCCCCGGAGAACAAATTTCCGCTTCCTGCTATGAAAAACATCGAACTTTTAACCTAATCGCATCAAATGTGGCTGCAGAACAGAAAAGCAAGCAAGAAGTAATGGAATTCTGTGTATGAAAGCGCAATTTAAAGCATCAGAGTGTGCTGAAAATATTGGTATGCACAAGTCGGGAAGCTGAATGAAAGGTATTTTTCTTCCACATCTATAACACCTTCAGTATGTCGGAGAGAGGGGGTCTCCCGCGGACTGGGGGCACACCATCTCCACATATMCAGCCGTCCAAGACAGTAACGATCTCCCCGAACCGTCCGGTTCAAATGAACCTGTATGCAACRTGGGAAATTGACCGCTCATCTCCAAGCTGTGTGCCCAGGTATGGCCGCCTAAAAACTATGGCTTGGCGTTTTGAAGTGCCCTGATAACATCTGATTCTGACAGTCAAGGTTTTCAATCGTAATCAGATGGCATTATTATAAAGAAGTTGCTACATAGTATCGGCTTCTGCGGTCAGATGTAGTCTAGGTATATACTGTTGAATCAGTGGGACGAAGTCACCTGTTTACCCACCACGAGAGAAGTTATGTAGACCTAGGTAGAATACAAGTTCAACAAATTAAGGAATTAATGAAAATAACATCAAATAATAATATTATTAAAGTTAAAATAACAGCCGAGGCCTATTTCTGTATTTGCTTTTGAATAATGCAACTTGCAGTGCTGCAATTTACTGTAAATATGAATATTCAGGTGACTTGCCTGGTAAAATAAAAATGACTGCAAAGTGTAGTAGTCACATTGATACAATTAGCCTGTAGTGGTAGGCTGCTGGTAGTGAATATTAGGGAGTGTCTTTAAAGGGGAAATCCTAAATTCAAACCATAACAAAGTGAACACCCCACCATTGTTTTGGAAAACAGTAGAGGGATGGGGCTCAAATMCATAGACCGCTATGGATGCAAGGACTTATCATCCATAAGAACAAAATTATAGGTTTAACTATGTTTTGAGGCTATACAGTGTTTGTTCACAATTACATTGTTTACAAACAATAGAATAAACAGGCTTATATTTTGGGTTCTGATAGAATATGACAGTTGAGATAAGCTCATGAGGCATTTAAGTTATATTCTTCAAGACAAGAATCAATGGGTATATACTGTGCAGTGCATTTGGAAAGTATTCAGACCCCTTGACTTTTTTCACATTTTGTTACGTTACAGCCTTATTCTAAAATTGATTTTTTTTTATTCCCTCATCAATCTACACACAATACCCCATAATGACATAGCAAACCATTTTTTTTTTGGAAATGTTTGCTAATTTTATTACAAAAAAATATTTAAAAAAATACCTTACTTACCAAAGTATTCAGACCCTTTGGTATGAGACTCGAAATTGAGCTCAGGTGCATCCTGTTTCCATTGATCATCCTTGAGATGTTTCTACAACTTGATTGGAGTCCACCTGTGGTAAATGTTATTGATTGGATATGATTTGGAAAGGCACACACCTGTCTATATAAGGTCCCTCCATTTGACAGTGCATGTCAGAGCAAAAACCAAGCCATGAGGTCGAAGGAAATGCTATACAGGATTGTGTCAAGGCATAGATCTGGAAAGGTACCAAAACATTTCTGCAGCATTGAAGGTCTCCAAGAACACAGTGGCCTCCATCATTCTTAAATGGAAGAAGTTCGGAACCACCTCAACTCTTCCTAGAGCTGGCCACCAGGCCAAACTGAGCAATCAGGGGAGAAGGGCCTTGGTCAGGGAGGTGACCAAGAACCCGATGGTCACTCCGACAGAGCTCCAGAGTTCCTCTGTGGAGATGGGAGAACCTTACAGAAGGACAACCATCTCTGCAGCACTCCACGAATCAGGACTTTATGGTAGAGTGGCCAGACAGATGCCACTCCTCAGTAAAAGGCACATGACACCCAGCTTGGAGTTTGCCAAAAGGCACCTAAAGGATTCTCAGACCATGAGAAACAAGATTCTCTGGTCGGATGAAACCAAGATTGAACTCTTTGGCCTGAATGCCAAGTGTCACGTCTGGAGGAAACCTGGCACCATCCCTACTGTGAAGTATGGTGGTGGCAGCATCATGCTGTGGGGATGTTTTTCAGCGGGAGGGACTGGGATACTAGTCAGGATAGAGGGAAAGATGGAGTTATGACCCTAAGCACACAGCCAAGACAACACAGGAGTGGCTTCGGGACAAGTCTCTGAATGTCCTTGAGTGGCCCAACCCGAGCCCGGACATCTCTGGAGAGACCTGAAAATAGCTGTGCAGCGACGCTCCCCATCCAACCTGACAGAACTTGAGAGGATCTGCAGAGAAGAATGGGAGAAACTCCCCAAATACAGTTGTCCAAGCTTCATACCCAAGAACACTTGAGGCTGTAATCGCTGCCAAATGTGCTTCAACAAAGTACTGAGTAAAGGGTCTGAATACTTATGTAAATGTGATTTAAACCTGTTTTTGCTTTGTCATTATGGGATATTGTGTGTAGATTGATGAGAGAAAAAAACTATTGAATCCATTTTAGAGTAAGGCTGTAACGTAACCAAATGTGGAAAAAGTCAAGGGGTCTGAATGKACTGTATATCATTGATTTAAAAGACTAGAAATGTATATAGAAATGGCAGATAGACCCTTTTTAAAGGAAGAGAACATTCAACTGTATAATGAAAAACAATGTTTGGAGGACCATGAAGAAGGAGTCCAAGATCGTAACTGACCAGGATGTTAAGGCTCCAAATCAACATATCCCTGAGCAGTTGGGCAGGCAGGGTGCCATACACAGCTGCTCCTAAACCCCACAGGAAGACAACATGCTGTCAGAATAAATAATTATACAGCACATACTGAGTAGAAGCAACATAAACGATTGGCTAATTATTACTTCTTCCTACATGTATACGCCTACAGACTGTTGCTAAGCAGGGCCTACTCGTCCATTACGACGTCTAACAGATTATTTAAATGTTACCAATGCTACAAATTTCTCTGATACTGCTTTTTGTCTTGTAGCAATAGAGAAGAGGGGGTAGGAGTGGGGGTAGTGTGTGGATTGTAGAAGGARCCCTCTGAAGGGTCAAGGCTGCCTGCGGGGTTGCTCTCTGGCAGGGAAAATGGAGAGAGGATGTGGGTGGATTTGAAGAAGAGCTGGATGAAAATGATCTGTTTCTCTTAAAGTGGTCCGTACACTCTGTATAGTATGTTGAAATGTTTTTCTTTTTTCATGTATAGAACCTTGAAGCTGGGCTTTTGGCCTTGACTTGATGCTGTGGTAACTCTTGTTTCCTCCCTCTTGTTCTGATTCTCAGTAAAGTCCTTATTTAAAGGAGAATGCACCTCATCATATGTTATCTATTTGTACAAATGCAATTAAGAAGGAGCCTGGGTGGCTTATAATCACTTTAGCTAGTTCTATTTAGCCTCCAGTGCCATGTCTTTGGCATGGTTTTTAGTAAATATATAAATTAATACCCAGACATCTCTTAACCAAATCAGCTGTTCACTGGTAACCCTCACCAGTCTCTCTGTATCTCTCTCTGTCTGTCTTTCTCGTCTGTCTGTCTCTCATCTATCTCTCTCTAATGTTTTAGTGAGTGGATAGGCCTGGGCTTGTAATGCATTTAAAATATAATTAGGGAGGAACAGCAGATCCTGTAAGGGTTTTGATGAAGGGTCAAAGCGTAGTCTATTTTTAACACAAGTCGCCCGCTCCTATTATCTAATCCCAATCTGTGTGAAGTCAGGTCAAGTGCTGCACCTAGGACCCAAGTTTAAAAAACACGTATCATTGTCAAAGACTAGACTGATACTTTCTTCCCTCATGTAGTTGGTTCAGACTAAACAGATAAATATGAATATCCCCTTTTCTCCAAACCCAGGCTCTTCACTGTTACCCTGAAGAAGCTGCTGATGCTTCAGGAGCTGGACAGAGACCTAACCTCTGTTGTCATTGCAGTCAAACTCCAGGTGACCCTKTTCACATTCCCCCTTTCCTTCCACAAAGTATACATAGATGTACAGTAGTAGGATGTTTTGCAGAAGTACTTTCTTTAGTGTTTATAACTCTACACAAGTGACTAGTCAGAACTTGTTGATCCATGGGTAATATATGCAGGAGATGTATAACGTGTGTGGAATATCCTCTTAGGGATCAAAGCGCATTTTACGTTCCAATGAGATCCTTTTGGCATCGGCTGGACTTACTGAGACTGATCTTCAGCTGACGTTCTCCTTGCAAGTGAGTTACCCTGGGGGTTTTGCACAGACGGTTATGCAAATGGTGTGTGGACGAGAGGGAGATGCTTTTTAAAATTTCCAAAGACTATATTTCCAGTGCCTCTGATTCTGTCAACCTCACCATCTTTACTTCCTCCAGTATCCACATTTTTTGAAACGAGATGCCAACAGACTGCAGATCATGTTGCAGAGGAGGAAGAGGTACAAGAACCGCACCATTCTGGGCTATAAGACCCTGGCTCTGGGCCTCATCAACATGGCAGAGGCAAGAGGGCTTCACCCCAGCATGATTACGATCATTGAGGCTTTTGTTTGTATAAAACGCCATCCTGCATCTACGCTACTGTCTCTCTTTTGTCTCCTGTCGTTTCTCTCTCCCCCTCTTTTGTAATTGTTACCCCCCCATTGTCTCTCTCTCTTCTCCCCCTACCTCGTCCCCAGGTGATGCAGCATCCAAGTGAGGGAGCCCGTGTGTTGGCTCTCCACACCACAGTGAAGGACACGGCTGTGACTGTGGCTGAGATGAGGGTCTACTCGCTCTCCAGCCAGCCCATCGACCACGAGGTGTCCAAGGCCAAACTGTCAGGTAAGGGAGACCCAAAGAGAGCATAGGGGACAAACTGTAGGGAAGTAAGGCCTTCAACATGGACCCAGAAAGGTTTTTAACAATGGGCAATGTGCTTGTATAGAATTGTTTGTAAGTATCCACAATGTCAGTGTATTGAACAGTTCAACATGTAGATACCAGTACCACACCATGGTAGCTCAAGTGGAATCATCAATCAGCCACTGCCTTACTCACGTAACACCAGGTTTAACCAATCCAATCAGCCACTGCCTTACTCCGTAACACCAGGTTTAACCATCCAATCAGCCACTGCCTTACTCACGTAACACCAAGTTTAACCATCCAATCAGCCATTGCCTTACTCACGTAACACCAGTTTAACCATCCAATCAGCCACTGCCTTACTCACGTAACACCAGGTTTAACCATCCAATCAGCCACTGCCTTACTCATGTAACACCAGGTTTACCATCCAATCAGCCACTGCCTTACTCACGTAACACCAGGTTTACCATCCAATCAGCCACTGCTTACTCACGTAAACCCCCAGTTTAAACACTCCCATCAGCCACTAGCCTTACTCACGTAACACCAGTTTAACCATCCAATCAGCCACTGCCTTACTCACGTAACACCAGTTTAACCATCCAATCAGCCACTGCCTTACTCACGTAACACCAGGTTTAAAACACATCCAATACGCACTGCCTTACTCACGTAACACCAGGTTTAACCATCCAATCAGCCACTGCCTTACTCACGTAACACCAGGTTTAACCATCCAATCAGCCACTGCCTTACCACGTAACACCAGGTTTAACCATCCAATCAGCCACTGCCTTACTCACGTAACACCAGGTTTAACCATCCAATCAGCCACTGCCTTACTCACGTAACACCGAGTTTAACCATACATCAGCACTGACTTACTCCCGTAACACCAGGTTTAACCATCCAATCAGCCACTGACTTACTCCGTTAACACCAGGTTTTACATATATTTCTCATAATAATGTAATTCACGTTCCCTCCCCCTCATCCTTTTTCTCCTCCCCCTTCTTCCTCTCCCCCTCCCCCTCATCTCCTTATCCTACACATTACGTATCTCTTCTCTGGCTCCCTGTAACTCACAGACCGCTCCCCTGACATTGACAACTARTCYGAGGAAGAGGAAGAGAGCTATTCATCAGAGCAGGACGGGAGTGATGACCCTGCTCACATCCAGGTGAGGAGGAGGGAGAGGAGGGGGGACGGGTTTGGATGTGGTGTCTATCCAGTTTGACCACTAAGTTGATCCTCCCTCTGTTTCAGTATCTGTTCGAAGAAGATGACATGAGGAAGAAGAAGCACAGACGCAAACTCACCTCTGCAGCCTCCATCACCAGAGGTCATGTAAGCATTAAGTCTACTGATCTGTCGGTCTCTGCTGTTGTGACTACCTGGCACTCTTCTAGTCACACCGTTTCATATCTACGTGTTCCTTTAACCCGGCAGCCCAACATCAAGCAGAAGTTTGTGGCCTTGTTGAAGAGGTTTAAAGTGTCTGATGAGGTGGACTTTGGCCTGAAGAACGTGTCCCAAGAGCACATCCGTGATGTGGAGGAGGACTTGGATGAGCTCTATGACAGTCTAGAGATGTACAACCACAGTGACAGCGGCCCAGAGATGGAGGAGACGGACAGCATCCTCAGCACACCCAAACCCAAGCTCAGGTCATGATACACTGGACTTATCTGTAGCTAACACATGTATGTTCTCACAAACATCCACCTAACAGAACTCTGGTGACCTCTACTCTCTCTGACCGTCCAGGCCCTTCTTTGAGGGCATATCCCAGTCCAGCRCGCAGACCGAGTTTGGCAGTCTGAACAGCAGGTGCAGTCTGCCCAAAGACACCCTGAGCCCAGTGAGTACAGTTGGAGCAGAGTACAGTTGGAGCAAGAGTACAGTTGGAGCAGAGAGTAATGAGCAGAGTTGGAGCGCGAGGGTAGAGCACAGGGGAGTAGAGCACAGGTGGAGTAGAGCACAGGGGAAGTTAGAGCACAGGTGGAGTAGAGCACAGGTGGAGTAGAGCACAGGTGAGTAGAGCACAGGTGAGTAGAGCACAGGTGAGTAGCACAGGTGGAGAGAGCACGGAGGGAGTAAGAGCACAGGTGGAGTAGAGCACAGGTGGAGTAGAGCACAGGTGGAGCGCAGAGTAAGAGTACAGTTGGAGCGCAGAGTACGAGTACAGTTGGAGCGTAGAGTACGAGTACAGGTAGAGTTGAGCGGAGTACAGTTAGCTGGTCATTTAAGTCCACTCACATTGACCACTGTTTTCCTGCTGTCTGACCACTGTTTTCCTGCTGTCTGACCACTGTTTTCTTGCTGTCTGACCACTGTTTTCCTGCTGTCTGACCACTGTTTTCTTGCTGTCTGACCACTGTTTTCCTGCTGTCTGACTTGCAGCAAGGAGATCAGCCCCAATCAGGCAAGATGAACCGCACTCGCTCCCGCAACCTGGATGACTCTAAGACAGACACCCAGGTGAGACCCTCCAACTCCCCACACACACTCTTTTTCTCTGCTCTCTTATTCTCCCTCTCTCATTGGTGTCCTGTGCATTTCAGTGTTATGTGTTGCTGGCTGTCTGGCTGTCTGGCTGTCTGTCTGTCTATTGGTTGTCTGTCTGTCTATTGGTTGTCTGTCTGGCTATCTGTTGTAGTGATGTGCAGTTCGCAAACTACTCTTTTTATTTTTTTTTATTTTTTTTTACCGGACTCTAGTCATGATTTGTTTTTTTGGAGTGACTTTCATTATAGTAGTTAGTTTGATTTTCTAGTCGTACAGCAGGGTTAATACACGCTCCTCCGGCAGCGGCTCCAGAGACCTGCTCCTACCACCAGCTGTCTGTCATAGATGCACAGAAAAAGAGATCATGAGCATAGAGAAGAAAAATCCATGTTTAGAACTGATCATTGATCGCATGGTGCAAGAATGACTTCAAAGAATTGATTATTGAATGTTGTGATGGACACAGCTTTGTAAAARCGAAACATACACATCCTCTGCTCAACGAGAACGTGAGAACAAATCTTTTGGGGGGCTGCAATTTGCATTCCACCAAGAGTCTAGACCTTGTTTTAAATGCATCTAGAAATAATCTGATCTGAATGCCTTACAATCAACAAATGTACATTGTTTAAAGTCTCCGTCACAAATGACAGCTCCAATAAAGCCCCCTATGGTGAACAACATGTGAACGAGAGGCTCGTAGTTCATCGTTCGCCGGTAGGGGTCCTGCATGCTCTGGATGTTAATGACTCAAATGAACGAAATTAGTCGAAAGATTTGTTCTTTTGACTGAATGAGTCGAAAAGACCTGAGTCAGTAAAGAGCTMAACTTCCCATCACTAGTCTTTTGGTTTGTTTAGGAGTTGATTGATCCGAAGGGGTTACTGGAGACAACAGCCTGCATCACTGTCTCTGTCCCAGAGAAGCTACCCAGGACCCCGACGAGGGAACTGAGGAGCAGCAACAGTGAGAGCCACACCACCATGCTCTCCCCCAGGTCAGTCTAAAAGCTTCCACATGCTTTGGTTCGCTAGCGCCTAAAACCGAACGA
Source organism: Salvelinus sp. IW2-2015 (assembly GCF_002910315.2). Lineage (NCBI taxonomy): Eukaryota > Metazoa > Chordata > Actinopteri > Salmoniformes > Salmonidae > Salvelinus > Salvelinus sp. IW2-2015. Next base: position 32,295,462 of record NC_036844.1, read on the forward strand.
GTGTGCTCGCATACTCCCTTAAAAGACCTTTGCTTGAAAAATTTGAAAATAGTGTCAATAGTACTGTTTGTCCATCTGTCATTCATTTTGGAGTTTTTGCAGAGGAGATCGTAGTCGCACAATTTWACATCTAACTAAGATGTTTGGTGCAGTAGTTCTTAATGAAAAAATMTGCATGAAAACGAGTRGTCTCGAGTTGAATGACAACAAAGACTTTATTGAAGAATCCCTACTGTTGACCAATGACCGACGGAGGGGCGTCGACTTTGGTTACTGAAAAAACCCTTGCTGGAGACCAAAACAAACAAAAACGTCACAAAATGTCATCTTAATATATGCACCAAACTGTTCCAAACTGTTTTGGATGGGAAGCATGTGGAGAGACACACACACACACACACACACACACACACACACACACACACACTACCTGTCAGTGCCATACATGCACTCCACACTTTCTGTTATAGTGTCTGTGTGGGAACTGACTGTGTGTGTCTGTGTTCCAGGTTGGATGATGGGCACACACCCAGGCAGAGACGTGGGACGCCAATGAAGGAGAGGCGAGCGCTGTCCAAACCACTGAGCGAACGCACCAACAGCTCTGACAGCGAGAGGTCACCAGAGCTCAGCCGCACCCCACAGGTGACCCCTAACCAGAGCCAGTCCACTAGTCCGTACCCATACTCACCCTGGAGCTAAGTCTTTAAATGGGGATTCTCTGTTTGCAGGGGAGATCCTGACTGGTAGTGATTCTGTTGTGTTGATCTATTTTATTGAAGGATGTYTGCGCTCAGTATTTGACTGGCGAACGTGTGTGTGTGTGTTGGTAGGTGCCCAGGAAGGCTGTGTATGACCAGCTGAATCAGGTCTTCTCCTCAGACACTGCCCTCCCAGACAGCCTGGTCCTGGTCAACACCAGTGATTGGCAGGGACAGGTARTCTCCATTCACTCCTTAATTTCTATCTTCAGCATTGTCCCTCACTTCTCCACTCCCTGTGGACATATTTACTTGCACATGTGTGTTAATCTGTGTCTGTATGTTTGTGTCCTCTGGTAAACGTGTGCAGTATGTGTCCGAGGTGCTACTGGCCCAGAAGCAGCCAGTAGTGTGTACCTGCTGTGGGGTGGAAATTCAGGCTGTCCTCACCACCCTCCTCACACGCATCCAGAAGTTGTGAGTAGCCAAAGAATCAATACCCGCCGGTTCAATTTGGACACACTTTGTGTGTGTTGAATTCATTGTGTAGTAATGGTGACCTATGATGAYCCTCTTCTATACATGTGCTCCAGTAACCTGACCCTTTTCTGCAGCTGTAACTGTAACTCGTCCACGCCGCCGCCGGTCAAGGTGGTGGTGGCAGGGGGACAGAGCTACCTGGGGGCCATCCTACACTTCTTTGTCAGTCAGCTGGCCAACAAAACATCTGATTGGCTCAGCCTCATCCACTTCCTGGTTGTCCCCCTGGGTAAGAGAGAGAGACGTGTTCATCTCCTGAGAGGAGCAATATATACCATTTAACACACTGCTTGGGTGTAGAAGATATACAATGTGACTGCTGTGAGACACCGTATGGTACATATCTAGAGTTATGTTTATGTAATGCTTATTTATAAGCCTATTCAGCTGACGCATAAACAAAGATTTACAAAAACACCCACTCTCATGTTCTGATAACTCCTCCTGACAGTGAGTTGCTTCACTCATTCTGCAGCTGAAGCACAGTAGAGTGGGCTGCTCAGTGCTGCGAGGGTTGGGTGTATGAACCGTGACTCACTGTGTGGCTACCTCTACTCTGCCTCCAGGCTGTCACCCTGTAGCCAAGCACCTGGCCTCCCTGGACKCTCGCTACAGCTCTGTGTTCCTGGACAATGCCTGGAAAGATCTGTTCAGCGGCCTGGAGCCCCCTCACTCCAGTAAATCTCTCTCTCTCTGCACAGCACTTGTACTACTGAGCTGGTAGTATTCAAGCATGTGCCTTTGGGAACGTGATCAACATATAAATTAGACTAGAAAACAAGTGCAAGCTGCCCCATATCTTCTTTAGCTTGGGGACAGTTGAGATCCAGTCAGGCTTGCTCTCCCTGCAGATTYACTCAGCCTTACTGTCTGTTCCCCTCCCGTCGGCTCCAGCTGCAGACGGAGTGGACGTGGCAGGAAGGATCAGCCAGTACATCAGCAGCGTCTCTGTCACACACCAGTTGCCTATCGCTGAGGCCATGCTCACCTGCGAGTACAAGAGGTGGGAGGACTGTCCTGCGTATTTATATGACCTTAATGTTAACCAGGAAGAACATATTTTATTGGCCATTATTTTCACCCTACCAGATATGACGAAGACTCTTACCAGAAGTTTGTTCCCTTCGTTGGGGTAAGTAAATCAGTACTGATGGTTTTCATCGATACTGATGTTGAGACAGTCTATTTGGCAAATAATGCCTGTAGCCTGAATTTTTATTTAAGCAATGTAAAGCAACAGATAAGGGATATCCAAACTATTCCCAAGTTATCCCTGGAGTGTTAGGCTGATACTAACTAACTGGTCCCTGTGTGTGAGACAGGTGGTGAAAGTAGGGTTGATTGAACCGACTCTGGCGTATTCAGGTGGGTTCATATTTCTGGACTACCTATTTAAGTAATAAGGCCTGAGGGCCAATATACCACAGCTAAGGGCTGTTCTTACACACAACACAATGCGTCGTCCCTGGATACAGTCCTTAGCCGTGGTATATTGGCCATATACCACAAACCCCRGAGGTGCCTTAATGCTATTATAAACTGGTTACCAGCGTAATTAGAGCAGTAAAAATAAATGTTTGTGATACCCGTAGTCTGATATACCAAGGCTGTCAGCCAATCAGTACTCAGGGCTCGAACCACCCAGTTTATAATGTCTGGTAATGTTTAACTTTCTCTCCCCAGACTGTCCCTGGGCAGTTTTAAGGACCGTGTTGATTTGGGCCTACAGGTGGAGACACTGAGGAGGCTGTTAGTGTTAGCTTGGCTGTTCCCTCCACCTCCCCACAATCTCATGGATCTCCCACAGGGATGCCCAGAGAGGCTGTAACCCCACCCCCATCTCCCTCCCTGAGCAGCGGACTGGTGTAAGACAACCACAGCGTACAACAGTCAGACATGAACAGTACCATCCCTGCAGTTAAACCCACGTTTTTAGTACATTGTTGAACAAGAGTTGTTTCTTACACTCTCTGCCTCTCGCTCTCTCTCCCAGGAGCCCTAATATGTCCCATGGGGTGGACACCATTGGGCTGACGGTGGATTATTGGGTAGCAACATGCTCAGAGCGGAAGAAGGATGGGGAGCGGTGTGACAAGGGCTCCAAGAACACGCTGAAGAGTGCCTTCTGCTCCCTACAGGTCAGCAGGCTGCCAGGAGGGGGCTCCACTGAGAACCATCCCCAGGCCAACACCATGGCCATGACCATGGTCACCAAGGAGAAGAACAAGAAAGGTCAGGAGAACGGCTGGACTAGGAGTAGGGAAATAGCGGTCTGTCCACCACATGCAGTTTGTCCAAATTAAATTTTATTTGTCACAAACACATGGTTAGCAGATGTTAATGCGAGTGTRGCGAAATGCTTGTGCTTCTAGTTCCGACAATGCAGTAATAACCAACGAGTAATCTAACCTAACAATTTCACAACAACTACCTTATACACACAAGTGTAAAGGGATGAAGAATATGTACATAAAAATATATGAATGAGTGATGGTACAGAACGGCATAGGCAAGATGCAGTAGATGGTATCGAGTACAGTATATACATATGAGATGAGTAATGTCGGGTATGGTAAACATTATATTAAGTGGCATTGTTTAAAGTGGCTAGTGATACATTTTTTACATACATTTTTCATTATTAAAGTGGCTGGAGTTGAGTCAGTATGTTGGCAGCAGCCACTCAATGTTAGTGGTGGCTGTTTAACAGTCTGATGGCCTTAAGATAGAAGCGTTTTCAGTCTCTCGGTCCCTGCTTTGATGCACCTGTACTGACTCGCTTCTGGATGAATGCGGGGTGAACAGGCAGTGGCTCGGGTGGTTGTTGTCCTTGATGATCTTTATGGCCTTCCTGTGACATCGGGTGGTGTAGGTGTCCTGGAGAGCAGGTAGTTTGCCCCCGGTGATGCGTTGTGCAGACCTCACTACCCTCTGGGGAGCCTTGCGGTTGTGGGCGAGCAGTTGCCGTACCAGGCGGTGATACAGCCCGACAGGATGCTCTCGATTGTGCATCTGTAAAAGTTTGTGTGCTTTTGGTGACAAGCCGAATTTCTTCAGCCTCCTGAGGTTGAAGAGGCGCTGCTGGCGCCGCCTTCACCACGCTGTCTGTGTGGGTGGCCAATCCAGTTTGTCCGTGATGTGTACGCCGAGGAACTTAACTTACTACCCTCTCCACTACTGTCCGTCGATGTGGATAGGGGGGTGCTCCCTCTGCTGTTTCCTGAAGTCCACGATCATCTCCTTTGTTTTGTTGACGTTGAGTGTGAGATTATTTTCCTGACACCACACTCCGAGGGCCCTCACTCCTCCCTGTAGGCCGTCTCGTCGTTTGTGGTAATCAAGCCTACCACTGTAGTGTCGTCTGCAAACTTGATGATTGAGTTGGAGGCGTGCATGGCCACGCAGTCATGGGTGAACAGGGAGTACAGGAGAGGGCTCAGAACGCACCCTTGTGGGGCCCCAGTGTTGAGGATCAGCGGGGTGGAGATGTTGTTACCTACCTCACCACCTGGCGGCCCGTCAGGAAGTCCAGTACCCAATTGCACAGGGCGGGGTCGAAACCCAGGGTTTCAGGCTTGATGACAGGTTTGGAGGGTACTATGGTGTTAAATGCTAAGCTGTAGTCGATGAATAGCATTCTCACATAGGTATTCCTCTTGTCCAGATGGGTTAGGGCAGTGTGATGGCGATTGCGTCGTCTGTGGACATATTGGGGCAGTAAGCAAATTGGAGTGGGTCTAGGGTGTCAGGTAGGGTGAAGGTGATATAGTCCTTGACTAGTCWCTCAAAGCACTTCATGATGACGGAAGTGAGTGCTACGGGGCGGTAGTCGTTTAGCTCAGTTACCTTAGCTTTCTTGGGAACAGGAACAATGGTGGCCCTCTTGAAACATGTGGGAACAGCAGACTGGGATAAGGGTTGATTGAATATGTCCGTAAACACACCAGCACCTTATGTAGTGTAGAAAATGTAATAACTAACTACAATGAGAATCTTGCAATTGATACATGCTGTTAAGTGTTTTGGTTTGACCCCCTCTCCCCCCCCTCTCTCTGTGTTAATCTCTTCCATATCCAGTCTCCACCATATTCCTGGGCAAGAAGCCCAAAGAGAGGGATGTAGATTGTAAAAGCCAGGTGGTTGAGGGCATCACCAGACTCATCTGTTCTACCAAGCAGCAGCAGACAAGCCTAAAAGGTACGCTGAACCCGTCTAGGGTCAGCTTCAATATGATTGGTTGTTTTTAGGTGCTTGTAGATGGGAGTCGTGGAACTATTGGTTATTTTTCAGTGTCTGTTGACGGTGTGGAGTGGACTGATGTCAAGTTCTTCCAGCTGGCTGCCCAGTGGCCCACCCATGTGAAGTACCTGCCAGTGGGGCTGTTTGGCTACAACAAGACCGCCACCTAGAGGCCAACCCAGACAAGACCGCCACCTAGAGGCCAGACACTTATTCTTCCTGGACATCATATTATCAGCTGTCTAAACTGGAGGGCACTGGACAGAAAGCCATTGAATAAGGATTATTGTTACATGACCAAGGAGAGTTGTTACATGATGACATGAATTGACGCCACTAAGAAGAGGCCATAATCTGTTATGTATTTGATGCTGGAGGGATGAGGAGTTTCTCTTCTTCTTCTTGCCATGATCCTAATAGTTGGACCTGTTTTCAGAAAGCCTTACTTTCTACATTGATTCATAATTCTTCTGTGAGATACTGATACTTTTTTGTGTGTGTGTGTGTGGCACAAGCGTGTGTGTGAGCACCCCAAACTCTTGTGAAGTTATGTGCATATAGGCATGGGTTGTCATAGAAACAAACACTTAAAACACTACAGAAATCTAAAATATTTTGTCTACTTCAAAGCTTGTGGTGGTCAAACACGTATTTTTATAATGGTACATGTAGTGTGAGCACTGCAGATGTCCTTTTGTTACTGATATACTTGAAATGAAGCTTCGGTGTCGTCCATCATTTTGAGGTAATCTTTAAAAAATATTGACATGTCCTTTTGACCTGAAGAAATAAATTATCACGACTTATACACTTGTTTTCCTATTGTTTCTTGGACTAATGGATTATTGTTTAACGATGACTCATTGTTAGAGATGGAAGAGTGTCTAGTCATTTAAAGCGTAAAAGATGGAAACTTGCAAGGAGTTCAAGACAAGGAATTATGACTAATCACATCAATAAATCAAATGCATCCCTGTATCTACTAGTCGAAAATGTGTCTGATGACAAGTGGGTCTTACTTACACTGTGGGTCGAGGACACGGATGGGGTCGGATGATATCTTCAGAGCCAAACACCTCATGCTCTTGTTGAAGCCTTGCACCAGAGGCAATCCCATGACCTTTCCTTTCCACGTTATCTTCAGAAGACTGAGGGGGTGGGCTCGTTTTTATATTTTATTTTWATTTTTAAACCGGTAAGCTGTTGTACCAAAGATTCAAACTACCGCCAAGGATCAATGTCAAGTATCTGTTAAAGAGGAATGAGTACTGCAAAAGAGGTAGAGAAGTGTGTACGATGCATGGGTTGGGAAAATGGAAGCTATTGTATAGGTGGGAGATTATGGGCAAGCATAGAATGACCGCAACTAACAATAAGGACATCAACTCAGAACCAGGAGAACAGTTGTGCTCAAACACTTTATTCAGTTGAGATGCCTATCACTAGATAGGCATCTCCATCTCCATTTCTCCAGCTTTCTGCTCCTCACAACCAGAAAATATATTCCACATGCTACTTGGCATGCAAATGACACTAACGTGATGGATTGAGCTTTATCTCATTGTCCCTCTATATCCCATATGTTCTAATTCGGTAATGTTCTAATGGATGCTGAACCTCTCAACTTACACCCTCTCCTACAGCCTGCTCTATTCTTCTCCACAGTTGGACTTGACCAGTGGAGGAAGAACAATATCTAATGTAGTACTTCATCATTTATTCTCCTCTAGCTTCAGTCCCCCCCCACACGCTGTCTTGGCCAGAACACACTAATACATTAATTTATTCTCCTCTAGCTAGCCTCAGTTCCCCCCACGCTGTCTTGGCCAGAACACACTAATACAGTTAATTTATTCTCCTCTAGCTCAGTTGCCCCCCAACGCTGGTCTTGGCCAGAAACCACTTAATACATAATTTAATTCCCTCTAGCTAGCCCTCAGTTCCCCCCACGCTGTCTTGGCCAAGAACACAATATACATTAATTTATTCTCCTCTAGCTAGCCTCAGTCCCCCCACGCTGTCTTGGCCACAGACACACTAATACATTAATTTATTCTCCTCTAGCTAGCCTCAGTTCCCCACGCTGTCTTGGCCAGAACACACTATACATTAATTTATTCTCCTCTAGCTAGCCCTTCATTCCCCCACGCTGTCTTGCCAGAACACACTAATACATTATTTATCTCCTCTAGCTAGCCTCAGTTCCCCACACGCTGTCTTGGCCAGAACACACTAATACATTAATTTTATTCTCCTCTAGCTAGCCTCAGTTCTCCCCCACGACTGTCTTGGCCAGAACACACTAATACATTCCGGACGATACCCCAAGATACTTTACATCTGCAAGTAGTGAAATTTGATGTAGTGACTTGACCCCAAAACCTGACATTTTACAGCGATGATCACACAGCTCAGTAGACAAGAGAGTTGGGTGGAACTAGTGACATAAAATAGATGGCATCTGCAACATTCACAATTAGCAACATCTGACACCAAATTCCTTCCCCAAGTACTTTATTTTCTTTTTCCAAAACAAAAGTCGCCTGAGTGGGTATGAGAGGTAGGCTTTGCTCCTTGTGCCCTAGTCAATGAGAATAAAAAGCACTTTTTAAACTTCCTGATACGACTTTAGTTTAACTACTCTCAGTGTAGTGGAACTAGTGACCTTGTTTGACCTTATTGGGTGAAACATTGCAAATCAAACTGCAGACAGTGATGCATATAAACTCAGCAAAAAAATAAACGTCCCTTTTTCAGGACCCTGTCTTTCAAAGATAATTTGTAAAAATCCAAATAACTTCACAGATCTTCATTGTAAAGGGTTTAAACACTGTTTCCCATGCTTGTTTAATGAACCACAAACAATTAATGAATATGCACCTGTGGAACGGTCGTTAAGACACTAACAGCTTACAGACGGTAGGCAATTAAGGTCACAGAAAACTTAGGATACTAAAGAGGCCTTTCTACTGACTCTGAAAAACACCAAAAGAAAGATGTCCAGGGTTCCTGCTCATCTGCGTGTACGTGCATTAGGCATTCTGCAAGGAGGCATGAGGACTGCAGATGTGGCCAGGGCAATAAATTGAAATGTCCGTACTGTGAGACGCCTAAGACAGTGCTACAGGGAGACAGGYCGGACAYCTGACTGTCCTCGCAGTGGCAGACCACATGTAACAACACCTGCACAGGATCGGTACATCCGAACCTCACACCTGTGGGACAGGTACAAGATGACAACAACTGCCTGAGTTCCACAATCCCTCCATCAGTGCTCAGACTGTCCGCAATAGGTTGAGAGAGGCGGGACTGAGGACTTGTAGGCCTGTTGTAAGGCAGGTCCTCACCAGACATCACCGGCAACAACGTCGCCTATGGGCACAAACTCACCGTCGCTGGKCCAGACAGGACTGGCAAAAAGTGCTCTTCACTGACGAGTCGCAGTTTTGTCTCACCAGGGGTGATGGTCGGATTCGCGTTTATCTTCAAAGGAATGAGCGTTACACCGAGGCCTGTACTCTGGAGTGGGATCGATTTGGAGGTGGAGGGTCCGTCATGGTCTGGGGCGGTGTGTCACAGCATCATCGGACTGAGCTTGTTGTCATTGCAGGCAATCTTAACGCTGTGCATTACAGGGAAGACATCTTCCTCCCTCATGTGTTACCCTTTCTGCAGGCTCATCCTGACATGACCCTCCAGCATGACAATGACACCAGCCATATTGCTCATTCTGTGCATGATTTCCTGRAAGACAGGAATGTCAGTGTTCTGCATCTCAACCCCATTGAGCACATCTGGGACCTATTGGATCGGAGGSTGAGGGCTAGTGCCATTCCCCCCAGAAATGTCTGGGACCTTGTAGGTGCCTTGGTGGAAGAGTGGGGTAACATCTCACAACAAGAACTGGCAAATCTGGTGCAGTCCATGAGGAGATGCACTGCATTCCTGTGACCGACGGAGTTTACAGAAGAATAAGTGCAATAATGGTTCCGCTCAACTCACCTTGTCGGAGGCCATGACCTGGTCGACGGTGTCTGTCTCGGCTGTTCGCGGTCATGACTGGTCGACGTGTCTGTCTCGGCTGTCTCGCGGTCATGACCTGGTCGACGGTGTCTGTCTCGGCTGTCTCGCGGGTCATGACCTGGTCGACGGTGTCTGTCTCGGCTGTCTGCGGGTCATGACCTGGTCGACGGTGTCTGTCTCGGCTGTCTCGCGGGTCATGAACCTGGTCGACACGTGTCTGTCTCGGCTGTCTCGCGGGTCATGACTGGTCGACGGTGTCTGTCTCGGCTGTCTCGCGGGTCATACCTGGTCGACGGTGTCTGTCTCGGCTGTCTCGCGGGGTCATGAAGTCGATGAAGGCCTGGAAGGTGACCACGCCTGTGTGTTGGAATCCACCAGGGTCATGATGCAGGCAAACTCCACCTCACCCTGGGGCCACACATAGACAAGACAGAGACCGAGAAGGAAGGGTTATTTGAGTACAACAAATAATGACTCACACC
>NC_036844.1:32305471-32316996 GCF_002910315.2 Salvelinus sp. IW2-2015
GATACTTAATTCAGCAAAGTGCACACCAGATACTGCTGTTACTTTGACCCCCCCCCCCCCCCCCCCCCTTTGTTCAGACACATTTTTCCATTTCTGTTAGTACATGTCTGTGAACTATGTTCATTAATGTCTCAGTTGTTGATCTTATGCTCATACAAATATTTACACTGTATAAGTTATGCTGAAATAAACGCAGTTGACAGTGGGAACGTCTTCTTTGATGAGGTTAGGAATCCTTACATTGTTGAAAGATCTTGTTACATGACCAGAACACAGTCAACTAAATGCCGATCAAAGGAACAACTACATCCTCCCCGACTGCCAATGTCCTCATTGTCAATGAGTATTGGTCTTTGTGATGGAGTTGTAGAAAATTATTGGGAGGAGTAAGTGTGTCCTCGCTAACATGAATAAATGTTAGATGATTTATGCAATGTGAGATTGTTTCGTGGTTGAAAATTTGGTTGGTTTATGTTATTTAAGATTTCACGACTCCCCTCGTACTCGTATGCATCTTAGAGAGAAACTAAGTAAGATATCTATAGGTCAACAAAGTGCGTCACACTAGGAAGGCGACAGTCCCGTCTCAACTGAGCACGATAACAGTGGAAGCCTCTCCTAGTTTCGCGGTTGAATACCGCAGTTAGTTCGAACCCAACAATAGACGTGGCAGCCTACCCAAAAAACAATCCAAAGATCCCACTTCCCCACCACCAACATCCGAACTCGCCAATGCTCTGCGCTGGTTCACTATCGCTACTAGCCAGCGTCAGTACAGGTGCATCAAAGCGGGGGCCCGAGAGACTGAAAAAGAGGCTTCAGGACTCTACAAAGTCAACCCATCAGAAACGCTTCTTTTTCATGTTTTGGATTATTTTCAAAAAATGTTTAACACATATCCACCTATATATCTACACCATCATATCCTATATCACACCCCCTTTACAACCTATTGGTGTGCATAAATATAAGCTGTAGTTTAACTTTTTATAATTGTGATAGCCGACGGAGTTTACAGTAACTATGTTAAAGTGAGCAATAAAATTTACATTCGCCTCAAACTCCTCCACTTTTCGGCCAAATGACACTACAATCACATAGCATGTTCGCTACGCTCGTCGACGTGTCTAAGCTCCGGCTTTGTTCTCGACGAATCCATCGTAGCTACATCACACGTGTAGCTCGTGTCACTCAGCTATGAACATCTTCATTTAAAGTCTGTTAATGAAGTGGCACAGAGTACATATGTTGACAACAACATCGTGTGTTTGTTGGAATCCACCAGGAATGCTGAGCGAGTGCAAACTCCACCTCACCTGAGGCCACACATCAACAGGGACCAAGAGGTAGGGGTTATTTAGTAACAACTTTTACAAAAATAATATGCACATACTATCACGAAACAGACAAATGAATAAGCAACGTGAAATATAGCAAACCACTCTAATTACCTGATTGGAAACCAACGTATGTCCATTGCCCCAAATGACTGGGTCCTAAAGCAGTCCCACTCACCAGATCAAAGCCCATGGAGATGAGACAGGCACAGAAGTCGTCTGGATCCATCATGCCATTTCTCTTCTACAAAGGAAAAACAAAGATCACTAAACCACATGGACTGGAAAGATATGAAAGATGACTGACAGGTGAGCTCAAGCTCTGTCTTACCCTGTCAAAGTGGTTGAAGGAGGCTCTGAACTCGTTGAGCTGCTCCTGACTGATGCCCTTGGAGTCACGGGTCAGGATCTGGTTCTCCACCTCGTTGATGGTGCGGGCGATGMTGGTCAGGAGCTGCTCCCAGCCCACATGCACATGCTGAGATGAGGAGAATACAGGATTTGAATCTGAAGACTTTACAGACAGAAGGACACAGAGAGCGAAATACAGAGAGACAGACAGAGAGAGAGAAACAGAGAGACAGAAAGAGAGAGGGGAACCCTGTGGCAGTACCTCCATGGTAAAGTTGGTGTGCTTGTTGTTGAAGATGAGTCCTTCCTGGCTGAGCTGGTGGTTTCCCTCCAGCTTGTCGATGTTACACTTGTAGTTGATGTTCTGCTCGTACTGCTTCAGGTTGCTCATCTGTTCCTCCAGGGAGCCGGCGATGTCCACAGACACATGGCTGATCTCCTACAGGAGGAGAGAGGGGCTGTGTTAGTGGGACATGTACAGAGTACAATGACACTTCATCAATAATATCATGTTAATAGATGCCATTTAGCAGACACTTTTATCCAAAGCAACAGTCATGCATGCATACATTTTACGTATGAGTGGTCCCCGGAATCAAACCCACTATCCTGGCATTGCAAATGCCATGCTCAACCAACGAAGCTACAGAGGAACACCATTCATTCATTTAATTGTATTTATTTAGCCAGGATAATCCACTCATTAAGCATTGAGTTTTCCAGGGAGCCCTGGGTTCCATAAAATCAATAAAAACATATATGCACATCACATAACAGTTGTGTTAATACCAGGATTCATTGACTTTGTCTTGAGAGGATATACTTGAACAGTTATAAACAACTCTGGAATAATCTAATGAAGAGTGAGTTGGAGTGGGAGCTGTCGGGTGTTACTSTACCGCCATCTTGGTCTGAATCCAGGGTCCAATGATGTTGGCCTSMGCAGCAAACTGGTGCCTCAGCCTCTCGTTGGACTGCTGCCTGGCCAACTCCTCCTGCAGCATCTGGTCTCTGAGGGGCACCAAGTGTTTCGCCTGCACACCACAGATAAAGGACGYGCAAAGCTGATCAAATCTCTACAAAGTTTAACAAAGGAGGTACAAAGTTGATGACTGGACCTGGAGCTTGATGTATCCTTATGGACCAGTGTTACAGACTGAATGATAACCAAAGCACTGTTTCATTGAGTTGTTCAATGTTTGTCATCTCACTCCCTGAGRAGACAATATCTAAGAGATGGACATGTACTCCCAGCATCCCACTTGTTGGTGATGTCCTGGGGGGAGAGGACGGTGTAGGGGTTGACTCCTGACAGCTTGATACCATAGGTCTGAGCCATCTTCACAATCTCACRCTGGATGCCCATGGTGGCCATGCGCTCCTTATCAGCCTCTGGTAGGGTGGCCTTGAACTGGTCATGGGCTGTAATCAGACTCTGAGGAAGAGGAGGAGGAGAACAAGAGAGGAAGAATATGATCAGCCAATAATAAATACATCTAATGAGGATGACAAACTAGCTACCCTCCACCCTCCTATCATGTCCCCTCCCTCTGCCTCCTACCTGGATCTCCTCAATGCTGTGCACAATGAACATATCCTGTAAGTCCTCCATGGCTCCATCCATCCAGTTGTTGAAGGGAGCTGCTCTCTTGGCYAACTCCAGGTACAGCTGGTCAATGGTCTCCCACAGCTTCTCCATACGTTGAAAAAACACACATTTAGTGTTATCAACTGGAAACTAAAAACTTGTATGGAAGCTGAATAAAAGGACATAACATCTGAAGCCTATTTGTGTAAGTAGGATAAATGATGTAGAGGTCAGTAAGTCATATGGAGGTTTTAAATAGGGTCACATCTGTCTGTCTCCAGGGTACCTCAAGTGAGTCTCTCCTCTTTTGGGTCAGAGTGCCCAGGTTGTCCCACTGGTCACAGATGCCCTGGCAGCGGGCGTTGATGGCGACAGCGTCATGATAGTCCAGCTCAGTAGGACATGAAAAAAATGAGATTGGAGGTAGCATTCCCTTAGAGCGTGATTTTAGACCATTAAAAAGAAGGGTGATTCATTTCTATTTCTCACTCTCTCTTTCATTCTATCTATCTTTATCATTCCATCAGTCTCTTTCATTCCATCAGTCTCTTTCATTCCATCAGTCTTTCTTTCATTATATCTATATCATTCCATCAGTCCTTTCAGTCTCTGTCACTCTCCATCTAATTTCTTTCTCTGGCGCTCTCTTTCGCACTCTCTCCATCTCTCCTTYCTTGAGCTCCTGGGCGATGGCAGCGATCTGTTCCACTCTGTCCTGGTGGGCGGCCAGGTCAGACTCAAACGCCTCGTGTWTCCTCATCAGAGCCCTGATCTCCAACAGAGAGGCTGACTCATAGTCCTTCATGGACAGCAGCTCCACAGTTCCTGAAGACCACAGGGACACACATTGACATAAAGTAGAAATACCTTACATCTATTATTACACAAACTAAGTTTAAAGGAGGGTTTTTACAACCTTCTTAACACAAACCCTCCACTTTTTTTGAGATAATTGAGAGTCTCCGTCCTCATCTCCCACACCTGAGGTCCAGGACTCATGCAGGGAACACTTCTGCTTGAAKTTCTCAGCCAGGTGGTCCAGTCTRTCCAGGCGTCTGATCTCAGTGAGCAGCCACTCCTCATAGCCCTTCTCTACCTGCTCCAGACCCTTCCAGSCATTGGCAATGTCCTGAGAGGAGACAGAGGTCCAAGAGAAACCAGGGGCTCAGTGAATAGAGAACATAACAGACTTGACCAGATGATGGTAATGAGAGTGAAAGTCAGAATCACTGGGGTGGCTGTGGGGAACGTACCGACACCATCTTTCCCTCAGAAGGCATGAAGGCGGGCATGTTGCTCAGCCTCAGCTTGGTCTGCAGGGTGTTGAAGTTGATCTCCAGCTGACACTTCTCCTGGACCTTGGGAGGCTTGTGGATGCGACGGTAGTCACGGAAGTCCTCCAGCTTCTTCTGCATGGTGCGCATGGTCTGCTCCGCCACGRGGTTCTCCAGCCAGGGGATGGTGCGACGGATCCACCCCAGCAGCTAGGTGGAGGGGGGAGTGCAGATATGTTACGCACTGAAGCCATCGTAACACAGAGACATTATTTTGAATGGAACCAGAACAGGGCAAACTGGTTCACAGCCAGCACCTTGCAGATCCTATTGGCAGCGGTCTCGGCCTAGGACACAAGAACAGAGGTCAGAGGGGAAAGGCTATGTAGAATGGTGGTCAGTGGGGAAGCCTCACCTGCTCTGCTCCAGCAAAGGCGTGATAGAAGCAGGACACATAGGTCATGATGGCTTTCTCATCGGGCTTTGGCGTGTTCACAATATCTAAAATGTAAAGAAAAGGTTAAAAAGATTGCCAAAGATATGCAAAGAAATATTTAGAAATGTTTTCTCTTATTTGGTTCAGACAATAAAAGAACTTCATAGTTAAGAATACTATAACAATATGGAAGAGAATGAACCAATATCACTCCCTAAAAACACAACCATATGGAACAATCCTTGGATAGCTGTTCAGAATTCATCGATAAATTGGTCCACATGGAAACCTAAAGGCATAGAACCCGTAAATGACTTGGTTACAGGAAATACATTCATTTCCATTAAATAATGAAAAAGTCATTTTGGACTGATCAATGTAGATAGTTTCAAGTACATGCAACTTAAAAGTTAGATTTGAAATCTTTTGGACATCTGAGCAACCTTGAGGGAATCTTATTTGGGTCAGAAAAGGATGTTGTTCATATAATAGGGAAGATATACAAAACCTTGCAGGGAGCATATCCAACTGACAATCTCTTAGAAAAAACATATAAACTACTGGAACCAAGACTTAAAAAGAACTGGCACAAGATGGAGGGAAAGTTGGAACATACAGTAAGTAACAATATTACATTTAATGAAAATGTACTGTGCGCTTAATCCAGTATAAACTAATGTATAGAATGTATTATACAAGAGACAAAATTGACAAATTCTACAGCACCACGGCAGAGTCATGTCTTAAGTGGGAACGCTATAAAATCCGMAAATTGAGGGCGGAGCTAGGAAGTTATCTGTCAGAAGTATTACAATGTAAACGTACATTTAATCTGTCTGTCTGCATATTTCAAGACATGGCATATGGGGGTGTAGTGAGATACCCAATGGGCTGGACGATTCTCTTCTCATCACTCATCTTGAAAAAATGTATACTAAAAACATGGAAATCAATTACTCCGCCATCATTAACACAATCAATTTTGGGGGGGATTTCTTATTGAAATATTGAAATAGCATGGGCAACGAGAAAAACAAATAGATCAATTTAAGGGCCAAACAATAAGGCAGGCACTAGGGATGGGGGTGTGACCAGGCACTAGGGATGGGGTTGTGGCAGGCACTAGGGATGGGGGTGTGAGCAGGCACAAGGGATGGGAGTGTGACCAGGCACAAGGGATGGGAGTGTGACCAGGCACTAGGGATGGGGGTGTGACCAGGCACTAGGGATGGGGGTGTGACCAGGCACTAGGGATGGGGGTGTGACCAGGCACTAGGGATGGGGGTGTGACCAGGCACTAGGGTGGGGGTGTGACCAGGCACTAGGGATGGGGTGTGGCTATAGGACTAGGGATGGGGGTGTGCTATAGGCACTAGGGATGGGGGGTGTGACCAGGCACAAGGGATGGGAGTGTGACCAGGCACTAGGGATGGGGGTGTGGCTATAGGCACTAGGGATGGGGGTGTGACCAGGCACTAGGGATGGGGTGTGACAGGCCCTAGGGATGGGGGTGTGACCAGGCACTAGGGATGGGGGTGTGACCGGCACTAGGGATGGGGGTGTGACCAGGGACTAGGGATGGGGGTGTGAGCAGGCACTAGGGATGGGGGTGTGACCAGGGATGGGGTGACCAGGCACTAGGGATGGGGGTGTGACCAGGCACTAGGGATGGGGGTGTGACCAGGCACTAGGGATGGGGTGTGACCAGGCACTAGGGATGGGGTGGTGACCAGGCACTAGGGATGGGGGTGTGACCAGGGATGGGGGTGTGAGCAGGCACTAGGAGGGGGTGTGACCAGGCATAGGGATGGGGTGTGACCAGGCACTAGGGATGGGGGTATGACCAGGGACTAGGGATGGGGGTGTGACAGGCACTAGGGATGGGGGTGTGACCAGGCACTAGGGATGGGGGTGTGGCTATAGGCACTAGGGATGGGGGTGTGACCAGGCACTAGGGATTGGTGGTGTGACCAGGGATGGGGTGTGACCAGGCACTAGGAGGGAAGCATAAGGGATGGGGTGTGACCAGGCACTAGGGATGGGGTGTGACCAGGCACTAGGGATGGGGGTGTGAGCATGTGGGTCTGGGCAGATGAGATGTGGTCATTGTTTGTATGCATCTGTAAGTGTGTTTGTATATGGAATTACTTTTGTTGTTGTTGAAAAACACTCTTATGTAACTGTCCGGTTTTGTCAGTAGCTAAGATCCATCTTAATAATACTGTACCCACATGAAAAAAATACTACAGTTTACTATAGAATACTACAGTACTTACTATAGAATTATGTAGTAAACTGTATAATATAATACTACACACTGACATATCCCTCAATCATGTGTAGTACYTACTGTAGAATTTTGTAGTATACTATAGTAAATATGACAGTATTATCCGCAAAAGAACACTTGTAAAWACTGCAGTAATGTCCGCAAAAACAGTGCAGTCCGTAAAAAATGAAATACTACAGTATTTATTTTGCATATACCCTTCCGATTCCCCTCCCCATATCCCAATTTATGCCACCCATAAGTGATAAACCTATATATATATATTTTTTTTTACCGTTATTTTACCAGGTAAGTTGACTGAGAACACGTTCTCATTTGCAGCAACGACCTGGGGAATAGTTACAGGGGAGAGGAGGGGGATGAATGAGCCAATTGTAAAAATTGTATATGCCAAGTATATTTGAGCACCCTTAGTGGCGCAGCAGTCTAAGGCACTGCATCTCAGTGCATGAGGCGTCACTACAGTCCCTGGTTCATATCCAGGTTGTATCACATCCGGCTGTGATTGGAAGTCCCATAGGGCGGCGCACAATTGGCCCAGCATCGTCCGGGTTTGGCCGGGATAGGCCGTCATTGTAAATAAGAATTTGTTCTTAACTGGCTTGCCTAGTTAAATTTAAAAAAATACAAGTATAGACCATATATTGTGTTCCCTGTGGTTATAAAAAAGAGCAGAAGCTCTGAATGATCATTTCAGACCTAACTACCTAACTACAGGTTATGGAACATTTGCTCTTTTAGTTTTTCTCCAGTATGTTTCCTCATGGAGAAAGCCTCCACTTATATGTCAAAGATAATAAAACAAAAACACTACAGTAAATATTACAGTATACTACAGTCTGCAAAAACACTACATTATTTACTATAGTATATACTACCAGTTCTTTTAATACAGTATTTACACTATAGTAAACTGTAAATACTACAGTAAATACTACAGTAAAGTCAGCAAAAACACTACAGTGAATACTATAGTATTTATACCACAATATACTATAGTATTTTTTATTATGTGGGTATCTTTAATTGTTGTAGGGCTGTAAGATAGGTTGTTCACCTTCTGCATCCAACATCTTGGGGATGTCCAGGTACTTCTCTGTCACCTCGAAGGCAGTGTTGAGGTTTCCCATGGGGTCATCCTAGAGACACACAAACAGACAAGACATGTCTCAGTGAATAAGAGGGTGCAGACTAGTACCTGTAGGAGCAGACAGGATACGCTCATAGCCATGCTGAACTGTAGAGGCAGCTCTCTTTATATTCACCACTAAATGAATACTGATTTAAAGATGTTGCTTCAGAATAACTGTTTACTTTACAATAGAACTAAGATGCTGAATTAGATTAGTTATCATCATACTCCATACTCCATGACAAGAAGATGATGCTGGAACAGCTACTGTATGTTTTTTTACAGGCCTAAGGTTCCATTCAATTCAAATGAAACATCCATTGTTTTCAAGAATGGAAAACTGAACCAACTCGAACAGGTGTGAGATTGTTATTTCAAACCAGTGTCTTAACGGAAATGGACTGTCAGTAATGTTAGCCACAGCACAGTTCAGTTCTCTATGCCAGTTCCTCCATCCTCACCACTGTTCATTTACAAAACAAAGAAGAATCATAAGTACCATGAAATACATCACAGAATAGACAGAGAGTGGCAGGTAGCTTAGTGGTTAAGAGCGTTAGGCTATTAACCAAAAGGTTGTGGGTTGAATCCCTGAACTGACTACGTAAAAATATGACGATGTGCCCTTGAGCAAGGCACTTAACCCGAATTGCTCCTGTAAGTCGCTCTGGATAAGAGCGTCTGCTAAATGACGTCACTATGGGCGAGACGCTGTTGCGGGCTGTTTGAGTGATGTTTGTGTGGGCCAATGGAGAGACTGGCTGAGTGTAGATCAGGGAGGTGAGGACCAATCACACAGGGATGTGGTGGGGCCAGGGACAGCACCTTGCGCAGTTTGGAGTAATCACTGAGGTCAGGTCTGTGTCTGTGGATGAGGGCACACAGTGCTAGGCCATCCTTCCAACTGAGACACAGACCCAGGGATAGGGGGAGAAGGATGGAGAGAATGATATACAAATCAATCAAAAGATGAAAAGGAGGAACAAAAGAGATTGARCAAATCAAATGTATTTATATAGCCCTTCTTACATCAGCTGATATCTCAAAGTGCTGTACAGAAACCCAGCCAAAACCCCAAACAGCAAGCAATGCAGGTGTAGAAGCACCTGCATT
Source organism: Salvelinus sp. IW2-2015 (assembly GCF_002910315.2). NCBI lineage: Eukaryota > Metazoa > Chordata > Actinopteri > Salmoniformes > Salmonidae > Salvelinus > Salvelinus sp. IW2-2015. Next base: position 32,314,993 of record NC_036844.1, read on the forward strand.
GTGGAAAAAGAGGTAAACACAGGATGTGAAAGTGTAACAGGAAAACAATGAGATGAGGAAAATATCCTGTAACAATTGAGCAGATTGAGATTATTCAGAATTAATKATATGATTTAAAGCCATATCAGTGGCTGCAGAATCTCTGTAAGACATTGTGAGCCAGTGCGGTGACCAGAAGAGGGTAGTAGCTGCTCACCTGATGTGGAAGTTCTGCACATTAACATTCCTGTAGGGGGCRGTCTTCCTCTGGCACCACAGCAACAGACCCTCCTTAGCAGAGGTCTCTGAACACACACAATGATGTAAGGATGATCATTTGTTTAAAAGAAGCCCTTGGTATCATAGAAATAACCCTAACCATTAGACATGCCTATTCAATTTGTTGCATAGTTGAATGAGGCCTTAACTGTACTGTTAGAGTTTTGCTGTGTGTCTTTGAAGAGTTCTCACCCTCTACAGCATATGATGTCAAGTCAAGGCCCGCGGCCACATCCGGCCCGCGAGAAGGTTTTTTACGGCCCCTGGGATGATCTTGATTTATTATTAGAACCGGCCGCAGACCGCGCAAGCCGGCAGCCCGCAGATCTTTTACACGCACCAATACTACATTTCCCACAATGCAACGGTGACGCACCGAGCAGTAGGCTGCTTCATTTCAATATTTATTGGCACAGCAGTCGTCAGCATCACAGTAAAATTAACTTTCAGATACCCATCAAAAATGGCAAAACGGAAGGTGGACACTGAGAACCGGGGTTTCAAACAAGGTGGGAGTCGGAGTATATGTTCACGGAGGTAGCTGAAAAACTGTGTGTTCTTCTGTGTGGGAAAGTGTGGCGGTACTGAAAGAGTATAATCTGAGACGACATTATGAAACGAAACACGCGGACAAAAACAAGAATATGGACATGGAACAAAGGCTACAAAAGGCAGAGGAATTAAAACGAGGCCTCAAATCTGACAGGCTCTGTTCAAAAAAGCCAAATCACAAGGCCAGGCTGCTGTCAAGGCACAGTTTTATTTTGGCAGAAGAGATCGCTAAATCAGCCCGGCCATTTACGGAGGGGGATTTCATCAAAAACTGCATGATTAAAGTTGTGACGAAGTTTGCCCAGAAAAAAGGCAACTCTTTTTAAATGTGAGTCTGAGCAGAAACACCATTGCCGAGAGAGTAGACCAGTTGTCCATCAATCTAAAGGAGCAGCTTGTGAAAAAGGGAAAAGATTTCATTGCATATTCCTTGGCTGTGGATGAGAGCACGACATTTTCTGACATTGCCCAGTTGTCAATTTTCATCCGCGGAGTGGATCCAGCCTAAGCGTGACAGAGGAGTTTTTGGCTTTACGTCCTATGCATGGCACAACTACGGGGCATGATTTGTATGAAGAGGTGTCAAGATGTGTAAATGAGATGGAGCTGCCTTGGGAAAACTCGTGGGTTTGACAACCGACGGAGCACCTGCGATGTGTGGACACAGGAGCGGACTGGTGGCGAAGAACGGGAAAAGATGCAAGAGGAAAACGCGACAGGTGAGCTGACAGCTTATCATTGTATCATACACCAGGAAGCGTTGTGCGGTAAAGCCTTGAAAATGGAGCATGTAATGAGCATCATCACGCGCACAGTTAACTTTATCAGAGCCAAAGGTTTGAATCACCGCCAGTTCAAGGCATTTCTGACGGAGTTAGAAACGGAGCATGGTGATTTGCCTTATCCAACAGAGGTGCGATGCTAAGCCAGGGAAAGGTGCTTCAAAAGATGTTTCGAGCTTCGTGAGGAGATTTGTCTGTTCTTGGACAGCAAAGGGAAGACACAACACCCTCCGAGACGAAATGTTTCTGTGTGAAATGGCTTTTCTGTGTGACATTACGAGTCATCTGAATGCAATGAACTTGCAGCTGCAGTCGGGATCATGTCATCTCTGATATGTACAGTACAGTGAAGGCATTTAAAACCAAAACTGACTCTTGTGGGAGACGCAGATGCATAAGAAATATTGCTTTT
>NC_036844.1:32321550-32374903 GCF_002910315.2 Salvelinus sp. IW2-2015
GGGGTTTGGAAGGGTTTCTGGGGTGCGAGGCCCACCCTCGGCACCGATGGACACCAGCTTGACTCCCTTGCTGCAGATGAAATCCAGGGCCTTGTTCACATTGGCGATCTTGTGGAAACGCATTTGACCTTTGTCTGGCTTGGGAAGCCTTTCACTTGCACATCCACAAACAAACACGACATGGACCCATTAGTTTGCCAGCAGCATACCACCCTGCATACCACTGCTGGCTTGCTTCTGAAGCTATCAGGGTGGTCCTGGCGTCAGTCCCTGGATGGGAGACCAGGTGCTGCTGGAAGTTGGTGTTGGAGGGCCAGTAGGAAGCACTCTTTCCTCTGGTCCTAAACAAAGATCCAATGCCCCAGGGCAGGTGATTGGGACACTGCTCTGTGTAGGGTGCCGTCTTTCGGATGGGACGTTAAACGGGTGTCCTGACTCTCTGAGGTCATTAAAGATCCCATGGCACTTATCGTAAGAGTAGGGGTGTTAACCCCGGTGTCCTGGCTAAATTCCCAATCTGGCCCTCAACCATCACGGTCCACCTAATAATCCCCAGTTTACAATTGGCTCATTCATCCCCCTCCTCTCCCCTGTAACTATTCCCCAGGTCGTTGTTCTGCAAAATGAGAACGTGTTCTCAGTCAACTTACCTGGTAAAATAACGGTAAAAAAAAATAAAAAAAATAAGTTAGCATTAGGGAATGGCAATAGTGAACTGTACTTAGAATTTGACCATGCAGAAAAGAGAAAAGGGTGTCCAACTACCTGAGATGACTTCCAGCAGCAACATGAGTTTGAGTCCATTCCTGAAGTCCTCCTCAATGTTCTCAATCTGTGTACCCGCTTTACGCAAGTGAGAGTTGCACCAGGCYGTGAAGGTCTGCGAGAGAAAGAGCGTGTTACAATAATGCATAAAAATGATCCTAAAATYCGTGATGCGTCACTCATGAAACACCTTTAACATGATCTAGATCCATATGTTTTTCAGGGATTATCGGTCAATATATCTAGGTTACCACTGATCCTGCTTTGGTTAATACAAATTCTAGAAAACAATCAACTTGAAAGCTGCAGTACACAATGATCTCATGTCATCTACCACATCCACTGTATAACAGCTTGTGGAAAAACACCTTCCAGTATCATCATGTATGCAGCATTGGGTTTTCAAGCTACAACTAACTGTCTGAATAGTTAGTACAGTATCAAGACATAGGGTAAATGTTCATTTTTGAGTATGGTATTTACCTATTTTCAAATACTGTGAAATAGCTTTTACACATCATTTTGAAGAGAACGTAGTCATGGATACTCTTTTGAACATATTAGAATGTGATGCAGAAGCTGCAGAGGCAATACAAGGCAGGGAGAGGAGAGTCTGAGGGAAAGGACTGAACATGCAGAGAGGAGAGTCTGAGGGAAGGACTGAACATGCCAGAGAGAGGAGTCTGAGGGAAGGACTGAACCTGAGAGAGGAAGCTCTGAGGGAGGACTAACATGCAGAGAGGAGAAATCTGAGGGAAGGACTGAACCTAAGAGAGGACAGTCTGAGGAAGGACTCAACATGCAGGAGGAGAATTATGGAAGGACTGAACCTAAAGAGAGGACAGTCTGAGGGAAGGACTCAACATGCAGAGAGGAGAATCTGAGGGAAGGACTGAACATGCAGAGAGGAGAGTCTGAGGGAAGGAGAGATAGTGATAGGGAAAGAGGGAAAAATGGTTAGAAGAGGAGACTCTTCCGCAGCAGGTGCCTAACCCTCAAATCAACCTCTACTGCCATAGATGCCCAAATTTAGACTGGGTGGGGGGAGGGGGGACTAAGGATGAGAAAGGGGCTATATCGGGTAGCCATAGGACACCAGGGAACAGCCGACAGCAGAGCATTCCTGCAGCAAAAACTCTCAACCAACAATGTGTGGAAATGGAATGCTGGGAAAAGGAGAGGTGTGATTTTTTTTACCACTCTAGATGTTATTTTGGGATTTGGGATGGGATAATATCATACAATCAATCACCTTTTATCCTTCTTACTAAGAGAAAGGCAGTGACCACACTCGTAAAACCTCACTGTATTACCAGTGAATGAATAAAAATGAAATAACTTCATGTGTTAAACTGAGACTTGAGAATGATATATCAACTCATCCCATGATCGATCATAATGATCATCATAATGTTTTGTTTACTTTGTACATTGAATAACATAAAACTGGTGCTACAAAATGCCCAAGAACTCTGGAAAGAATGTTAATATGGAATGTATGTCTTGTGCATAACAGAGGTGAAGAGCATAACAGCAAGAATTCTTAGAGAAATTAACAAGTAACAGATTTAGACCAGAGGCATTCATACTGGTACAACAATGCCCTATCCCTACCTAAAAAATWGCTGAGAAAACTCAAGACAAAAGCATAACAAATGGTGAACTACTATTTTTCTGAGTAACTCATTTCCAAATATCTATTGCACATAAAGCCACAATAACCAACAAGACTTTGCCACAAAACTCATGTCTCAATGAACATTGTCTGAAGGTCAAACACTAACATTACATTAACTCACATAAGACAACGTCCCACGGCAGCACACAACATCATTCAGTAACTGAGTAACTCTTTCTCTAGATGAGAGTTACTGTATTAAACCACGATTATATTACTATCAGAACTAAGGTGTTAATACAACTTCCAAGCTAAAACATAATTTACAAAAAGACTAACCTCCACCTGAAACTACGCCTGTTGCTGTCACTGAGGACTATAGCTTCTTCAATGTATTAGCTCAAACCAGAGTGAACTACGAGACAAATACAGTGGCTATTATTATGGAGCCCTGTTGGCTTCAGGTTGTGTAGCAGGTCTGAAGCTAAAGTTGTGCCATCCTTCCACGTCTCATTTATCACTTGAATGTAAGGAAGCCTGGGAAACAGAGCTACGTTTGGGGGTTAAGGTCAGTGAGAGACTGTGGCCCAGAGCCTGGCACTCTCAGTTGGCTGTAGGAGACTGTGGGCTGGGCATGGGACTTCCAGGGGACTGTAGGAGACTGTGGGCTGGGCATGGGACTTCCAGGGGACTGTAGGAGACTGTGGGCTGTGCATGGGACTTCCAGGGGACTGTAGGAGACTGTGGGCTGGGCCTGGGACTTCCAGGGGACTGTAGGAGACTGTGGGCTGGGCCTGGGACTTCCAGTGGAACTGTAGGAGACTGTGGGCTGGGCCTGGGACTTCCAGGGGACTGTAGGAGACTGTGGGCTGGGCATGGGCCTTCCAGGGGGCTGTAGGAGACTGTAGGCTGGGCCTGGTACTTCAAGGGGACTGTAGGAGACTGTGGCCTGGGCATGGGACTTCAAGGGGACTGTAGGAGACTGTGGCCTGGGTCTGGGACTCCCAGAGGGTTGTGGGAGACTGTGGCCTGGGCTGGCACTCCCAGGGGGTTGTGGGAGACTTTGGGCCTGGGCTGGCACTCCTATGGGGGCTGTCCTGGCGCTGGGATTAGCACCCTCCACAGACACGAAGGACTGAGTCACTGGAACATCAGGCAGGAGCCCACCAGCTCTCTACTAACCATTGTTGTTAGTTGGCAAGAATGTGGGGCCTGTTCCCTTAACATAGTGGTATGGAACACGCAAGCCCAAGGGCTCAGACAGAGGAAATAGACAGGCATCTGCACGTGGACACACACACACAAGAAAATTGTGATTTATTCTTACATTTCAACCAAAACACTTTAACAATGTTTTKTATCATATAAAGAGCAACACAATATACTTTTGTGTCTGGCATTTAGCCAAATAAAACAGATGTCACCACATACATAAAATGCATAGCTCCCATCATGCAACAAATGTATGTACTGCGACCATTTCCATGACTACCAGTTACCTTTGAGTTGGTAGCATAGACTTCTATAACAAACAGTTGGTTGCCAGTCCCTTTCTGCTTGAATTGCTTTACTTGACACCCAGTGTCATAACACGTTTTGACACAGTCATAACCATGTCATAATCTGTCATAATAGCTGACATCACGTGTCATAACCTGTTATAATATGGTCATAACACTGTCATGACACATATTTACACCTGTRGTGACATATATGGAGTTATTTTATGGCTGGTTATGACACCTACATAAGAGTGTCAAAACCCACAAAACCTACCACACAAGGCAAAACATTCCATTACACCGTAGCCTATATCAATAGTATGCTTATGTTATARACATTTTTTATTTCATTTACCATATTATTCATTGTAATTGTGCACACATTGATTTCAGGAGGAGTCCAAGAAACCKTCGTTTTGACTGATGACTGATATAAAGACATGTATGTGATAGGCCTATCTGGCTTATATGATGGTCATAATGCTTCTTGAGAGTGTCATAAAGTCAATTTTTTTTGGTCCAAGTAAAGTGACATAGGATGGTCATAATGCTTGATGACAGTGTTATAAAGTGTAATTTCTACAAGTTATTTAAAATATTATGAAAACATTTTTTTTAAACATTCATTACAACAACAAAGCATTTAAGACAAACAAACTTTAAAACAAAAATAAATATCTTGGCAGGAAAAAACTAATGTMGGTTTTGACACTCTTATGTAGGTGTCATAACCAGCCATAAAATAACGCAATATACACTATTTATACAAACGTATGTGGACACCCCTTCAAAGTAGTGTATTCGGATATTTTAGCCACACCCGTTGCTGACAGGTGTATAAAACCGAGCACACCGCCATGCAATCTCCATAGACAAACATTGGCAGTAGAATGACCCGTACTGAAGAGATGAGTGACTTTCAATGTGGCACCGTCATAGGATGCCACCTTTCCAACAAGTCAGTTTGTCAAATTTCTTCCCTGCTAGAGCTGCCCCAGTCAACTGTAAGTGCTGTTACTGTGAAGTGGAAACGTCTAGGAGCAACAACGGCTCAGCCGCGAAGTGGTAGGCCACACAAGCTCACAGAACGGGGCCGCCGAGTGCTGAAGCATGTAGCGTGTAAAAATCGTCTGTCCTCGGTAGCAACACTCACTCCCGAGTTCCAAACTGCCTCTGGAAGCAATYTCAGCACAAGAACTGTTCGTAGGGAGCTTCATGAATTGGGTTTCCATGGCCGAGCAGCCGCACACAAGCCTAAGATCACCATGCGCAATGCCTAGCATCGGTTGGAGTGGTGTGAAGCTCACCGCCATTGGAGAACGCTACTTGCCCAAATGCATAGTGCCAACTGTAAAGTTTGGTGGAGAAGGAATAATGTTTTTCATGGTTCGTGCTAGGCCCCTTAGTTCCAATGAAGGGACATCTTAACGCTACAGCATACAATGACATTCTAGACGATTCTGTGCTTCCAACTTTGTGGCAACAGTTTGGGGAAAGCCCTTTCCTGTTTCAGCAAGACAATGCCCCCGTGCACAAAGCGAGGTCCATACAGAAATGGTTTGTCAAGACAATGTAGAAGAACCTGACTGGCCAAAACAGAACCCTGACCTCAACCCCATCGAACATCTTTGGGATGAACGCCGACTGCGAGCCAGGCCTAATCAACTGACATCAGTGCCGAACCTCACTTATGCTCTTGTGGCTGAATGGAAGCAAGTCCCAGCAGCAATATTACAACATGTAGTGGAAAGCCTTCACAGAAGAGTGGAGCAGAAAAGAGGGGACCAACTCCATAATAATGCCCATGACTTTGGAATTAGATGTTTGACAAGCAGGTGTCCATATACCCTACATGACCAAAAGTATGTCACAACAGGTGTAAATATTTTTTTATTTTATCTTTAATTAACTAGGCAAGTCAGTTAAGAACAAATTCTTATTTTCAATGACGGCCTTGTTCAGGGGCAGAACGACAGATRTTTACCTTGTCAGCTCGGGGATTTGATCTTGCAACCTTTCGGTTACAAGTCCAACGCTCTAACCACTAGGCTACCTGCCACCCCAAATATATGGGTCATGACAGTGTTATGACCATACTATGACAGGTTATGACAAGTTATTTAAGCTGTTATGACCATAACATGTTATGACACTGGGTGTCAAGTAAAGCTTTACTGCTACAGTAGCACTAATCAAGACTCCATTATTTTGGTATTTTATTAGGATCCCCATTAGGGAAAGGGGGATACTTAGTCAGTTGTCCTACTGAACATATTCAACTGAATTGTGTCTTCTGCATTTAACCCAACCCCTCTGGATCAGAGCTGTTGGGGGGGGGGGCTGCCTTAATCGATATCCACATCTTCGGCGCATAATACAGAACATTAATAGACAACAGCCCAGCTTGCTCTCTCTCCTGACAGATTCAGCCGCGATAATTCCCTGATCTCCAAAACCTACGATTTGTACCTTCATTTAAGATTGCTAATCTTTCAGCATGTAGGTGCAGATGGAAACCCCTTAAACTGCTTGTATTAAAGTATTGAATGACTTCACGGTCGCAGTTTTAGTTAACATTAGGAGAAAATGGATGGATAGGATAGGTCAAACAGGTGATGCAAAATACACCTGCTGTTTTTAATAAGTTAATAATGCATAACGTTTACCATAGGAAGTTGTATTTGGAGTATGTAGCTGTAATTCATTGCTAACCAGGCTTTAGTTCATTGCTAGTGGTGGTGCAACTAGTTCAGGACCACCTGCATTCAGTCATACTGTATTAGGGTGTTAACGTTTTCAATGACTATGCAGTGGAGGCATGGATGGCCAATGGATAACTACGCAATAAGACGTTGAGATGTTTTACAGGCTGGTATTTTAGCACAGCAATTAGTGGACTAGAATACACACATCACACTGGTTCATGTGCTGGAAAAGAATCAAAGTGTTAGAAACATGACACAAACATTTAAGATGTTGTGGTTTCATCACTCACTTAGTCTGACAAACATCCATACAGCAAACTGTGTCCAGAGATGCTTAAGTGGGAACAATACATTACAATCCACCAACCCCTCTGTGAAGTTGAGCATGTCACCTGTGAGCCGGATGCATGTGGCCAGGTGTAAAACTGGTCCCGTTCCTGGACAGCTGCATCCAACAATCTAACTAGCAACTAATGGAGGCCAACAGAGACCTAACAGATGGTAGACAAACACACAGACAGTRCTGCAGCTGTCAGGATCCAGAGACCACAGGCAGGATCAGACAGCCCTCCATAAACATTGACTAGGCCTAATCCCTGGACTACACCACTGAGCCAGGGGAACACCCAACTACGTGTTACATCATCAAACATAAGTCTAAAATAGATAAACGTGTAGATCTACAGTACATACATAGTGGAGTGGGCTCCGACAGGTAAATAAATAATGCCCAGAATTATTTTACAGGTAAATACCACGCAAATACCATTGCAAAAGTTGACCATACTCAATGCAATGAATTCTCAAAAGCCACAAAATAGGGGGCCCTAYGTGTTTACTACGTGCAGTGTAACAGTCTCTGACGATCATAGCTGATTTGGTTCTGGGTGCTGAGATTAATGCATTTCTATCCGAGCATCCTGACTATACAACTGGCAGCAACAACAAACAAGGATATTATAAGGCCCTCTGTGACAAGAATTTCCCTTGGCTTATGTGGAGTAAGCTAGTAAGCACATTTGTTCTTGAGTGTTTGGCAAACACCGTCACTTAGTACTTGAAGAGGAACTTCTAGTCTTTCTGGTCAGATGCCTGCACTCCAAAATCAGGAATTCAGGCAGCTGTTCTAGAGTATTAAAGCCATATTTGTTGTCATACCGACAAATGAGAAAAAAAAAGATTTAAAAAAACGGTAAGAATCTAGAGGTTATTACCTCAAAAGATTTAAGGCCCTTATTGGATAAGACTAGTCTACCATGGTGTACTCTCATAAAACCCCAGAGAACAATGAAGAGGCAAAACACTTGCAGTAGCAGTGGGATTGATGGGCTGTAGGAATATGATATAGGGGGTGTGGTGGGCGGGTTAAGCATGTATAGTTCATTAGTCTATTTGGGGAAAGCTATGATCCCTTATTGATGTCACTTGTTAAATCCACTTCAATCAGTGTAGATAAACGTGAGGAGACAGGTTAAGGATTTTTAAGCCTTGAGACAATTGAGACATGGATTGTGTGTGTGAACTCAGAGGGGGATAGGGCAAGACAAAATATTTAAGTGCCTTTGAATGGGGTATGGTAGTAGGTGCCAAGCGCACTGGTTTGAGTGTGTCAAGAATTGCAAGAACTGCAAGTTTTCCGTGTATCAAGAATGGTCCACCACCCAAAGGACATCCAGCCAACTTGACACAACTGTGGAAAGCATTGAAGTCCACATGGGTCAGAATCCCTGAGGACAGCTTTCAACACCTTGTAGAGTCCATACCCCCAGTAGTTCAGTTGCTAGAGTACGCGCTTGCAATGCCAAGCTAGTGTATTCGATTCCCGGTAACACTTAAAATGTATACATTACTAAGTTGCTTTGAATAAAAGTGTCTGGTAAATGGCATATRATGTATATATTAGTAAAGCAATATGGCACATCGGGGGTTTGTGGTATATGGCCAATATCCCAGGCTCAGGGCTGTTCTTATGCACGACGCAACATGGCGGGCTAAGATACAGCCCTTAGTCGTGCTATATTGGCCATATACCACAAACCCCCGATGTGCCATATTGCTAACTAGTTCCAAACGTAATTAGAGCAGTAAAAATAAGTTGTCATACCCTTGGTATATGGTCTGATATGCCACGGCTTTCAGCCAATCAGCATTCAGGCTTCGAACAGTTATAGATCATATATATTGTGGAAGGACCACCAGAGGGCAGGTGGGGCATCACGGATGGTAGCCCAACAAGGCATGGGAAGAAACGGTAACCAGGGCAATGAAGCACAGCTGAAACACTGACTAAGAGATATTTCCTTCCCCTATAAGAAGAGCATGGAACCACACAGGACGGGGGGAAAACTAACTTGAAGATGCCACCGAGAGAGAGGAGCTATTCTTGAAGAACCATTAAAGACGCTGACAATCCAGGTTTACTTTTTGTTATAGTTTAAAAGACAAATCATATTGGTTCCTGTTTAACTGAACGAGAAGAGATTTCATTATTATGTTGAGGTTTGTGTTGACAAAATCCTCAATATAGAATTGTGTTCAACAAGAAAACCTACTCCTAGCCTCGTTATGTTCCACTTCCAGCCTAGAACCCCATTATAATCTACGCTCACTAATATATATAATTGAGGATGTTCTGGATGGCAAAGGGGGTAAGTGCAATCTCAATATTAGGAAAGTGTTCCTAATGATTTGTCCACTCAGTGTATATCCAGAGGGTATATACAGTGGGAGAACAAGTATTTGATACACTGACGATTTAGCAGGTTTTCCTACTTAGAAGCATGTAGAGGTCTGTCATTTTTTATTCATAGGTACACTTCAACTGTGAGAGACGGAATCTAAAACAAAATCCAGAAAATCACATTGTATGATTTTTAAGTAATTAATTTGCATTTTTGCATGACAATAAGTATTTGATCACCTACCAACCAGTAGAGATTCCCAGCTCTCACAGACCTTTAGTTTTTCTTTAGAAAGCCCTCCTGTTCTCCACTCATTACCTGTCATTAACTGCACCTGTTTGAACTCGTTACCTGTATAAGAACCTGTCCACACACTCAATCAAAACAGACTCCAACCTCTCCACAATGGCCAGACCAGAGAGTGTGTGTAGACATCAGGGAAAAAATTTAGACCTGCACAAGGCTGGGATGGGCTACAGACAATAGACAAGCAGCTTAGTGAGAAGTCAACAACTGTTGGCGCCATTATTGAAAATGAAGAAGTTCAAGATGACGGTCAATCACCCTCGGTTGGCTCCATGCAAGATCTCACCTCGTGGGCATTCAATGATCCATGAGGAAGGTGAGGGATCATCCCAGAACTACACGGCAGGACCTGGTCAATGACCTGAAGAGAGCTGGGACCACAGTCTCAAAGAAAACCATTAGTAACACACTACGCCGTCATGGATTAAAATCCTGCAGCGCACGCAAGGTCCCTCGCAGACAGCGCATGTCCAGGCCCGTCTGAAGTTTGCCAATGACCATCTGGATGATCCAGAGGGAATGGGAGAAGGTCATGTGGTCTGATGAGACAAAAATAGAGCTTTTTGGTCTAAACTCCACTCGCCGTGTGTGGAGGAAGAAGAAGGATGAGTACAACCCCAAGAACACCATCCAACCGTGGAAGCATTGAGGTGGAAACATCATTCTTTGGGGATGTTTTCTGCAAAGGGGACAGGACAACTGCACCGTATTGATGGGAGGATGGATGGGGCCATGTATCGTGAGATCTTGGCCAACAACCTCCTTCCCTCAGTAGAGCATTGAAGATGGGTCGTGGCTGGGTCTTCCAGCATGACAACGACCTGAAACACTCAGCCAGGGCAACTAAGGAGTGGCTCCGTAAGAAGCATCTCAAGGTCCTAGAGTGGCCTAACCAGTCTCCAGACCTGAACCCGATAGAAAATCTTTGGGGAGCTGAAAGTCCGTATTGCCCAGCGACAGCCCCAAACCTGAAGGATCTGGAGAAGTTCTGTATGGAGGAGTGGGCCAAAATCCCTGCTGCAGTGTGTGCAAACCTGGTCAAGAACTACAGGAAACGTATGATCTCTGTAATTGCAAACAAAAGTTTCTGTACCAATATTAAGTTCTGCTTTTCTGATGTATCAAATACTTATGTCATGCAATAAAATGCAAATTAATTACTTAAATTATACAATGTGATTTTCTGGATTTTTGTTTTAGATTCCGTCTCTCACAGTTGAAGTGTACCTATGATAAAAATTACAGACCTCTACATGCTTTGTAAGTAGGAAAACCTGCAAAATCGGCAGTGTTTCAAATACTTGTTCTCCCCACTGTATATATCCTGCAGGCTACATAGGTACCAATCCTTAATTTTGTAAATAGTAACGCCATACAAAATTTGTGGGCCATATACTTGTGGGCCAAATCACCTTGCGCTGCTGTTTCTCCCATGCGGGGTCCAATAGAAGGTCCCTGTCCSAATCATCCTCTTGGTTCATGTAGACCTGCTCCGAGTCCGAAGTCATCATGTAGGGACCATATTGCACCTGCGTTTCAATTGATGTCATTTCGATGTCTCCTTTGGGAGATGCTTATCCCCTCGACCTACTCAATTTAATTTGCACTTTTCAATTAAACATACACGCCCTGAGCCGTCAACTCTTAAGCCCGCAAAATTGTAGGAACACTGGTGCTCCCACCGCACGAAGTAGACTGCGCTCAAACCCCTGGTCAAAGCGGACACACGTAACAGCATCCCGTTACATATGACTGGCTTGACCTGGGGCTATAAGTGACACTAAAAACACACGGCAGAACTAGTGGATATGCATGTATGCCTCTTGCAGATGCATCGATCTAGAATGCAAGAGTTCTCATCTACAGATCAATAAGGGTCACAAACAAACATGTGTAAGATATACATTCCAATCAAGTCCTTGATACGTTGCCAGCCATTTTTGACAGGTCTTGGTGGGCACTGCCACTAACCAGAGGTCGCAGGTTCAGGATATGTGACAAATGATCAAAATCAATGTGAAAGGCTTCATTCCACATAATGCAGAGCATTGTGTCATACTTCTTAGTTCAGTAAACATGTCCCTTCATGCCCATAAAAAAAGTAGGCTATCCAAAACAAATGAGTTGTTTCAATGTCATTTATTGAGACTTACAAAGAACAACGTGTCTTAATTGAAATGAATTTGACAGCTACAAATTAAAACAAATTCTCAATTAAGCATCAGGTGATTCATTTCTATATATCTTTCAATAAATGGTTCTGCAATCAGCAACCTGTCTTTCATTTTCTGTAATGGACAAATAACAGTAATCTACAGATGTACAGTATTTTCCCTGATTTCTCATAAAGCTTGGTCTTACATATAGTTTTCAGTCCTAATCCACATGCGTTCAAACAAGTCTCTGTAAAAATGTTGTCAGGAATTCCAATGGACGAAAAATTGGGAAACTGGAGGAAAAACTGTTTCGGGGGGTGATATGATTAGTGCCAATTTGAAACTATAACGTGACAGAGAGGTAAGGAAACTTTGATTGAAACCGTGCACAGTGTATCGTAGGCCAATATAGTCCAGCTCTCATTCATTGAGGGAGGCCACTGAAGTCCTCAATAAACACAGCAATACAAACTTAACAAAAATATATGGTGGAATTTTGATGTTTGGCTGCATTTACACAGGCAGCCAAATTCTGATCTTCTGCCCAATTATTGGCAAAAGATCTAATCTGATTGGCAAAAGCCCAATTACTGGCAAAAGATCCGAATTGGGCTGCCTGTGTAAAAATAGCCTAATATATCTTAAATCAACCATATGATTACAATAAGGTTCCCAATCAATGTTTGCAAATTGTAATCAGACAATTTAACAAGGTGATTAGGATATGTAGAATTTACTTAACAAACTAGAKAGGGAACGTAGAATACTGAATGTTGTCCTCTTGACATCCATATCTTCTAAGCTAACGCAGCTGTGGAATGTTCTCTAGGTGACGGTGTTGTAGGCCTGTAGATATACTGGTTATGGGATCAGAGTGAGAGGGTTGGGCGTTGTGCTGCAGATTGAAGGGGGGGGATAGGTGAATTTGAGCGGGGCAGTGGTGCATTGGTTACTCACCCAGCATGCGTGGGACAGAGGTCGATAGCCCTACCTCCCTCCCTCCGTTCATCTGGCCTTTTGCGTACCACTGCGTCCTTAGCCGTTCAAAGCACAGCTGGAACGCCTCAGTTTTGAGCGTGAATGCACATCTTGTCTCACTGGAAATACCTCAGAAAAATATGCCACAACACAAGCATACGCAACAACTCCAGCATTCCCCAATCTGATCACCCTCAATTACAATAACATAAGTTTCTTAAATCTGTTTTGAGTACAGGTTTAAAACACATTTCTGTGATTAATTGAAGATTAATTTAATGACATACAGTGTGATTCATTTCAATTTGGCAAAATTATTCCTTTAAAAACATCAATAGAATCAAAGAAAATAAGAAATCCATGACTACTGTTGATGGGGGTCGTCTAATTTTGGAAAGGAAGATGGTATCAGATAGAGCCATGACTGGACTATTTTACAGGCACATCCAGCYTCAACCCAGATCAGTTGGCTCTGCAAAAGACAAAATAGTGTATGTGCCTTGTGGAGATTACCCTTATCAACCATACTAGTAGCAGTACTACCACTACAATGAGGGGAGTGTGGCCTCACTAACCCATTGGACATGCCCAGACATTCAGGCCCTGGGTTCTTGTGAACTGGTTGTCTTGTGATAGTTTGTTGGGCTTCCAGCATCACAGACCTCAAATAAGTAATAAAATGGGGTGCCTCGTTGTGAAGGAGGAGGAGTGGGGTCAATGAGGGAAGTGTATGGTCGAAGTGCAGGCGTGGTCGGGGGCAGAGGGCTTTACCTTTGTGGGGACTGCGTCCACGGCATTGCGCGACTAATTTTCTTCCCCCGTCACACACAACATGGCGTCCAGGGACCCAGGAGCCATTTTAGCTGTAATAATTAGCGAGAAGGGAAAACGTAGCTGGAAGAGCAATAACAGTAACAATGTCATGCACTACAGTTTTAAAACATCACAGAAAGCCATATCAAGGAATATACGTGCAATAAGCAGGTGCATGTTATCATGGTAACCAGAAAGAATGAGATAACGATTGAAATTTTTCCTATCAGAAATGAAAACCAATCCATAACCAACTGTAGTCTACAGCTCACTTCTACATCCAAATACTGTGACGCAGCAAGGCTACAAACATTTCTCATTCTAATGATAGGATRGCCTTCAACTGTTCTTGACACCCACGGCGACAAACTCGAACAAACATTGCCATGAGGTTTGTCGCATGTTCTGAGGTAGGTGTAATGAAGACCAAGGCTGAGACCAAGTAGTAGAGACCCATTGAGAACGGTTTGAAATGATCTTGTCATAGCTCATAGGATAATCTTTGTTTAAAGTGTTTCCCTTCAGATGTGAAAGGRTGAAATAATTTGTAAATCCTTTGAAAAAAAACATGGAAACGATTTAATATCATGTTTAATCGCATGTCTAATAATTAACCCGATAGGGAAAACATTTCCTATTTTAAATTATAAAAAAATACAGCCGTATGTTGTTTTATTCTCAAACCAAATCACTCCTACTTTTATTACTTAAGCTTGAGGCTTAAGGTTTCAATAGGTTACATACTGAATAATAGAAACCAATACGTTTCCATCAAACCTGGAGAGCCTAATGGCTCCATTTAAGACAATTAATGAATTTGATGGTCCAATTGAAGTAAATACTCTCACAGAATATTATGATCAGGATCMCACAGGAAGTTCACTTAAACCAAAAGAAAACAAAGAAAAGGAAAATGTTTGTCCTGTACAAGGTCAAACCACACAATGTACTGTGTGTGAAAAGCCCACTAGTTTTTGTCCTTTTGAGAAAAGGTGAGGCCCAAAATGGCAGTTGATTACCATCAGATCCTGAAAGGCATGCTTAAAGGAAGCCCTCTGCATGCACTTGCCACCAGCAGGGCTTTCCACATTTCCATTTTACATTTAAACCAGAGGTGAAACCAGTTAAGTTACTAGGCTAGTATTCATGGTATAATAATAGAAAGCATTCATGCATCACTGTCTGCAAATAAAAAAACGAGTTCCCCAGAAAATGRGAGTTTAAAGCTAGCCTGTCTAATCTTAAAGTGGTTTGCTTAGTTGGATTTCTATCTGATACATTTGATCAGTTCCAACGGGAGGTCATGTGAGACGTGGGGAGGGACTACATTCCCAGAGGCCAGAGAAAAGTGAGTTTTGCTTATCACTCCAGCAGAGACGTGTAATGTTGTTGCAGCAAAGCGCCTGGGTCTCGCTCCCAAAGCCCCAGACATTATGGAGAGAAAGTTTGATGACTGAGATGTGAATGTGTATTCCTGTGATTGTTATAAAAAGTGAAGGCATCATGCTTAAATTGATCCCCTAGAATGTTTACAAGTGTCCACACATACAGTCACACTGGTCCTCATGTCCAATTTAGCCTATATGTAAAGATACTTTGCCCCTTGCTTTCCATTTACATTTTTTTCTCTTTTTTTTTTTTTTTTTAAACACAAGCTCTAAAACCTATAACCATTTTATTAACCAAAGATCTACATATGCTGGAACATATTGGAACAGTGACTTTTCATATCAAGGTCTTCGATGAAGGCAATATAAATTTAAAAAACGAAATCTGGCCAATGGAAAAATTAAGATCWAAACTATATACACTACATGGCCAAAAGTATGTGGTATGCTCGCCAAACATCTTATTCCAAAATCATGGGTATTAATATGGACTTGGTCCCCCCTTTGCTGCTATAARAGCCTCCACTCTTCTGGGAAYGATTTCCAGTAGATGTTGCTTCTATTCAGCCACAAGACATTAGTGAGGTCAGGCACTGATTTGGGCGATTAGGCCAACATCCCAAAGGGATGGGTTAAGGTCAGGGCTCTGTGCGGGCCAAGTTCTTCCATACCGTTCTCGACAAACCATTACTGTATGAACGTTGCTTTGTGCACAGGGAGCTTTGTCATGCTGAAACAGGAAAAGGCCTTCCCCAAACTTTTACCACAAAGTTGGAACCACAGAATCATCTAGAATGTCATTGTATGCTGTAGCGTTAAGATGTCACTGGAACTAAYGGACCTAGCCGGAACCATGAAAAACAGCCCCAGACTATTATTCSTCCTCCATCATTTGAGTAGGTAGCGTCTCCTGGCATCGGCCAAACCCAAATTTGTCCGTCGGACTGCCAGATGGTGAAGCCTGATWCATKACTCCAGACSTGTTTCCACTGCTCCAGAGTCRAATGGCGGTGAGCMTTACACCACTCAATCCAACGCTTGGAATTGCGCATGGTGATCTTATGCTTGCGTGCGGCTGCTCGGCCATGGAAACCCATTTCATGAAGCTCCTGAAGAAACAGTTATTGTGCTGACGTTGCTTCCTGAGGCAGTTTGGAACTCGTAGTGGGTGTAGCAACCGAGGACAGATGATTTTTACGCGCTTRAGCACTCGGCGGTCCRYTTCTGTGAGCTTGTGTGGACTACCACTTRGTGACTGAGCCGTTGTGTGCGCTATTTTATACACCTGTCCACAATGGGTGTGGCTAAAATAACTGACTCCACTAATTGAAGGGCTGTCCARATACTTTTGGCCATGTAGTGTATGTGAACTAATGGCTAATTTGGATGAGCTAAAGTCACCTTGAGGACAGAGGCAAGGCTCTGATTTTAAAAATGCATGGATCGATTTGGGTGCTTCCTTCATTGCTCAAAAATACACATTTATTTTACACAATATATTTCAACTAGGCTTTTAACAAGGCACTCCTCTGGTATGGATTAATATTCTCGCATATTTGACAGTTTATGGGACGGGGATGTGTAAGGAAGAGCTGTCATTACAGAGCCCCCAGTACGGATCACAACCATACACTTCCTTAAAACCATAACGACTTCACAATACAGATTACTGCATTATGGGGCAGCGTTCTTATCAAAGCAAAACCAGGCATACTATAAAGTGAAAAATCAACTAGTCAGAATTGTGTTTAGAAAAGAGAAGATGCAAAACAGGGGAATTATAAATGGGCAAACTTGCAGTGATGCACATTTGGACCACAACTACATCACTCAAAACCCACACATTCACACACACACACATTCACACTGCAATGTAAAGGGTTATCGGTGCTCTGGCATGTGGGAGTAGTCAGGGCGGCGGAGGAGGGGCTCCTTGTGTGATGGAGGCGGTTCATACGCTCTAGCTGGGGCGTAGGTAGCAGGCGCTTCCAGGTTGTGGGCCTCCGTCGGGGGCGGGGCCTGCATGGGCATCTGGTAGTTGGGCATTGTGGGGGGCATCTGGGTCGGGGCTGGAGGAGGGTAGCCATATTGGTACTGCTGGTACTGTTGTTGGTACTGCTGGTACTGTTGGTACTGCTGGACCTGCTGATAGTACTCTGCATAGCATCTGAAGTTGAGAAAAGAGAAAGGCTGTTGAACATGTTTGATCTGCTTCAAAATAACAAAACTGCCCCAAACGTGCATCATGTACCTGGCAATGGGGTCTCTATCAGCAGCCGGGTCCTCTGGTCGGCCGGGTGGCGTTGGGAGGAGGGCGCGGCGTTTGGGGCGTGGCTGGGGGAAGGGCTGGGGCACAGGGTCAGGCAGCAGTGGGGTGGAGCGGCGTACTGGGCTGCGGTCCCTGTCCCCTGACTTAGTCCCCATCTGCTGCTCAGCTAGAACCTGCTGGCCCTGCTGGAAGAAGCGGGCCCGTGCTGCCTCAAAGATGGCCTGGGCAGTGGGTTCTGCACCCCCCATGGAGCCATAGGCTGAGCTGGCGTTGTAGAGGGCCGAGGCTCCACCGTAGGCCGGGTTGACAGCAGCCTGGGCTGACGGTGCCTCTCCAGCTGTGGGGTCGTACTGGTTACTGTAGCCTTCTGTGTCCGGTGTGGCTGAATTCTGATAGCTGGCTGCCTGGTTGGCTATAGAGTCGTATACCTGATCCGCTACAGAGCCGTACACCTGGCTGGCGAGGGCACCGTAGACCGCAGGGCTCACTGGAGTACCATCTGTGGCGCTGGCTGCCGTCATGCCCTTTAGRGCAGCGTACGTGGGATCAAAGCTTGTTGTGTTGTAGACAGAGTTGTGCAAGCTCTGCTGCACCTGAAGAGGCAGACCTGCTGCTGCAGCAACGGCAGCAGCCAGTACAGCAGCCTGACTCTGGTGGTGCTCCATATGAGGGTTGATGGAGGGGTTTTCAGTGGCATAGTGACTCATGACGGGGGCCTTTGCTGTAGTCGTGGTGGGATTACTGGGCTGCACATTGGAGAGCTCCACAGAGAGCGGTCGGCCTTTGAAGGTGGTCCCATGGAGAGCCTCAATAGCCTGCACTGCATCCTCCTTCCGCTCCATGTGTACAAAGGCATAGCCCGCAGAGGAGGAGAGCCTCGCTGTAACCAAGCACAGGATGACAAGACAGTCAGCTAATGAAAGTAACCACTAACCATGTTTACCATGCAACCATTCTGATGAGTAAAGTACAGGTTTGATAAAACTCACCATAGGCCTGATGGAAATGGCAAAATTGTCTTAACTTTCCTAAATGTTGACAAAACACGTTCGACAGGATTGTATAAAAACAATTTTATGGTGAAATATAATGCGATAAACTGTGGTGGATATGCTTTTTTTGCATAGTTGTTGCTAGAATAACCATCATATGGAAGTAAACTTGCACMTATGCTATGTTGTGCGGTCCTCCTACTACGAGGTGAAAAAAATGCAGTTTAGTAACAGATAAAATAAGTTATGATGAAGCTGATGAGCTTGATGCTTATTTCCAATACATTTCAAAAGGTCTAAATGTAGATGCTGGTGACAAAGTGATCAGTGCTTGGCTGTCGATTACATTTAATTGACCAATAAAAATGATCTTCCTCTTAGCCATAATCTCATGTACCCTGTGTGTTGTATCTGCCAGCTATAGGCTAGAGTGCACGTTCCACGACCACCATGGACAAATGTACTGTTTATCCCAAGAGTTTGTGCCAAAACCATTGACAGAGATAAGATACAGAACAAAGTGTTTATATYCATGATGTCATTACACACAGCTTTGTATCCTCAAAAGACCAATTTGATGAAAACACCCCTACCAGTATAATTTTAATACCAGTATTTGCTTTAAGATCTTTTGACAAGTGGATGGGGGGGGTAGAGACTCACCTTTGACCTTATCACACTCCAGAACTTTCCCAAAGGTCTGAAAGAGCTCTTGCAGGTCCTCAGCAGAACACATGGCACTGAGGTTCCCCACAAACACCTTGGTGGAATGCATGGGCCTTCCGCGGGACTCTTCAACCACCAGGTTGCGGCCACGGAACTCCCGTCCATTCAGTTCCCTTATGGCTAGATCAGCAGCACCATCTCCCTGGAGATGGATGAAGGCAAACTGCCTGAGTACACTGCAGGTGACCACCTGTCCATATGGCCCAAAGAGCTGTGTCAGGTCCTCCTGAGAGGTGTCCAAAGCCAGGTTCCCCACAAAGAGCTTTATAGCTTCGTTCTTATCCGTTGACTCCATGGTTGGGTACACCTGGGGAAGGAGCAGGGTGTCAGTGACCTAGCTAGCTAATTTAAGTTTATATTTTAGCCGATGACATAATTGTAAAGGGACGTCTAAGAAAAAACTGCATGCAACCACTATAGGCAAATCATGAATATAGTAGTTTAATAAAACGTGACATGTAACTAACAATAGTTTAACGCATAAAGCTAAAACTAGTCCATGATCAACATTAGAAAACCTAGCTAGCAAGCTAACGTTAGCTTCCCCCTCCCTTCTCGAGTCGAGGTGGCATCAATTCGGTGATGCTTGGCAACACCCGATCGGGAAACACGAGATGCTCATATAGTTACATGAAATTGCTGTACTATACAAACATTAGTTGGTCGAGGTGTGATCAGATTTATCCTGGCTCGCTAGCTGGCTAGCTAAATGATAAATTCGGCGCGGATTAGAGTTAGCTTACTGGCTAGCTAAACTAGCCATTTTGCGGTGTTGAAAAATATTGTTCAGAAGCAGTTTAACTAATTACATCTATTTGCAACTATTTAGAGCATTATGCACATTTTTATATCACATTGTGCATTCATAAAAGTTGCCGAGTTAAACAAAAATTACTAAAGTTTACACAGACAAAAAATAAGCACACTGTGCATCCATCTTACCTAACGCGGTGCAATATTTCCAATGACCACCTCCGGTTCCGATCTTTGAGAGAGTGACGTATGATATTTTCAACAAATCACTAGAGCAGAAGTCTGGTTACACGTAAACGTTCATGGTAGGCGTATTACACGATGTCGGCTACAATCTTTTTCTACAATGTAAATGACCATGTTGTTTGAGTGACGTGTACAAGGCTACCACTGAGTGTTACAACCATAGTGATCCTTGTATTCGAATTCCTAATGTTATGCTTTCAACCATTACTTCTTGTTGTTGCATTTGCCTGGTAAATGATGTCAATTCTTGTCTCTAAAGTATCAAATTAAACAGACATTTACATTTCAATAAATAGGCTGTGTATGTCTGTATAATATGTTAATAATTGCAACCTAATTTGGTTGCAATGGTGGTGAACACTCGGACGTTTAAAAATAATTGATGCAGATTAATTGTCTAGCCCTCCACAAAGTACAGATAGATTGTAATTGTTTTTTAGAGGCGAATTTCCCATTCAAAAGACTGTATCAATTGAATTTCCGCAACGTGGTGACGGGCGCACGCGTATTTAACCTTGGTTCAGGTTTGTTTCTCTCCCAAGTGTGAATGGAAAATATAAGGAAGACAGCAGAGGAGTGCCAGGACCTTCTGAACTACAGCTTCACAGAGACTGGAGAGTCCCAGACAGACATCATGGCATATCCAGAGATCTAGGACTATTACATTCTCTATACTTTTGAAGTTTCAATGGCATTTGGAAATTCAGGGATCAGGTGGGATTTACAGTAGGCTATTCAGAATAATCTCTGGACGACAGGGGATCGGGAGATGAAGGTAAATTATGTCATGTTGCCATTTATTTGAAAGTGTAAAAACAAGAAACAGTTGTGAATATTTGTATGATTAGTGAAATCACGAGACCTGACACTCATTAACTGAAGGTATGCAAGAAGACCGCAGATCAAGGAAGTGCCGCGCACAGAGTGGTACAGACCGAGCAGCACGCAAGGCAAAACGTGTCGGTAGATAAGACGTGGAAACAAGTATGTTGGAAGTCCATACCATATCCACAAATAGGGTGCTGTAATGTTATTATTAATTCAAATAAAATACAAAATACATTTGTTCAATTTACTGAATGAAGTACCCTTTGATATCATGGTCAGTRATTACAATATAGTAAACTGTTATTTATGGAGAAAAAAAATCACCACTGGTTCCACAACATAAGAGCTGTATAACGCCATTAATGAACTCATTTTAAACTACTTGTTTGGCACTACACCTTCATGTTATTCTAGCATTTCACAAGCATTTCGCTACACCCTCAATAACATAATTTACTAAACACGTGTATGTGACTAATAAAATTTGATTTTGATTTGATACTGTATATTCAGGTCCTGGCAGGTCATTACACCTTCATGTTATTATAGTGATCCGTATATTCAGGTCGGCTAGGTCACTTACCCATCATGTTATTCTAGTGATACTGTATATTCAGGTCCTGGCAGGTCATTACACCTTCATGTTATTCTAGTGATACTGTATATTCAGATCCTGGCAGGTCACAGTTGTTTTTTTGTCAGTTATACAATAGTCTCATTGGGTCAGTCTTATGAGGTTCAATAGCAGGCTTCGGAATAGGCTATTCATTCTGCATTAAACATATGAATACACATTTAAGCTACTGGTTTAAATTTTAGACCTGTACCTCTCAATTGTTTGCTGGGTTAGATTAGCATTTTCACACACTTCTCTGTAGGTTTGGAGAGTGTTTTCACCAAGTCTCACCAAGTCTAAACTTGCCAGGCTTCTATGGAGACTTGGGCAGCCAGCCCTACATCCACCTCTTCTCTAGAATGGTGTTTTAGGCTCAGGGGCATATATACAGCAGCAGCCAATCCCTGGAAGGAAGTTGGAGGTGATAACAGCCTGTGCACATAACTACCTCTGTCAAAATATAGCCACACCTTCTCATATTCAAAGGGTTTAAAAAGCTAAGACAAAATTATACTTCAMTCCCAGCAAGTTCACTGTTGAGGGTAGGATCCTTAGGATATGTGCACACACTAGAGCCACACACACTAAACACCCTCACGTGTGGTGAGTCGTACTCAGTTGATGACATACACCCTCCAGATTACTCAGTGAGAGGAAGGAATACGGTTTGGGAGTTTCCCAGAAGGACAGAAGTAGTGGTCAGCACGGAACACAGAACACATGACATGATGCATGCTGGTGTTACCAGAACGGAACAGGAAGGGTACTGATTATGAAGCATTAGTCTGAGGAAGAGCAGAACCTCAAAMAACGTGTATTCTCTTGCTGGTGTTTTACCTTCAATGGGAAGCATCATTGTGGCAACATAAAGCATAACCACATGGTGTACAGATACCATATAGTACCCGTGCTATATACTGTATGTSTCTGTTCCCCAGATGCAGGAGGACCCGGTGTATGATTTCCCTGAGCCGGTAGGGAAGCCGATAGGAGAGAGGCGGGCTTGTCTTCAGCGTAGCTCCCTGAAGAGCATCAGTGTGCTGGACCGTCTGCTTCTCACACWCCCCGTCTGGCTGCAGCTGTCCATCAACTCTGCTACCGCTCTGCACATCCTACAGAGGGAGCCGCCTGGGGTGAGACCAGTGGAGGCTGCTGAGGGGAGGATGGCTCATAGTAATGGCTGGAATGGAGCAAATGGAATGGCATAATTTTGTTTGATGTATTTGATACCATTCCATCTATTCCACTCCAGCCATTACCACGAGCATTTCCTACCCAATTAAGGTGCCACCAACCTCCTGTGGGTGAGACGCACACRGCACACAAACCACAACCTAAGTTTGCATATATCTGTCTCTGCAGACCTTTCTAGTGCGCAAGTCCAACACCTCYCAGAAGAAAGTGCTGTGTGTCAGGCTTGCAGATGACTGCCTCCCCTCCTTTTTCAAACAATTTGTCATCCAGGAATTGGACTCCAGTGAGTGTTGAAAGAGAAAGCCAGAGATGTTCCATCTACAGCCCGTTGCAGTGAACAATGAGGGTCTTACTAATGATCTTATCCTTGCTTCCCCATCTCCCTTCCATTCACAGCTTTCTCCTTGGAGAGAGCTGCTATCAGTTTCCCTGACCTCTGCCGGCTCATCGCCTTCTACTGTGTTAGCCGGTATGTTCTACATCACAGTAGAATAGGTTCAGGACCTTTAGACCAATCAGACATGTCTATAAAACCTATTGTATGTGCTGTCTATTTCAGGGATGTGTMGCCCTTCCCCCTGGAGCTCCCTGAGGCCATAGTCAAGGCTTCATCCCACAAACAGCTGGAGTCCATCTCCCACATGGGAGTGGGTAGGTACCACAGAGGTCTGATGATCCACCAAGGTCTTGGCCATTGTTGAAATGCTAGCTGCCATTGTGTGCTGTACACAACTTCTCAACAACTCATCTCTAGGTTTCTTCCTCAGTTTCTGCCTTCTATGGAGTTTTTCATAACCACTGTGCTTCTGCCTCTGCGTTCCTTGCTCTTTGGGGTTTTAGGCTGGGTATCTATCTGTGACAACTGCTGATGGAAAAAGGACATTCGATTGATTGATCAAGGATAACCTTGAAGAATAATGCTGACATAGTTTTGCATCTTTTTCATTCAGAGTTCTGGAGCTCCCAGCTGAACTTCAGAGGTCCACGCAATGGGCCCCCACGAGTGGAGGAGGCACCGCTGCCCCCTAGCCCCACCCCTGAGGATTGTGCCACACCCGAGGAGAGCCCCACCCTGTTTCAAGAGTTCTGCTCCATCCAAACACGCAGCCCCCGGGAGCTGAACTGTGGGGCAGCAGGCCAAGGGGCTCTCTGTTTCATCAACCCACTCTTCCTGCAGTTCCAGACTGCACTGCACAGACGCCGCCACCAGTTTAAACGCAGCCTCAAGGTGCGTGTCTCCACTGAGAACTCTAGCCCCTTGTCCCCACCATTTGCTCCTCCCCCTCCCCCACCTCTGCTGGCCAAGAAAAAGAGCAAGAAGGTCCATCAGGCCAGTAGAGKWGTGGAGGCCAGAGTGGAGGGTGYGGGAGGGACAGCACCCGTCCAGGAGGACTCAGACTACTTGCAGCCATGCTTGGTTCTTCCAGTTCTTCCYAAAAAGACCAGGGTCACACCCACACTGTCTCCCACTGCAGAGGAGGATGACTACCATGTTCCTATAGGTCTCTTGCAGGGACTGGGCCAGGAGAAAGGAGGTGAGGGGGAGGAGGTGAGTGAGGAGGTGGATCTCTTGCTGGAGCAGAGATATGCTCCCTCCRTGAGTGAGCTGGACAGCAGCAGTTCCCTCAGCAGCTTGGAGGAGGCAGAGGAGAACTCAGAGCGACCTCCCCTCACCAGGGGAACAAGTAACCCCTCACCCCCATGCACCTCTCCCGCTCGTCAGCCCGTCTCAGCCATGCGCAAGCTTAGTGCAGCCTTTGTGTCCTTCTTTGTGCCTGAGAAGTGCGTGACGAGGCTGGTGGAGGACCTGTCCCGTGACAAGAGGACTGCGTTTGGTCTCCTGGTGCAGGACTTCCTCAGGCAGCAGCGCGAGGTGATCAAGCCTCAGTGCCAGAGATCTGGCATAGAGCTACTGCAGGGCATCCGTCTCTTCCTCTCCCAGGCCAAGACCTTCCTGCTGGACTGTGGAGACCTACAGCCCCCCATTGAGACCATGGTGCATGATGATGAGAAAGGTACAGCAGACATTAGTCAAGTAAACTGTCAAAATATGCTCAGTCACTTTAAATACAACCAGTACTAGCATGTTTCCCTAGTGATGATGACGTGACATTTTATGAATGTGCTTGTTTGTGTGCAGACCTGGTGCTGGAGAAAGCCATGTTCCGCTGTGTGCTGAAACCTTTGAAAGGACAGATAGATGGGACACTGCAAACTTTGCATGAGCGAGACCGCTCCACCCAAAGCATGGCAGAGAGCCTGGCTAAGGCTAGGGGAAAGACCCCGTTGGAGTGTTTTGGAGTGCGGGTGGGAGTGCCGGATGCTGCCAATGTGGAGAAGGTGCGGCAGAAGTTAGCTCTCATGAGGCGGGCRTACTCTCCCATTGACAAGGTTGTGCTGCTCCTGCAGGTCTGCAAGCTCATCTATAAAGCCATGAAGGACAATTCAGGTGAGGGCTTTTCTTTGAGTGAATGTGATAGAGAAATAAACATTACAGAACCAACAGCTGCTATCCCTACCATCGTTGGTCTTGTCTTGTCAACATTGTTGCTTTGTCTTGTCTCCATGAGCAGGCCAGGAGTTCGGTGCAGATGACTTCCTGCCAGCCTTGTCCTATGTCCTCGTACAGTGTAACATGCCTGAGCTGTCTGTGGAGGTGGAGTACATGATGGAACTGCTGGAGTCATCATGGCTCAAAGGGGAGGGTAAGGCTTTAAATATGAAGTATTTATACTTTAAATGTGAAAATAATTTGAATAGTATGTGATGCCAAATAGCCATTTTGTAATGCTTGTACCAGGTGGGTACTACCTGACCAGTGTGTATGCCAGCCTGTGCCTGATCCAGAGCAAGCCTGAAGTAGTACCCTCCAGTGGGCTGACCCGCGAGGCCAGAGACTCTTTGAAAGACTGGAGCCGGCGCCGGAGCCTCCAGGCGCAAAGCCAGAAAAACTTACGACAGCAACTGGTACGGCTCAATTCATTGATTTATTAGCACCAATACTGTATAGCGGGGTAGGCAACTATACTGAACAAAAATATAAGCGCAACATGCAACAAATTCAAAGATTTTACTGAGTTACAGTTCATATAAAAGAAATCAGTCAATTTAAATACATTTATTAGGCCCTAATCTATGGATTTCACATGACTGGGAATACAGATATGCATCTGTTGGTCACAGATACCTTAAAAAAAAGGTAGAGGCATGGATCAGAAAACCAGTCAGTATCTGGTGTGACCACCATTTGCCTCATGCAGCGCAACGCAACACATCTCCTTTGCATAGAGTTGATCAGGCTGTTGATTGTGGCCTGTGGAATTTTGTCCCACTCCTCTTCAATGGCTGTGCAAAGTTGCTGGATATTGGCAGGAACTGGAACACGCTGTCGTACCGTTGATCCAGAGCATCCCAAACATGCTCAATGGGTAACATGTCTGGTAAGTATGCAGGCCATGGAAGAACTGGGACATTTTCAGCTTGCAGGAACTGTGTACAGATCATTGCGACATGGGGCCGTGCTGAAACATGAGGTGATAACAGCAGATGAATGGCATAACACTGGGCCTTAGGCTCTCGTCACGGTATCTCTGTGCATTCAAATTTCCATKGATAAAATGCAATTATGTTCATTGTCCGTAGTTTATGCATGCCCATACCATAACCCCACCACCACCATGGGGCATTCTGTTCACAACGTTGACATCAGCAAACCGCTCGCCCACACGATGCTATACACATGGTCTGCAGTTGTGAGGTTGGGTCTTCGTACTGCAATATTTTCGYAAAAAATGTTGGAGGCAGTTTATGGGACATTCCTGCAGTCAGCATTCCAATTGCACGCTCCCTCAAAACTTGACTCATCCCTGGTGACAAAATTGCACATTTTAGAGTGGCCTTTTATTGTCCCAACCCAAGGTGCACCTGTGTAATGATCATTCTGTTTAATCAGCTTCTTGATATTCCACACCTGTCAGGTAGATGCATTATCTTGGCAAAGGAGAAATGCTCACTAAAAGGMATGTAAACAAATTTGTGCACAATATTTTAGAGAAATAAGCTTTTTYTGCGTATGGAACATTTCTGGGATCTTTTATTTCAGCTCATGAAACCAACACTTTACATGGTGCGTTTATATTTTTTTCAGTGTAGATTCAGCCAKGGGATGATTTTTGTCAGRGGAACAGTTGTAATTTGTACACTGCAAATTGACCACAACTAAGCCCAAAAAGAGATTCATTTWGGATATTTTCAAATACAAACTCATTTTTAGCTTAATTCCTTTTGACTTGACTGTCCTTTTTTAAAACAAAACTGAAATATCCCCTTTCCCCCCTTGCAGGCTAATTTCTGCCTGTTGCCGACCCCCACTGTAAAGAATCCCACATCTAGCAGTAATACTGAACAGAAATTAACACACACTCGTCATAACTAACAGATGTGGAATAATATGCCACAGTAGAATATCTCTGTACCCCAAAGCAACCGTAAGGAATGCTTGATACTGTTCTCCTGGGTACATACCTTCTTTTCATTCTGTGTTGCAGAGGTGTGTCAGGGTTCTGTTTCTAGATGGAGAGAACAGCTGGATGAAAACCCTGCAGTGGAGAGCAGGAGTTAGTGGGGGGGCCCTGACCCAGCTCTGTGCTGCTAAATTTGGGGTGGACAACCCAGAACTGTACAAACTGTACTGGCGGAGAGAGGGGGAGATCAAAGCCCTCCCAGCACAGGCCCAGATCCAGGACCTACAGGGCCAAGGCAGCAGTGGGACACCCCTCATATACCAGCAAGCCAACCAGGATCAACTCAAGACTCGCAAACTAAACAGAGAGGAGGCGGTGGACCTTATGGGATTACCTTGAGAGGTCCACTTTGGTATCCACACATTATTGACCGATTTTCTTAAACCACTCAACTGCAAGAAAGAATTGCTTTGTACTTTATTATTAAACMATTTAAATGAACATTTTCTGAATGGAGATTGCAGACCTGCCAACCCTGTCCAACTTTTCAGATTACCAGACGCGCGCGGCAAATTGGAGATTCATCTCGCAAATCTAGTGCGAAGGCATTTTAGAAGCATTGCCTCTATAGCTAATACCGGACTCTCATTCATTCTTCATCGCGCAGTCTTCTAAACTCCCGACTCCATTTAATGCCAATATGTTTATATTTATTTGTGATTATACTTTTGTAATGCTTTTTGTGACCTGGATCATAATTAGTTAGTCTCAGGTTGCGTGAACCTCGTAATGTTACGTGGAAAACACAACTAATGGGACGCAGAATTAAATGTATATCACACTCGCACAAATGCGACCAGTTATWWTTCGTATTTGCATTTKATTTCTTTCACTAGCAAATGCGAGTGAACTGCTGGCACGTTAGAGCCCACTGAATGTCCATCTTYTGTTCGCTAACGTTAACTTGAAACAATTCGTGTTTACCTTTCCACAACACACGGTGTCGAAAAGGGATTTGTCCATGTTTAAGTAAAYCTGACAGTCGGCAAACTCAGCATGTCAACAAACAGAAAAGGCAGACACGGGATAGCTACGTCYAATAATGYTGTATTCATCTCCATGTCCGTTGACACAAACTCTGTATATGTCTGTGTTGCAGCTCGAGAATCGGGATGTTAGATTTACTCAGTGGATTTACTTTATTAAAATGTAACAAAAATCAGGCCCTATCCATTTCTACGTACTTTTAACTCGGATCTCGTACATGGACAGAAAATGGCGGAGTTGGTACGCAAAATGCGTGCATGTTGGCAGGTCTGAGATTGCAAGGTACTGGTCTGTGTAAATTATATTCCAATGTGTACCAGTTTAGTATGCAGCTGATTACACAAGTTATCTGAGATATTTTTCAGAACAAAAAACAGACATAGGTCTTATTTTTTAAATCAAATTTATTTTTGTATAGGTTGTTTCTCAACAACCTAACCAAGAGAGAGACTTACAGTACTGTGMACCCTTTGACAATGCCTTGCCTTTGACCATGTCACAGTGGTGGCTTCAAGTGCCCTGGACACAAGGGCRGAAAAGCTTATCATATGATTAATATTATTTGGAAGTTCTATAAAAAGAACATTGTTAAGACAAAGAGCAATTGAAATGTGTCAACAAAAGTTTAATACGACTGTGGTTGGGATTTGATTGACACAGTTGATGTTGAACCGTGTATAGTTCCCTTGAGTCACTTAGCTTTTTTTTATACTCTGGCCTTGTTTCAAACTGACTTCAAGCTTCTACCACTAGGTCCTTTCAACACCAGATTGTTTACACTGTTCCTGTCCTTCCTGATATTGGAAGGGGGAAATAACTGCATAATGATAGGGARTTAACGTAGTTTGAAACTGTGCCTCGGGGGTGAATGTCTCTCYTCTCCCAATCACAGCCATAACCACATGTGCATTCCACCCTTGACTGATTTAGGCATTTGACAGTGAAAGATCCTTTCTTATGACAGGTCCACACAGACCAGGGATGTTTCAGTCAGAAGCAGGCATGGGCAGAGCAGTAGCATGTCTGGGTCTTAGCAGTGCTTTGACTGTGTATCTGCACTGTTCACTCAGCACCAGCAGGGGGCATCTCTCTTGTTCAGCTCTAGCAGGTGGGCCTCCACCTCCTCGGCGTCYTCTGCAAACCGTTCTGTGAAGGAGKGGATCAGTCCGGCTGCACTACCCTCGTATTCCACCAGCTCCACACTTTCACCTGCATCACACAATACATCAAGTCTTAGAACTAGAATGGTTTAGGCCGGGTGATAAAAAAAGTCTTATTATCAAGAAGGTAGACCACTTAGTAGGAAGATATATGAAGGGCCATTTAAAATGTAGACGTGTCTTGGCATTAGGACAGGGGGAAAAAGACTGACCTTTGACCCTTGTGTTGGCCTGAACAAACATCTTGCGAGCCTCTTTGCGCAGGAGAACAGTCTCCCGCAGGCGCAGGAAGTTGTGAGAACCAGTGTCTGACACAGCTGAGTAACCCTCATACAGAGCTCTGCCTCCCTCCACATCAGCTGTGGACTTGATGACCTGCAGGGACATGGATTATAATGGGTCAAATAGGAGACTTGATTAGATTTTTAAATTGAATATTGATGGCTGGTAATTTACCCCTGTAATCCCAGCCATGACCAAGACATTTTCTAGGATTCTACGGCTGTACCTGTAGTTTGCATAGGAACCTCTCGATGGCAACTTTGCCCACAGTGTGGACCTTGCTGCGGTCCAGTGTTATGAGGGCATCTGGGCGCCCATCCTTTCCTGTGCTCTCCTTCAGGGTCACCAGCCCCTCGCCAGCCTCCAGGAGCACCCGTAGGATCACAAAGCGAGCCTGCATGTGGGCCTGAGACAGAGACAACAGGAGGTTCAGTCAAACAGACACAAGGGGTCACATATAGCCTCATACAACCAGACTGATTAACACTGCAGCGAACCATTCATGTAAGCACGCGAGATCATACTGGCTAGCTCTCAAGTCAGTGGGAATGCAATTCAAAAGAGCTTTAGAGTAAGAAAGACAGCATGATAGGCTGTACTATACAAAGGACTGAACTTCGCTGACCTGTCTCCAGCTCTTGCTCTCSGGGGTAAAGAACTCCAGGCCCAGTAGGCCAGCTCGCACCATGTTGAGCCAGTTGATGTACACCACCTCCTTTGCATCCTCGTCCTCYTGGCCAAAGATACTGCAAACCCACAGGGACATCATCCTTGTTAGAGCAGCCTGACCCACATAAMATCACTGTTTATATATTCATGTAGCTTCAGTGAGTAACAGAGTATGTGTGTGTGCGCGTGCGTGCGTAAAGGTACCTGAGCACGTGTTTGTTGAGACAGAGGTAAAGCCCCACACACTCGGCCCTGCACTCTTCATAAGAGCAAGAAATGGTGGAAAATTTGCTATCCCATGTTTCATTGCCTTTGTACCAGGTGGTGATCTGAAGCACATAAACCATACTTTAGACAATACTTAAACCAGAAATTTCAAGACTTAAATCAAG
This sequence comes from Salvelinus sp. IW2-2015, assembly GCF_002910315.2. Lineage (NCBI taxonomy): Eukaryota > Metazoa > Chordata > Actinopteri > Salmoniformes > Salmonidae > Salvelinus > Salvelinus sp. IW2-2015. The sequence goes on from NC_036844.1 coordinate 32,352,100, forward strand.
ATCATAGATACACTATATATACAAAAGTATGTGGACACCCCTTCAAATGAGTGGAGTCGGCTATTTGCTGACAGGTGTATAAAATCGAGCACACAGCCATGCAATCTCCATAGACAAACATTGGTAGTAGAATTGCCTTACGGAAGAACTCAGTGACTTTTAACGTGGCACCGTGATAGGATGCCACCCTTCCAACAAGTAAGTTTGTTAAATTTCTGCCCTGCTAGAGCTGCCCGGTCAACCGCAAGTGCTGTTATTGTGAAGTGGAAARGTCTACGAGCAACAACGGCTCAGCRACGAAGTGGTAGGCAACACAAGCTCACATAACGGGACCGCCGAGTGCTGAAGTGCATAAAAGCTTCTGTCCTCAGTTTCAACACTCAGTACCGAGTTCCAAACTGGCTCTGGAAGAAGCATGGGGAGCTTCATGAAATGYGTTTCCATGGTCAAGCAGCCGCACACAAGCCTAAAATCAATATACGCAATACCAAGCGTTGGGTGGAATGGTGTAAAGCTCGCCGCCATTGGACTCTGGAGCAGTGGAAARGCGTTCTCTGGAGTGATGAACCATGCTTCACCATCTGGCAGTCTGATGGACGAATCTGGGTTTGGCGGAGGCCAGGAGAATGCTACCTGCCCGAATGCATAGTGCCAACTGGAAGTTTGGTGGAGGAGGGATAATGGTCTGTGGCTGTTTTTCATGGTTTGGGCTAGACCCCTTAGTTCCAGTGAAGGGAAATCAATGCTACAGCATTCAATGATATTCTAGACGATTCTGRGCTTCCAACTTTATGGCAACAGTTGAGGGAAGGCSCTTTCCTGTTTCAGCAAGACAATGCCCCTGTGCACAAAGCGAGGTCCATACAGAAATGGTTAGTCGCGATCGATGTGGAAGAACTTGACTGGCCTGCACAGAGCCCTGACCTCAACCCCATCGAACACCTTCGGGATGAATTGGAACGCCGAATGCGAGCCAGGCCTAATCGCCCAACATCAGTGCCCGACCCCACTAATGCTCATGTGGCTGAATGGAAGCAAGTCCCCGTAGCAATGTTCCAACATCTAGTGGAAACCTTCCCAGAAGAGTGGAGGCTGTTGTAGTGGCAAGGGGGAGGGGGGGGCAACTCCATATTAATGCCCATGATACTGGAATGAGATGTTTGATGAGCAGGTGKCCACATTTTTCTGGTCATGTACTTTACCCCAACAATAAATGATGCTGRCTCAGAATCAGTCCAAAGCAAAGAATTAAGAAAACGTATGATACCAAACGACTGATGTATAGACTCACCTGTTCTCCAGTCTCAGGATTGCGAACATTATCCTGCTCGAAGTTGAAAGTCCCCTTCTCATCCTGTACACGTGACAGCACATAATGATACAGCCATTGTGAATGATTAAGTGTAACTGAAAACCAGACATTTCGATATTAAAGGAGCAATCTGCAGTTCAAACAATAGCAAAGCGGTCACCTGGCCACTGTTATGGTAAACAGCTTGGGGAGGGGGGGGTTGAGCTGGAGAAATGTAAGCACTCAAATGCATAGACTAGGCTATGGATGCAAAGACTGACCATGCATGACATGAGTATGGATGGAGAGGACTCGRTCTCGCTCACCTGGACAAAGAGCTTCCCACTGCCATGGCCCAGCAGTTCATGGAGGCCAACCTGCACCTCGAAGGAGGGCCCCTTCCACTTAATGTACATATCCTGAAAGACAGAGAGCGATCATTGAAGGAACTGGAAAAGATCCGACTGAGACATAAATTGTATCTTTGATAGGGCCCTGTGTTTTGTGCAATAATGCCACATGACCTGGATTTTAACATTTATTTAATGCTTTTCCATAAATTGATCCCACTTTTTTTCATGTCAGATAGTCCAGAACCATTCCAAGACAACTGCTTTCAGTTTTGGTCTAGATCTAATTTCTGGATAAGGCAAAAAAATACAGGATAAAACCTTGCTATGACACATGATTGCCCAAATCACAAGGCCCTACACCTGGTACTGAGGAGATCATAGTGAGCTAGTCGTTTACCTCGCCTGCCTCATCTAGGAAGGTGAGCTTGTCATTACCTTGTCTTCCTCATCCAGGAAGGTGAGCTTGTCCTTCTGGGTAGCGTAGGCCACAGCCAGCACATTGCCCAAGGAGACATTCTTAAAGCCCTCCGACTGTCTGATGTCATCATCTGGACACAGATCAGACACACAGAGTTAACGTTTAGCTGAAGTCATTAAGAGATCCTTCCAAGACCATAAGAAACTGTGGATCAGTCGTGTCAATATTAATGAGATAAAGAGTCCGTTGGAAGTGACACTCACAGTTGGGAATGTTAATGCCAGCTGGAATGCCACTGCCAGCGAACGTCAGCACGTCCAGGGAGGTGAAGTCTGGTAGGAGGAAACGGTCCTTCTCAAAGTCTTTTGGCCATGGCAGCTCTGGCAGCAGCACCTCGGCTGAGCTCACCAGCTTAGCAAAGCGTTCACTCATGGCCTTGTTCACCACAGCCACAAAGCCTGAGGGAAGCAAAGACAAACCCTAATAAGATCACCAAGGAGTCTTCCAAAACATGTCYTGATAATAGGGGTGATATTGATAACACATGCTTTGCCTCTTCATTTGTACCTTCAAACTCTCCCCTGGAACCAAAGGGATCCCTGTAGCTCTCGATAAAGCCAATATAACTAGGAGAGAAATGGGAAAAAGAAGAACAGAAAATGAAGAGATTGCTACTTCTATTTCATCCTGAGTGGAAGGCCAAACGTGGAGGGCAGTGCTCTCTCACCTCTCAACGATGGGTCCCTTGTCTTTGATCCAGAAACGAGAGCCCTCCTTGTGCGCTTCTATGGACCCAAAGGTGAAACTCTGTGCATATTCCTGCAGCATTCGCTTCTGGTTCTCATTGGCAGCATGGTCCTGTCATCAAGGACAAGATGTTGACACGAGACCAAACCCACATTTCTAAGATGCACTAGTAGTTTTGAAACACTTTTTAATTGATAAAGGGACAAAAAAACAGTGCATCCAGAAAGTWTTCAGACCCTTTGACTTTGTCCACATTTTGTTACACTACAACTTTTTTCTAAAATATATATWTTTTTTTATTGATTTTCTTCATRAATCTACACACKATACCCATAATAACAAAGCGAGAATAGGTTTAGAAAATGTTGCAAATGTATTAAAAATAAAAACAGAATTACCTTATTTACATAAGTATTCAGACCCCTTGTTATGAGACTCGAAATTGAGCTCAGGTGCATCCTGTTTCCATTGATGATCCTTGAGATGTTTCTACAACTTGATTGGAGTCCACCTGTGGTAAATGTTATTGATTGGACATGATTTGGAAAGGCACACACCTGTCTACATAAAAAGGTCCCACAGTTGACAGTGCATGTCAGAGCAAAAACCAAGCCATGATCTCGAAGGAATTGTCCGTAGAGCTCCGAGACAGGACCGTGTCGAGGCARAGATCTGAAGAAGGGTAACAAAAATTGCAGCATTGAAGGTCCCCAAGAACAGCAGCCTCCATCATTCTTAAAAATTGAAGAAATTTGGAACCACCAAGACTTCTCCTAGAGCTGGCCGCCCGGCCAAACTGAGCAATTGAGGGAGAAGGGCCTTGGCCAGGGAGGTGACCAAGAACCTGATGGTCACTTTGACAGAGCTATAGAGTTCATCTGTGGAGATGGGAGAACATTCCAGAAGGACAACCATCTCTGCAGCACTGCACTAATCAGGCCTTTATGGTAGAGTGGCCATACGGAAGCCACTCCTCAGTAAAAAGGCACATGATAGCCCGCTTGGAGTTTGCCAAAAGGCACCTAAAGGACTCTCAGACCATGAGAAACAAGAATCTCTGGTCTGATGAAACCAAGATTGAACTATTTGGCCTGAATGCCAAGCACCATGTCTGGAGGAAACCTGGCACCATCTCTACGGTGAAGCATGGTGGTGGCAGCATCATACTGTGGGGATGTTTTTCAGCGGCAGGGACTGGAAGACTAGTCAGGATCAAGGAAAAGATGAACAGAGCAAAGTACAGAGAGATCCTTGATGAAAATCTGCTCCAGAGCGCTCAGGACCTCAGGCTGGGGACGAAGGTTCACCTTCCACCAGGACAACGACCCTAAGCACATAGCCAAGACAACGCAGGAGTGGCTTCGGGACAAGTCTCAATGTCCTTGAGTGGCCCAGCCAGAGCCTGGATAGACCTGAAAATATCTGTGCAGCGACGCTCCCCATCCAACCTGACAGAGCTAGAGAGGATCTGCAGAGAAGAATGGGAGAAACATTCCAAATACAGGTGTGCCAAGCTTGTAGCGTCATACCCAAGAAGACTCGAGGCTGTAATCACTGCCAAAGGTGCTTCAACAAAGTACTGAGTAAAGGGTCTGAATAATTGTATACATTTATTTTTTTGCAAGAATGTCTAAAAACCTGTTTTTGCTTTGTCATTATTGGGTAGTGTGTAGATTGAGGGGGAAAAAACTATTTGATCCATTTTAGAATAAGGCTGTAACGTAACAAAATGTGGAAAAATTCAAGGGGTCTGAATACTTTCCGAACGCAATGTACATTTGAATTAGAATATTGTCTTTGAACTCACCTTTGCTTTCTCCAGATTTTCACTCACTTTCTTCATAAGGTAAGCATAGTCTCCCCTGGACACCGTGAAGACACAGTCCTCAAAGTCATATCTGCCACACCTGGTCTCCCCCTCCCCWTCCACTGCACAGTCTAGCAGCAGGGGATTTAATAAAGAGAATGCATTACTGACATTAACAGAAAAATAACCAGTGTTTCCTCAATTAGCATAGCTTTTTAAAAAGGACATGGCACTCTCACCRTTCTGCACAGCTGACGCCAGGCGCACCTCATAGCTGGCCTTCCCTTCTGATTTGTTCTTGAACAGTCGTGTGTTGTAGGCACTCAGGTTCTGTAAGGGAGACACTTATATAAATGTACATTTTAGTCATTTAGCAGACACTCTCATCCAGAGTGACTTACAGGAGCAATTAGGGTGAAGTGCCTTGCTCAAGGGCACATCAACAGATTATTCACCTAGTCGGCTTGGGGATTCGAACCAGCYACCTTTCTGTTACTGGCCCAACGTTCTTAACCGCTAGGCTACCTGCCGCCTAAATCCTAAAATACTAATAACACAGACATAAGACAAGCTTGAATACACACCTTTGAATCCAGGAATTTCTGGGCCAACTCTGCATCCTCCAAGCAACAGTTCCCTGAGAAGTATGTGGTGACTCCCTGAGAACAAGAAATAAAGCAACATCATTATCAATACCTAGGCTACAGTATACAGGATTTATTCAAACAACTAAGGCTGGCAATAAGGGAACACATCACCACATAAGGTGGTAAGAAAGTCAGGAAGTCTCTCACCTTGTCCCCCAAGCCCAGCTGTTTCTGTTGGTCCTCCAGGGAGAAGAGGAGGGTGGAGCAGCTGTCCCACAGGGCCTCCATCTCACTGGGGCTGTCCTGGAATGCCTGGCTCTGCCACACAAGGGCCTTCAGCTTCTCCTATAGCGCAATGAGTGGTTATTAAAGGCCACCGCCGTGATTATGCCAAGGCTTTTTTATWATACATTCAGTTATAAGTGAGGATGATCTACCTGGGGGAGGTTGGGAATGAACTTGGTGTCTCCAAATGACTTGTAGTTTCCCATGTTGGCATAGAGACCAGCAGCATAAACAAGAAAGGCCTGTAAATACGGAAGATAAATAGCTATTATTATCTAGTCAGGCTGAGTTACAGAAAACATGTTTATTACAACAGGCTGAGTGGCTGGGAGTATGAGCAGGTGGAGTGGATGTGTGACATATTCAACACACGGTGTACTTTGTACTCTAAAGCCTATATTCTGATAGAACTCTAAGCCTCTACCATCACTGTGTGTGTGTGTGTGTGTATACACAAATTCGAATTCTATGTTCATTGTTTGACTCAGTTTTTCTCCCAAGACTCTGTAGGCAGGTGCATTACTTGACCTGGTACTCTTCAGGACTAAGTCCAGCTGCAGTGGCCATGCTCTCCAGCTGTGCTGCTGGCTGCTTGCGGAACAGCCTCTGTAAGAGAACGAAGATGGAGGCAGACTCAGGCGAGGTCTGCAGCAGCACAGCCAGTCCTCCGTACCAGGCAGACCGGGAGAGGTAGTGCGCATAGAGCTTTTCTCTAGGGGACAGCAGCCGAAAGGCTTCAGTACAGTCCAGCGTAGAGATCCCAATGTCATTGGGGAGGAAGTACTGAGAGTCCACCATGGTGAACAACAATCTGGACGCTTGCAGCTGCCTCTTCAACACAACACTCACTGTTGAGAATCTGTAGATGTAAACAAAATGCATATTATTAGCTCCAAGAAATGTTTCTAGATGTATGGTCACATTTCCACACTAACATTATGTCTCAAGTCATCAGGTGAGAAGTTCTGAGAATCCTTCCTGGCTGTAACTTTAACTAAATACATTGCATGATAAAGCAATCAAAACTAGCTAGACASCTACATCACGTTTAACAACGAAGGAGCAGATTGGCTGACATTGCCATTCCATGGCTGCTGTGGCTTCTGCTACTTAGCAGGAGGACGAAAAGGGCAGTTTTACGGAAAGACGTTCAATCTTCAGTCGTTCAATCTTCTCGGTGTAACAGTTGGGAAAAATGGGACAATTAGGAGTACAACGCATTTCTCATCCCTGGACTGAGGTACATTTTCTGAACCATATCTTGCACCGGCTCCACAGTAACTAAGGCCATGTCTACACTTGACAGTTCATGCAGCTTTTGATTCTAATCATGTGAGTTGTGATCATGAAATTCCGAACACGTCATGCATCAGCTACATTTAAATGTGTACCATGTCCASATTGTGTCCGGATTCCCCTTTCCAATGCCTGTATGCATTCTGCAAATGGTGGAACATGCTAAATCTGATAACACAACTTGATGGCAACTACTTTATCCAGCTAACAGGTTAGCATAATACTAGCAAAACAAAAATATATATTTTCGAAATAATTTCATTTATGAAGCCAGCAAACACGTTTCTCACACACTAGGAACGTATTTCATCCAACATTTAAAGAAAAAAGGTGCGTCTTGCTCCCAAAACCATGTTTTATGGAGACTTGTGTGCAGAGCACTGCTGACGTCGCCCACTGTATGTGCTTTCGGTAGCCTGATTGCGTCCAGACTGAGGAGAAAGCTGGACACAATGTGTCCCTGACCACTACCTGAAGTTGTCAACCAGATCTGAACACTTTWWWAAAAAAACATTTAACTAGGCAAGTCAGTTAAGAACAAATTCTTATTTACGATGACGGCKTACCGGGGAACAGTGGGTTAACTGCCTTGTTCAGGGGCAGAACGACAGATTTTTACCTTGTCAGCTCGGGGTATCGATCCAGCAACATTTCGGTTACTGGCCCAATGCTCTAACCACTAGGCCACCTGCCGCCCTGATCCGACCACAATGCGACTAGACCCAATCTTCGATTCTAATTGCGGAAGTCACATGTAAGTGTCAAGTGTAGACACACACTTAAAGCTGCAATATGTAACTTTTTGGGTGACCCGACCAAATTCACATAGAAATGTGAGTTATAAATCTGTCATTCTCATTGAAAGCAAGTCTAAAAAAGTGGTAGATCTGTTCTATGTGCGCTATTTCTATGCTTCCTGTTTTTAAGTTTAGCTTTTACTTTCAGTTTTGTACATAAGCTTCACACAGCTGAAAATACAATATTTTTGGTTATGGAAAATATATTTCACAGTGGTTTAGATCGGGGATGGGTAACTTTGATGGAGGTGGGAGCCACAAAAAAATGGAACCCCCACCTTCCGAGAAATACATTTTGAAAGCTCCCCTCGTGNGTGTCAAGTGTAGACACACACTTAAAGCTGCAATATGTAACTTTTTGGGTGACCCGACCAAATTCACATAGAAATGTGAGTTATAAATCTGTCATTCTCATTGAAAGCAAGTCTAAAAAAGTGGTAGATATGTTCTATGTGCGCTATTTCTATGCTTCCTGTTTTTAAGTTTAGCTTTTACTTTCAGTTTTGTACATAAGCTTCACACAGCTGAAAATACAATATTTTTGGTTATGGAAAATATATTTCACAGTGGTTTAGATCGGGGATGGGTAACTTTGATGGAGGTGGGAGCCACAAAAAAATGGAACCCCCACCTTCCGAGAAATACATTTTGAAAGCTCCCCTCGTGACAGCGAAGATAAAAAAAATGTTTTAAAGTTAATTTCCTGCAATTGTACACATTTTGCAATGGGGAGGAGAGAAGATTTAGCATTTTTCTAACTCATTTCATGCAATTCTACTKATTTTGCCACGGAGTAGAGAGAAAAATGTGCAGATTTTCAGCTAATTTCCGGCAATTCTACACATTTTGCAAAAGGGTTGACGAAAATGTTTGCCGTTTTTAATATAACAGATTATCAATGGGCCCCACCCAGGTCTATAATTCAACCATGCTTACTACAAGTTTAGATAGCTGGCCCCTAGACTAACTTACCAATCAAATAATTATTTGCTGACAATGGTATTGAGTAACTGCTGATGCACAACCAAATTTCTAAATTGCACCTTGTGTATTCTATTATTTTAACTCTCAACAATTGAGACCCAGACTGAGTTCCCAAAAATAATTATAAATATATATATATATATATAATATACACACACACACTCAGTAAAAAGAGAAACGTCCCTTTTTCAGGACCCTGTCGTTCAAAGATAATTTGTAAAAATCCAAATAACTTCACAGATCTTCATTGTAAAGGGTTTCGACCCCGTTTCCCATGCTTGTTCAATGAACCATAAACAATTAATGTGCACCTGTGGAACGGTGATTAAGACACTAACAGCTTACAGACGGTAGGCAATTAAGGTCACAGCTATGAAAACTTAGGACACTAATGAGGCCTTTCTACTGACGCTGAAAAATACCAAAAGAAAGATGCCCAGGGTCCCTGCTCATCTGCGTGAATGTGCCTTAGGCATGCTGCAAGGAGGCATGAGGACTGCAGATGTGGCCAGAGCAATAAATTGCAATGTCCGTACTGTGAGACACCTAAGACCGTGCTACAGGGAGACAGGACGGACAGCTGAATGTCCTCGCAGTGGTAGACCACGTGTAACAACACCTGCACAGGATCTGTACATCCGAACATCACATCTGCGGGACAGGTACAGGATGGCAACAACAACTGCCCAAGTTACACCAGGAACGCACAATCCCTCCATCAGTGCTCAGACTGTCCGCAATAGGCTGAGAGAGGCTGGACTGAGGACTTGTAGGCCTGTTGTAAGGCAGGTCCTCACCTGACATCGCCTGCGGGCACAGTTGCACCGTTGCTAGTGCTGTTCACTGACGAGTCGTGGTTTTGTCTCACCAGGGGTGATGGTCGGATTCGCGTTTATCGTAGAAGGAATGAGCGTTACACCGAGGCCTGTACTCTGGAGCGGGATCGATTTGGAGGTGGAGGGTCCGTCATGGTCTGGGGCGGTGTGTCACAGCATCATCGGACTGAGCTTGTTGTCATTGCAGGCAATCTCAACGCTGTGCGTTACAGGGAAGACATCCTCCTCCCTCATGTGGTACCCTTTCTGCAGGCTCATCCTGATATGACCCTCCAGCATGACAATGCCACCAGCCATACTGCTCGTTCTACGCGTGATTTCCTGCCAGACAGGAATGTAAGGGTTGTGCCATGGCCAGCAAAGAGCCCGGATCTCAATCCCACTGAGCATGTCTGGGACCTGTTGGATCGGAGGGTGAGGGCTAGGGCCATTCCTCCCAGAAATGTCCAGGAACTTGCAGGTGCCTTGGTAGAAGAGTGGTGTAACATCTCACAGCAAGAACTGGCAAATCTGGTGCATTCCATGAGGAGATGCACTGCAGTACTTAATGCAGCCGGTGGCCACACCAGATACTGACGGCTACTTTTGATTTTGACCCCCCCTTTGTTCAGGGACACATTATTCAATTTATGTTAGTCACATGTCTGTGCCACTTGCTCAGTTTATGTCTCAGTTGTTGAATCTTGTCATGTTCATACAAATATTTACACGTTAAGTTTGCTGAAAATAAACGCAGTTGACAGTGAGAAGACGTTTAATTTTTTGCTGAGTTTATATACACTGAACAAAAATATAAACATTAAAGTGTTGGTCCCATGTTTCATGAGCTGAAATAAAATATCCCAGAAATTGTCTCTCAAACAAAAAGCTTATTTCTCTCAAATGTTGTGCACATCCCTGTTAGTGAGCATTTCTCCTTTSCCAAGATAATCCATCCACCTGATAGGTGTGGCATATCAAGAAGCTGATTAATAAACAGCATGATCATTACACAGGTGCACCTTGTGCTGGGGACAATAAAACACTAAAACAACACAATGCCACAGATGACTCAAGTTGAGGGAGCGTGCAATTGGCATGCTGACTGCAGGAATGTCCACCAGAGCTGTTGCTAGAGAATTGAATGTTCATTTCTCTACCATAAGCCACCTCCAACATAATTTTTGAGAATTTGCAGTATGTCCAACTGGCCTCACAACCGCAGACCACATGCATGGCGTTGTGTGGGAGAGCGGTTTGCTGATGTCAACGTTTTYAACAGAGTGCCCCATGGTGGCGGTGGGGTTATGGTATGGGCAGGCATAAGCTACGGACAACGAACACAATTGCATTTTATCGATGGCAATTTGAATGCACAGAGATACTGTGATGAGATCCCGAGGCCGATTGTCATGCCATTCATCCGCCGCTATCACCTCATGTTTCTGCATGATAATGCACAGCCCCATGCCGCAAGGATCTGTACACAATTCCTGGAAGCTGAAAATGTCCCAGTTCTTCCATGGCCTGCATACTCACCAGACATGTCACCCATCCAGCAACTTCTCACAGTCATTGAAGAGGAGTGGGACAACATCCCACAGGCCACAATTAACAGCATGATCAACTCTATGCTAAGGAGATGTGTCGCGCTGCATCAGGTACATTTACATTTACATTTAAGTCATTTAGCAGACGCTCTTATCCAGAGCGACTTACAAAATGGTGATCACACCAGATACTAACTGGTTTTCTGATATTTTTTTTTTTAAAGGTATCTGTGACCAACAGATACATATCTGTATTCCCAGTCATGTGAAATCCATAGATTAGGGCCTAATAAAATGACTGATTTCTTTATGAACTGTAACTCAGTAAAATATTTGCAATTGTTGCATGTTACATTGATATTTTTTGTTCAGTATATATACTTTTTTATATTGGCCTACAAAAGGTCCACGGGTCACAAAATGTAATATATACGCATAATATATGCACAAACTGTTTCGGATGGGGAGCATGCTGTGGCCTTCAACCTAAATAGAAAGTCTGTCTGACCCTAGTGCAACTGTAATAAAGCGGGTCGGATCTGCTAGCTACTAGCCATCTAGCTAGGTTAGCCAGTGGGAGCGAATGGGTTGGTTCAATAAAACATTAAAGGTACTAGCTAGCTAGGATAAACTCCAGATTTTGCAATATAGATTGCCGCTAATAGAACATTCGTAACGCTGGTGTTTATTRGAAACCATACACTTTTTAACTTACATAACTTTATAGTAATAGTAGAACATGGTAGCAGCCAGTAGCTAGTTATCCAGCTACCGCTATGTATTGGGGTGTAATCATTACGCCGATTCTGTTGCAAAAGTTTKGTCTATTAACAAAACGTTTTGTGAATGCAAACGAGAGTTTAGGTCCCTCTCTGTTTCGTTCCATTTTCTCGGTTTGGTTCTTAAACAGTAAACTGTTTCCGTAATGAATACACCCCTGGCTAACAGCTAACCTTAGCTAACTAGTCAGCCGGCTAGCTAACGTTGAGTGAGTAAATCCTCTGTCGCTTGCTACTGTACATTTACAATACGCAAGCCTTTAATCAGGTTACAACGAAACATCCAGCAGTGATTATGGTGTATTTCTGTTGCCGTTAAATCAAGTTTGTATTAGGCTACACTACCTGATTATTTGTGGACACGTCTGAACGTCAAATTGCAATCTCACTCTCAAATTCACTTCCTATGTTCGTTCAATGCCAAGCCCACCTGCCTTCTTCTTCGGTGGGGTTTACCCAAAGTTATGATGCATTACCGCCACCTACTGTACTGGAGTGTCGGACTAGGGACATTGATAAACAATTTTTATTTAACTAGGCAAGTCAGTTAAGAACAAATTCTTATTTACAATGACATTCTACCCTGGCCAGACAACACCGGGCCAATTGTGCGCAGCCCTATGGGACTCCCGATCATGGCCGGTTGTGATACAACCCGGGATTGAACCCAGGTCAGTAGTGACACCTCTAGCACTGTGATACAGTGTCTTAAACCGCTGCGCCACTCAGTCCCCCAAACCAAATCCTACCTGRCAGCCCAGTTGCTCTTACAAAAGAAAAACAACATATTTGAGACTATATCTATTCAATATACTCTATACTAATTTCTTGTATCCTCTTCTCCCTCATACTAGATCTCAGCCTATCTTTTTCCCTCTGATACTGCCCACACCGTAGCAATACATGCTCCACAGTCTCTATTTCCTGACATTAATCACACTTTCCTGTTGGATGCTTTCCTATCACATTAAAGTCTTATTCAACCAGCTTGTCCCACCTTCTTGTAAAAATAGCCTCCTCTCTTCTGTCCCTTCCTGCCGTCCTCCCCAACTTTCCTCTGTACTTGAAATAAATGCCTGCTCTTAGTATCTCTATTTCACTGCTCCTGCCATCTCTGCACCATCACTGTCCATATCAGGCTTCTTGCCTCTGCCTTGCTCATTGAAACTACAACAACATCCCCACTACTAAGTGCTTGTTTAAAAAGTACATCAACTGCCTTGTTCCTCTCTAACCCTCATTCCCCTCTATCTGTTTACCCATCTGTCTAATCCTGCCATGGGTTTGTAGTACATCATAAAGCAGGTCTTGTCTGCTACGTGAGCTAAAGGACTGCAGACTCATCAACACTGCACATGAATCAGAGRAAATAACTACTCTGTCTGGCTTGACTTCCTCCACCCACTACAAGGCCAACAGTATGGCCATCAGCTTCGCCGCATATACAGCCAGATGATCTATAATACGTTTCCTGACTGCCACCGCACATTCCTGCACTACAAATAATGACCCAGTACGTCCTGTCCTTGGATCTTTTGAACCATCTGTGTAATGGCCACAAAATACTGATACACAGTATCCAGACGTCTCTTAAACAAATCAGATGGATCAACACACTCCCTATCTTTCTGCAGTCTCTATAACACTTCTAGATCAAATACTGGAGGCGGGAATAGCCATGGTGCCGTGAGGTAGCAGAGAGAATAGTCTATGACTTGGGTGGCTGGGCCTTCCTCTGAGGTCCTGGATGGCAGGGAGCTCTGCACCAGTGATGTACTGGGCCGTACGCAATACGCTCTGTAGTGCCTTACGGTCAGATGCCAAGCAGTAGCCATACCAAGTGGTGAWGCAGGGGGTCAAGATGCTCTCGTTGGTGCGTTGTATAACTTTGAGGATCTGAGGCCCATGCCAAACCTTTTTTGAGCCTCCTGAGAGGGAAGACATGTCCTCTTAACGACTGTGTTGGTGTATTTGGACCATGATSGGTCCTTAGTGATGTGGACACAGAGGAACTTGAAGCTGTCGATCCACTCCACTACAGCCCTGTCGGTGTAAATGGGTGCATGCTCAGCTCCTTTATTTTCCTGARGTTGAGGGAGAGGTTGTTGTCGTAGCACCACACTGCCAGGTCTCTGACCCCCTCCCAATAGGCTGTCTCATCGTTGTGTCGTCGGCAAACTTAATGACGGTGTTGGAGTCGTTCACAGCCACGCAGTCAAGGGTGAACAGGGAGTACATGAGGACTAAGCACTCACCCCTGAGGGGCCCACATGTTGAGGGTAACCATGGCGGATGTGTTTTTGCCTACCCTCACCACCTGGGGCGGCCCATCAGGAAGTCCAGGATCCAATTGCAGAGGGAGGATCTATGCATATTCATGAGGCTACCATAGCGTCTCACTCATTGTATATACAGGCGGTTGACGTCAACGCCCCTCATCTAATATTTTAAAAAGTATTCAAAGAATGAGATATATCCATCAATCCAAAGAGAGGAAGACAGGGGAACGCAAGAGCTTGACAGTCCGCCGTTCTGCTCTGTGGACAACAAATCCTATAGTTAGAGTGGAAACACAAGCGTCTCATCCTTCTATTTAATAAGTGACTCTGGTGATGGGTACGCCCAGTCTATATTGCTCTGGGTCTGGGTATGCCCATTCTGGATTCAAACACCTCAAACTTTAGATTAACATTTTTCTACTGTGGTCTACTGATATTTTTGTCTTTGTCAGAGCCCAGTCTAGTCTGACATTCTCACCCCTGGGGAGCCTCAGAGAGCAGGGATAAAGGATAAAACTAACTAAATATAATATAAATTACACAGTTTGAACTCAAACACAATTCACAGAGAAATTTATTGAAATTTAGGAGGAAAATAACCAAACAAATTAAGCCCAGTGAAACTTATAACAGTATGAAAATGTATGCATTCTCTCTGGATCTGAGGTTGATAGCTAAGCATGGGTGTCAAACTCATTCCACAGAGGGCCGAGTGTCTGCAGGTTTTTGTTTTTTCCTTTCAATTAAAGACCTAGACTATGGAGGACCAAGACGGCCAAAATAGATTTATTTATGTTTTCATTTATTTTTGATTTTGGTCATCTTGGCCCTCCATACAAGACAACAAACAGCAACATCACGCGCTCAGATCATGTTCGAGCCTCAGATTGGACAGTGAAACCAACTTGCACATGCCATCATGGCTGAACAAATAAATACTATTTGTGTCCAGGGGCCTGTTGCACAAAAGTAGAATTAAGACATCCGGGATAAATGACTCAGCTGAGCTCAATGAAGCCAAAACATGTGCGTCCAGGCTTAATTGGTTGCACAAAGACCAAGCCAGGATGAGCAGACACGGATTCATTAAGCCAGGTGAAACCAATCCTGGATAGGTGCGCGCTCACGGCTCACTCAAATAGACCCCGCCACAGATCACAGATTAACTGATTTACCATGGCAACTAGAGCCGCGTACTTTCCCCGTCGGAAGCACAAATCCTCATGGGAGCATACGAGGAGGTAAAAGATATAATTAAGAAGAAAGGCAACACCGCCACAGTGATAAAGCAAAGAGAAAAAGCGTGGCAAAGTATTGCAGACCGCCTGAATGCGTAAGTAGTGCACAATTACACACTCACCGCTCCGCTGAAACATCACAATTACAATTCAAATTATTAATTCACATCTCCAAAAATGCAGTTGTACTTAATTATGAAACGGTTAAATTTTTAATTGAAATGCACTGCAGATATGAGTGAAATTGTGTAAAGTAACTCCATCACACTGTATAAAGCTATGATACATTTTTTGATATTTTTACTGAAAACAAGACAAAAATACCAAGTAATTTTTTGCAGTGTGACTCCATTAAATGTGTGTGTGTGTGTGTGTAGATTAAACATGAACGGGCCAAAACGGACCTGGCAGCAGGTCAAAATCAAATACAAGAACATTCTGCAGAAAGGTATGGTCCCTGACTAATATTTAACAAAGCACAAGCATATATTGTACCCAGAAGGTGCCTGCTCACACATTGTCTGTACTGTTTTAGCATGAAAAAGAATACCCACAGACAAGGCACGGGTGGTGGGTCACCAAAGGGTGACCTTACCCCAGCAGAGGACATGGCCTTGGAGCTAAATAAAGGCAGGCCCGTCTTAGAGGGGATCCCTGGGGGGAAAGAGACGAGCATAGGTTCCTCCCAAGATGCCACCCGCTTCATTCAAGGTATGTCCTTCCATCTCTACATGGGATACAACCACATTCATATTGAATCAATTTGGACTGTCTGACTTTGGTTTACCTATTGCCTTGCAGTGTCTGCAGCACTGTGTTCCTGTTAGAGCCACCAGCACAAGCACCAGACGATGCTATCCAGTGAGTACTCCATCCAAGGCATACTGTAGGCCTGGCATGTCTTGTTCTACTAGCTTCAATATGAATCCGATTAAATGTGATAGGGTGAAGGCCCCAGTGCAGCAGCAACAGCACATGATGGAGACGATGATGAGGAGGAGACCATCTCTCTGGATTCCAGAAGCATGAGGTATCATGTTAAGACTGTGAAAGTACTATTTACTCTACAATGGTGAGGAGTCCTCATCAAAATCAAAAAATCTAATTTCTTTTACAGGACCCAGATGCTATACAGTGGGAAAACCAGCCTGGCAACATAGTGCGTATTAATAAAAGGACACACATCCTGCCAATTCCAGCTGCGCTAATTGTATTTTGTTCACAGAGCTCACAAGCTATCAGAAAGTTGTATGGCAACCACCTCCGGCGCCAAATAGAACTGGCAGACATAGACATTCAGTACAGAAGAAAAAGATGGAAAATCTTGCACTGGAGTCCGAAATAAAAAAGAGACAATTAGGAAACTGGACCTTGAAATAAAAAAACTGAGAGGGAGGTGAGATATGCCTTCAATGTACACTGTAGCTAACTGTAACACAAATGTATTAATCATTATTTTTTTCCTCCCCAGCTCCAAGAAGATGACACAGCTCAAAATAAAAATTAGGTATATTCTCGTAAAGTCAAGTGAGCCATGACATATGAGCTCTTATTGTGAGCACACAGGACGGTGGCATCTTTCTAAGGTTTTTTTTTTCTTTCCAGCATCAGTACAACCAAGTCATCGTTATAGGCATCGCCCTCTTTTGCCCACCCCCCCAGCACCAGGTGTGGCCACTAGCCTATATGAAGGCCCAAAATTGTGTGTTCCTTTCTGCTCTGACAATGGCATGCCCATTCGTGCGAGATGGGGTGATGAAGAAGCACTTGTGCTGAGGAGAGCCTTCAGGCGAGAAAGGGTCTTCAGGGACCGGTTGGACCCACTGGCCTTCCCTGATGACCATCTATATGAAAGATACAGGTTTTCTGCAGATGGCATCAGGTATCTATGCAGACTACTGGGTCCCAGGATTAAGCACCGCACTGCACGGAGCCATGCACTGGATGTGGAGCAAATGGTTTGTGTGGCCTTGCGCTTTTTTGCTAGTGGAGCTTCCTGTACTCAGTGGGGGATGCAGAACAGCTGAACAAGGCCACAATTTGCCGCACAATAAGGAGTGTGTGTCTGGCTATCAAAGCATTAGCAGATGTCTTCATCTCCTTCCCTGGCCACAGAAAGACTCTGTGACATCAAAGAGGAGTTCTATAGGATTGCAGGTAAGAGGATCTACAAATTACAGGACAACTGTTACACATAGTAGGATACTCATTACTTTGTGTGACAGGTTTCCCCAATGTCATTGTGCAGTGGACTGCACACACATAAGGATAAAAGCCCCTCAGGTGCCCATGAGGCCGATTTTGTGAATAGGAAATCCTTTACAGCATTAATGTTCAGGTGAACATAACTTTTTGATATTGTCCATTGACGAACACTCTGCATTGCCAGTGATGTGCATTGATTGGTGTAATATTCCTCATCTTATGATTTCAGATGGTCTGCAATGCTGACTGTGTGATCAGCAATGTTGTTGGCAAAATGGCCTGGCTCAGTCCATGACTCCAGAATCTTTCGGGCCTCTGAAATCTATCAGTGCCTATCACAAGGTAAGCCACACAACCCCTATTATAACCATCATGGCTGTGTCAAGAATATCACTGTGTTTATGAGGTAGTAATGATGAGATTTTGTGTTGACAGGTGAATTCTCTGGTGTGTTGCTGGGAGACAGGGGGTATGGCTGCCAGCCTTTTCTCCTGACACCTTTCACAGACCCTCAGGAAGCACAGCAGGCCTACAACCATGCCCATGCCAGGACCAGGGCCAGAGTTGAAATGACCTTTGGCCTCCTGAAGCACGCTTTCACTGCCTTCACAATTAAGGGTCAGCCCTGTTAGGGCATGTGATATTACTGTGGATTGTGCTGTCCTCCACAATGTGGCCTGCCTGAGGAAGGAGAGGGCCCCAGAGTGCCACCAGCCATGGACTGGGACAATCCGGCAATCTTTCCCTGATGACGACAGTGGTCGGCTGCTGAGGACCAATATGTGTTGAATTATTTTAGTTAGTATGTGTGCTTTTCAATTTTGGTTAAATATGTCCTGCGGTGGCAGAGGAATTTGGTTTTTTTTGCGTTCGTTTTTGACGAATTTGGCCTCTTATGATGTTTGTGCGGTATACTGTGTGTAATACAAGGCTGCAGGGAGGCTACTGCATCCATTCATTTGTCTGTTCAGTTGATGTGTATGGATTTGTCCTGCATTTATTTTAGTGTGCAGACATGCAGGGTGTGTTATATACAGACCTTTGATGTGTATGTATCATTTTGTATAATATGCTTGGATTCTGTGCTTTCCATCTTGTAGAGTCACTGTGACTTCGTTTCTGAAAGGAGCTGATGGTTTTACCTGCTTTGTTTGTCCTCTTATTCAAATAAGGAACATAATGTTACACATTGTGTTTTATAATTCATATGGAATGTGTATTTGTTATAGATCAGAAGTACTAGGGCCACTGAAGAAAAAGATAAGTCATAAAAATTTTATGAGGCTGGTTCTTCTGCAGAAAAGCTACATATATGTTTTTTACAGTTTTGATACTTATGACAATGTGATACTTAATATTCTGGCACATCAGCATGTCTTTGTTTATGAAACCATACTGAAGTACAATTTCACGAAATGCCCCACATCTGTCATTTTAACAACTGTCCTCCTTTAAAACAACTGGTTACAATATTATGACTTGTGTTTTTTTCCCCTCTGTGGCCCTAATATTCTATCATTTTATATATAGCCTTATAGTCTATGGGAAACTGTAAATTATCTAATGATAGCAACATCATCTAAAAATCATTTTTTATCCAAAATCATTGAAATTAATGATCACAAACGTTTAATAACAGTGGGTCTAGTTATATGTGATAACAATGTATAGTGAGCAGTGAAATAACTATTGGMTTCCATTTGTGGTGACTGCTGACTGACATTAGGGATGAGATTAAATAGATCRTGGAATTTAGCCTGGTCTGGAGCAGGCTAGCTCCACAGAATAAATCTCCATGGTAATTTATACCATAACATATCCTCCTGCCCCCTATCCATCTTTAGTGCAACCGGATTACGGATCAWTTGAGCCAGGATCACCAAGATATCCTGGCTTAATCCCTTATCCTAGTTTTGTGCAACAGGCCCCTGGTTAAACGTGCAACGTCCCTCATTATAAACAAACAGTCGGTTAATGCATAATTTTCAGATCATTGAGAAGCGATTGTTAGACGAAACAACAATGTCATTGAACCAATTGACAGAGATGAGGACATTCATCAGCAAAGACGCAGTGCAAGTTGATCGTATTTGTGAAAACCAAAGTGAAGTCAAAATTATTGATGAAATCGAAGTGTGTCAYCTGTATGGTGATTTGCGATTCGTAACTTACATTTTACCGTCACTACCCGTAGTAGTAGGCAAACCGATAACCCCAAGACCGAATGCGTTTGAAGTAACACCAAGACGTAATGCGTTTGAAGTGATGATGCACTGCCGAGAACAGCTAGCATGTCCAGCAAAGTACATCGCCAGTTYCACGCACACACTTCGTGCAGATCAGCAGCTCCACAATGATGTTATCGACTGTCTCCAAGGTGMGAGTTTTTCGTGGCAGCCAGACGAGACAATCAAAGGAGGATGCGGTGAGCAAAGTTACTGGGCTCGAAATAAGCTAAGCTTGCTCTAATTTTGTAAGAGTTCTAATTGTGCATGTTAACAACATTTTTATTTTGATGATGATAGGCTATACTCTATGGCTGGATTTATGTCTTTTTTTATTTGGCTGACCAGAAAGATTGACCCTCTTTCTACTAGGCGTAATAGTCTGAGAGGCCTAATCATATTAGTATGAATATTTTGTTAACGCCTATAGGCTATAGAGATGCATTCAGGTAATTCATRAATTATACAAAAACATGTTTAATTTGATTACAATTGTCAAGCATTCTTGATTGACATTCCCCGATACATCACATTAAATTACGAGATTGGATTGCACTTTTATTTTCCAGGAATAAAGAAACTGTTACAAGCTTCTCTTCCCATTGTGTTTCATTTCTCATGGTTATAACAACATTGTAACATCTGCATTCTGTTCGCATGGAATGACTCTTGAAGCCACAATGTGATAAAGTACTGTTATTTCTTATCCACCAGTTTGTTATTTTTTGCTTGTTCGCCTCACTTTTCTGGGGGGYAAATCCATTAAACAGTGAATKAATTTTGTCTGGCTTAACAATTTATTCAGTAGCCCAAGGGTAGGCAACCCTGGTCCTGGATCATGTCTTTGATTTAACTGAGCTGGAAGATCAGGTGTGTTGAATTTGGGCAATCATTGAACTAATCAATTAACTCAGTTGGTCAGGCGTAGTGCCTAGTTGGAACAAAATCCTGCAGTACCTGTGGCATTCCAGGAACAGGGTTGCCTACGCAGGGTTTCCCAAACTCGGTCCCGGGGGCCCKCCTGGCTGCACGTTTTGGTTTTTGTCCTTGAACTATACAGCTGGTTTAAATAATCAAAGCTTGATGATGAGTTGGCTGTTTGAATCAGCTGTGTAGTGCTAGGGCCAAAAAACAAAACATGCACCCAGGTGGGGCCCCAGGACCGAGGTTGGGAAACCCTGGCCTATAGCAGTAGCCACCTGCTTGTAAACAAAAATGCAACAACATACTATTACAAGCATGATAATATTCAAAGAGTCAGCTGTTCCACTCAATTCCACAAGATACAATAGCCTATAATTTAAACATTACAAGAGATTGTCGTTTTCACCCTGTGCCCATCACTAAAGCAGCTGAAACAATGTAGATAAGAATGTATAGGCTATAGAGCAGGGGTGTTAAACTCATTCCACTGAGGGCCTAGTGTCAGCTGGTTTTAATTTGTTTCCTTTCAATTAAGACCTAGACAACCAGGTGAGGGGAGTTCCTTACTAATCAGTGACCTTATATCATCAATKAAGTACAAGYGAGGAGCAAAATCCCGCAGACACTCAGCCCTCTGTTGAATGAGTTTGACATGCGCTATAGAGCAAAAAAATATATAGAAACTATTGGAACTAAGACTTAAAAAMAACTGATATTGGCACAAGATGGAGGGAATGTTGGAACAAACTAATGAAATTACTGTTAAGATAAATGTATGCTTAAATCAGTATAAACTAATGTATAGAATCTGCAGCACAAAGGTAGAGTCCAAAAATTATGTGCGGAGTTAGAATGTTGGCTGTCAGAAGTGTTACAATGTAAATGTACTTTTAATCCCTCTGTGCATATTTCCAGACATGGCGGATGAGAGTGCAATGAGATACCAGATGGGTTGGACAATACTTTCCTCGTCAATTATCTTGAAAAAATGTTTACTTAAAAACTGGAAATCAACCAATCCTCTATTGTTAACACAATGGAAAGGTCAAATGCTTTATTATCTGAATGTTGAAAGTGAGTGGGTGATGGAGAGAAACAAAATGGTGCAGTTTGAGGCCATGTGGCAGAGAGTGATGCTGGAGATGGGGGTGTGAACAGGTGTTGTCTGGGCAGGGGTGATGTTGTGGATATTTGTGTGTGTCTGTATGTTGTAGTTTGTATGTGGATGTTTTGTATTGTAAAACAAATTATAAAGCATTATTTGACCTTTGGAACTCTCATTCAATACCAGCTTGTTCATTTTCACTTGTGGCAGGAAAAGTGGAAGCTGAGGAGGAACACAGACAGGAAATCTGACTGGTCTGTTGGGATGGAGAGGTTGCTCACAGATTCACTGACGCTGCCAGTTTGGGGAACCAGACTGTACTCACGAACAGGACAGGCAATCTCAGTGAAGTTAGGCTGGAAGCAAACACCTTCGGAGATGTGAAGCCAGGCCTTCAAAGGTAGAGGTTATGTAATAAGAGATTTGATTTACACTGTAGATAACAGTACCACTTGTAAGATACAAAGATTATAATGAAGTGCAGTGAATGGTAAAGAGCAACCAGTGATAAATYGTACTGCTACAGTGTCCTTGTCAAGAAGGTCCTCCAGGTTCTTGCCTGGATTAGGCACAATGGGAATGAGGATGAATCTCAGTCGTTCTCTACAAAGAGATAGGTTCAGTTCAAAATCAGAGTATCACTTTTTTTRAGAGGAAGAATGGAGGAGACTTTGAWTTTTTTATAATGTAAACTATACCCCTTGATTTTAGTCTTTATTTGGGGTGTAAGTGTGGTGTTAACTTCTGTTGGCAAACCCACCTTTCCCTGTAGACCAGCATGCAGGCCAATATGAAGAGTGTCATGGTACCCACTAAGTACTGGCTTCCACACAGACATTGAGCTGCCAGATATGTCTAGGCCAAAGAGAAAGGTTGACATGACAAAGTCCTGACAGAAGTCTGGAGCACAACTTATAACCATAAAGCAAAGCAGAGATTTTGTATGTATTTACCTGTGAAGTTATTTCCCTTCATGGAATCCCATTGAATGGGCTGACTCATTCACACCAGAACTTGGACTCACCACATTCGTTGTTTGTTCGTGCTCTCACTTGAAACTCATACCGATGCTCTTTAACGGGAAAGCCACAGCATACTTCCGTTCCTTGCTTGGAGTAG
>NC_036844.1:32379017-32413412 GCF_002910315.2 Salvelinus sp. IW2-2015
GGCTTCCACACAGACATTGAGCTGCCAGATATGTCTAGGCCAAAGAGAAAGGTTGACATGACAAAGTCCTGACAGAAGTCTGAGCACAACTTTATAACCATAAAGCAAAGCAGAGATTTTGTATGTATTTACCTGTGAAGTTATTTCCCTTCATGGAATCCCATTGAATGGGCTGACTCCATTCACACCAGAACTTGGACTCACCACATTCGTTGTTGTGTTCGTGCTCTCACTTGAAACTCATACCGACTGCTCTTTAACGGGAAAGCCACAGCATACTTCCGTTCCTTGCTTGGAGTAGATGTCTGAAGAAAGGAACAAAGAGAGAGTGGAGGAGAGAGAGAGAGTTTTTTCAAACATTGTCCAGTATTTTGTTGAAAAATGACCAGTAGGTTACAGTGTCCAAACAGTGGGCCAACTCCTGAGTCCTGACCCATCCCCACCTTCCACTTGTCGCTGTTTATTCTGTAGCGAACTTCACTCTCAATGCAGTAGGTGTTCTTGCTGTTGTTCCAGTACAGATTCAGCTCTGGGTCTTTGTTCATCTCAACTGACAGGTTAACAGAGGGTAAAGCTTCACTAGAAAAAGCATTAAGGAGGGTCAAATGTTAACGACACAATCAAATGAAGATTGAAATAGGAAAAACACACGTTAAAAAGCCTAAAGTAAGATGACTATTGCTCTTCATGTTCAATGTGTAGCATCCATCACATGTGCACGGCAAGCATTTTGTACCAAGAGCTCAACACCCATCGCCCAACACATATTGAAAGTAAGACAGGGTACTGCCATTGTCACGTTCTGACCTTTATTTCCTTTGTTTTGTCTTTATTTAGTATGGTCAGGGTGTGAGTTGGGGTGGGCAGTCTATGTTTGTATTTCTATGTTTTGCTGTTTCTGTGTTTGGCCTGATATGGTTCTCAATCAGAGGCAGGTGTTTTGTGTTGTCTCTGATTGGGAACCATATTTAGGTAGCCTGTTTTGTGTTGGGTTTTGGTGGTGGTTGTCTTCAGTCTTTGGTGTCTGCACCAGATGAAACTGTTTCGTTTTCACGTTTGTTGTTTTTTTGTATTTTGGAAGTGTTCAGTTTTTGTCTTTTATTAAACATGATGAACACTAATCACGCTGCGCTTTGGTCTCTCCTTCCACAGAAGAAAACCATTACAGCCATTGCACTAACCTTTGCACTAACAAGGGCACTGCGTTCATCCACCTCTGGCCTGCTCGCCTCCCTACCTCTGAGGAAGTACAGTTCCCCTCAGCCAGTCAAAACTGTTCGCTGCTCTGGCACCCAATGGTGGAACAAACTCCTCACGACGCCAGGACAGCGGAGTCAATCACACCCTTCCGGAGACACCTGAAACCCCACCTCTTTAAGGAATACCTAGGATAGGATAAAGTAATCCTTCTAACCCCCCCCCCCCCCTTAAAAGATTTAGATGCACTATTGTAAAGTGGCTGTTCCACTGGATATCATAAGTGATGCACCAATTTGTAAGTCGCTCTGGATAAGAGCGTCTGCTAAATGACTTAAATGTAATGTAACCTTTTGTGGAAGAAAGTGTAGTTGACCTCTGGACTCCCCTGTTCACTCCAGGTGCAGTTGACATAATCCAGGTTAATGATCAGGCAGTTTACATCTGCAAAAGCATCAGACATTTGCTTCTGTTTCCATTAAAACCTCCTAAGGTCGATTTCTGCACCTGTGCGGACATCTAATTAGCTAATCAAACATCCTCAATATATAATATCTCTCAATTTAAGCTAGAGATTGTTTTCTTTTCATTGGATGCATTAAATCACCACATCCGCCTATGTAACACTTCGCATCTTCGGTGACAGAGCTAAGCGGTGTTTGTCAGACCTTGAGACATCCCGAAAATCGATCTTATCACAAAATCGTCTGTAGGGTCCGAACGTTTGGCCTTACAAAATTATTATGATGACTCTATGGAAAGATGACTCCCAAGCGTCTTGGGACTGAAGTTGGTCCAGCCGATATGCCAACTTCTATAATATGACCCCTCTGTTTAAAGGTTAGACTCTCACGGACATGTACATGTTTCTAGACGCCCACGGTCTCACGACTTGTCTGAAGGTCCCCCGTACCAGTCAAAAACATTTATTGAAGTATTACTATGGAGACTGTTTAGTGCCAAAAATAAGGGTTAAATACATGTAAAAAACAACAAATAAGAAATGTTTCCTGGTCCTTATATCTCTCAGATATAGGGACAGACACTAAAGAACAAATATCTGTGGGGAATCTGTTTATTCAATGTGTTTGTATGGGCTTAATAGCAGTAAGGCCGCCAAATAATTATTATCTGAGTTTTCGCACTGTGTCACGCCCTGGCCTTAGTATTCTTTGATTTTCTTAATTATTTTGGTTAGGTCAGGGTGTGACATGGGGAATGTATTTGGTTTTTGTAGTGTCTAGGGGGTTGTAAGGTTTAGGGGGTTTATTAGAGTAGTTGGGTTTATGTTTAGTATAGTAGTCTAGCTGTGTCTTTATGGTTGGTGTAGGTATCTAGGAAAGTCTATGGTTGCCTGAATTGGTCTCAATTAGAGACAGCTGGTTTATTGTTGTCTCTGATTGGGAGCCATATGTAAGGCAACCATAGGCTTTAGGCTGTTTGTGGGATTGTCTATGTTGAACGTTTGTAGCCTGTGTGTGTGTACTACGTTTATAGCTTCACGGTCGTTTGTTGTTTTGTATAGTTTGTAATAGTGTTTCTGTTTCATGTTCATTCTTCGTAGTAAAATAAAAGAAGATGGCTTATTTTTCCACATGCTGCGTTTTGGTCCGTCTCTCTCCACACGATCGTGACACACTGCACTGCCTACTGGAGTCCTCCTTGCTAGCTAGCTGGAGCGACACGGGTAGAGAATGTCCTTCGCGCCCACCTGCCCTCAGCGTCGTTAACAGAATTGCGGTAAAACAGTGCCCGACAGGCAGGGGTGAAGGACACTGTTGACCGTTGTACGGCTAGCTAGCTACAGTTGTCGCTCTTGCCCCTTCTGTGGGGTTTATCGGCGGCTGGCATCCAACATTACTGTGCATTAACGCCACCTACTGTACTGGAGCGCCCCCACCTCCCGCCTGTCCTAACTTAAAAATGGACCAATAGATGAATAAAGAGGGGTTCCTGCACCCGCAGGAATGCTCACATGCATGAACGCCCCGAATTACATGCCACAGTTGCACCCTTCTCATAAAAACAGCTGGGCGTAATGAGGTTACAAACTAAATGTTTTTTTTATCTCGCATAAATCACGCTTCAGTAACCACGTTTCCATCTAACCATTTCATGGGGATGAATTACCTGACGCATAAAAAGCCAGGAAGGGGCTGATGGAAACATGAAATGCCGGTACAATTTTAAAATGCAGACAGACAATTTGTCAGATACACATGGTAGAATCTTTGTGCGTCTGGAAAATGAATTATGTGAGAAACGGCTGTGGAGACGCGTTTATGCGCAAATATTGATATAATAACCATCATATCGAAGTAAAATTGGGAGTCACAAGATTATATGTTCRGTGATCCTCCCACTACGGCTTGAGAAAGCATGCAATTTATAAGGTTACAGATGAATTAAATTATGATAAACTTCACAAGGTGGTGTATGTGCAAGGCGATGAGCTTGATACTCCTTTCCAATAAATATCTAGGGTCTTATTCTGGTGACATGATGATCGATGCTTGGCTGCCGTTTGACAAATACAAATATCGTTCTTATCCATAATAATCTCATGTATCTACGAGCTGTTGGCTAAACCGCATGTGCCAAGACCAGAGTGGGCACATTTGCTATGTAACGCAACCGTTTTTGTGACAAAACCATCAGTAGAGTTGACAATGTGATGGAAACCCATTTAACTTGTATTTTTCATTCGGTACATGTGAATTTAAAGGCAAACTTCATGTTTATGTGCACTACGTCATACGCACAGACTTTAATCTGCAAAAATTCAGTTTGATGGAAASACATCTATGGTGGGAAAATGCACAGCTTTTTTTATGCAGATTTTTGAATATTCACATGAAGATCTGTTGCAAATTGGATGGAAACATAGCTCGTTTCTAATAAAATTGTAGTGGTTGAAGTGTTTCAATGACCCATTTAGTTAAATTGTGCATTAATAAACTGGCGAAAGCTTATGTGCCCTCCCACATATCTGTTTCATGTCTCAGGTATTTCCCATGTCTCAAAATCCACCCCTGTTGAACAGATAAAAATGTTGATCTTTAGATAGTTTCTCCTATATCTGCCATTTTCATTATTTTCATTACATTGCTTTAGTCAAATAAACCTGGGTCAATGGAAACCTGCCTATTGAAAACCTATTGAATCCTTTAAAGGGGAGCTGTGGTATGATATCAAGATGAGTAGCATAATTACATTGGATGTTACCAGATTTTTAAGAGACAAATCAGATAACATATGAAGGGGTTTATACATTCATGTATATCATGACTACACTCTTAGAAAAAAAGATGCTATCTAGAACCTAAAGGGGTTCTTCAGCTGTCCCCATAGGAGAACCCTTTTGGTTCCAGGTASAACCCTTTACACAAAGGGTTCAACATGGAACCCAAATGTGTTCTACCTGGAACCAAAAAGGGTTCTCCTATGTGGACAGCCAAATAACCTTTTTCTAAGATTGCAGAGTACTTTTCCACCATCACATTGAATTAAATGAATAATTTTATCAGTATGTGAATGTATATGACAAGATGGATGGCTATATTACAGGAAACCACAAAGTAGTTGACGTCAATCTCAGACTAGCAGGGTACATTTGGTGTCACAGCAGCAATAGAAATGGCACATGAAACAGTCTTTAGTTCCCGTTTCTTAGTATTTTGTGTTTCCAAGAAGAGGCRATCATTGAAAAAAAACTTCTGTTTCTATATTGTCACGTTCCTGACCTTATTTCCTTTGTTCAGTCTTGTTTAGTTGGTCAGGACGTGAGCTGGGTGGGCATTCTATGTTATGTGTTTCTATGTTTGGTTTAGGGTTGTCAACTAGCCTGATATGGTTCTCAATCAGGGGCAGGTGTTTTACGTCTCCTCTGATTGGGAACCATATTTAGGTAGGCTGTTCTCACTGTTTGTTTGTGGGTGATTGTTCCTGTTCATTGCGTTCTTCGTTGTCTGTATGTTCACATGTTCAGGTCTGTAGCGTCGTTAGTTTCATTTTCTGTTTATTGTTTTGTTCGTGTTAAGTGTTTCCAATAAATATGGAAACGTACCACGCTGCGCTTTGGTCCTCSTCTCTTCCACCTAACGACGAGCGTTACACATATATAGGTTATGTAATAGTTTGATCACATTAATTGCTAGAGTACCTGGTATGAAATGGCATTGGCCTATAAAAGAGTAGGCCTATAWTTACTATAACTTATATATGTTGCCATTTTACTATGTAATTCAGAAGTTAATAGTAGGTAAATAGTAYTAAACTAAATAAATATAAAGTTGAACCAAAAACGTGACAAACTACAAATACAATAACAAATAATTGTCAACGGAAAGCATGAAACGACCAACTCACAATGAGAGTAGGCCTACACCAAATCAAGGGACAAACTAAAACTAATTCCCTGATTAACACAATCAATTATAATAAATCCTCCTATGACAAGATCAAAAACAGTATCAAAAGTTGAGGGCACATTGGCCAGATGTGTTTTCATTGCACCAGGTCTTAAACATGTTTAATAAACTAACATTATTCATAAATATTTAATATCACAGGTGTAGCATCCAACAGGACAATCTTACTGGGGGTGGAGGGAGCCTCATATCCTTGGAGACGGAGACTGAGGAGAAACAACCAGCTTCCAACCATCTTCATGTCAAAATGTGTCTTCCTCTTCACTCCCCTTTACTTCCTCTCTTTTATACAGCTACAGTAGGCCTACATGTGTGCTACATTTCCTGTGGCAGTGGCCACATCATCTTCTCTATAAAAATACAGGAACAGTCTGACAATCAAAGCAGCTAAATAACAAGCAAACAATGTTATAACACATATATTAACTATCTACAAACTGATATATAAACATGTATAATCTGATCCTTCAATTAAAGTGCTTTAAAGGGTTACCCATAATTGTTTCTGACAGTTTTAAAGAACGAGTGGAACACCTTGCATTCTGTCTCCTAGAGATGAACGTACTTTGGTGCGAAAAGTGCAAATCAATCTCAGAACAACAGCAAAGGACCTTGTGAAGATGCTGGAGGAAGCAGGTCCAAAAGTATCTATATCCACAGTAAAACGAGTCCTATATCGACATAACCTGAAGGGCGCTCAGCAAGGAAGAGCCACTGCTCCAAAACCGGCATAAAAAAAGCAGACTACGGATTGCAACTGCACATGGTGACAAAGATCGTACTTTTTGGAGGAATGTCCCCTGGTCTGATGAAACAAAAATAGAACTGTTTGGCCATTAGGAAGAAAATGAGTGGGATATATTGAAGAAACATCTCAAGACATCAGTCAGGAAGTTAAAGCTTGGTCGCAAATGGGTCTTCCAAATGGACAATGACCCCAAGCATACTTCCAAAGTTGTGGCAAAATGGCTTAAGGACAACAAAGTCAAGGTATTGGAGTGGCCATCACAAAGCCCTGACCTCAATCCTATAGAAGATTTGTGGCAGAACTGAAAAAGTGTGTGTGTGCAAGGAGGCCTACAAACCTGACTCAGTTACACCAGCTCTGTCAGGAGGAATGGGCCAAAATTCACCCAACTTATTGTGGAAGAATGTGGAAGGCTACCCAAAACGTTGAACCAAGTTAAACATTTTAAAGGCAATGCTACCAAATACTAATTGAGTGTATGTAAACTTCTGACCCACTGGGAATGTGATGAAAGGAAAAAAGCTGAAATAAATCATTCTCTCTACTATTATTCTGACATTTCACATTCTTAAAATAAAGTGGTGATCCTACCTGACCTAAGACAGGGAATTTTTATTAGGATTAAATGTCAGAATTGTGAAAAACTGAGTTTAAATGTAGTTGGTAAGGTTGTATGTAAACTTCCGACTTCAACTGTATCAACGAATTGGCGAGGGCACTAGAACAGTCTGCAGCACCCACCCTGCTAGAATCTGAAGTAAAATGTCTACTGTTTGCTGATGATCTGGTGCTTCTGTCACCAACTGTCACGCCCTGACCGTAGATTGCTTTGTATATTTCTATTTTTAGTTTGGTCAGGGTGTGATGTGGGTGGGTATTCTATGTCTGGTGTTCTATGTTGTCTATTTCTTTGTGTTTGGCCATGTGTGTGGTTCTCAATCAGAGGCAGCGGTTTATCGTTGTCTCTGATTGAGAACCATATTTAGTAGCCTGTTTTCCCACTTTGAGTTGTGGGTGATTATTTTCTGTTTAGTGTTTTTCGTCACCTTACAGGACTGTTCGTTTGTCGTTTTTTGTTGTTTTGTTCAGTGTTCAGTTGTTTTATTAAAATAATGAACACTTACCACGCTGCACCTTGGTCCTCCTCTCCTTCTCCCGACGACAATAATTACACCAACCAAGGAGGGCCTACAGCAGCACCTAGATCTTCTGCACAGATTCTGCCAGACCTGGGCCCTGACAGTAAATCTCAGTAAGACCAAAATAATGGTGTTCCAAAAAAGGGCCAGTCGCCAGGAACACAAATACAAATTCCATCTKGACACTATTGCCCTAGAGCACACAAAAAACTATACATACCTTGGCCTAAACATCAGTGCCACAGGTAACTTCCACAAAGCTGTAAAAGATCTGAGAGACAAGACAAGAAGGGCCTTCTATGCCATCAAAAGGAACATAAAATTCGACATACCAATTAGGATCTGGCTGAAAATACTTGAATCAGTTATAGAACCCATTGCCCTTTATGGTTGTGAGGTCTGGGGTCCACTCACCAACCAAGAATTCACAAAATGGGACAAACACCAAATTGAGACTGCATGCAGAATTCTTCAAAAAGATCCTCCGGGTACAACGTAAAACACCAAATAATGAGAGCAGAGCAGAATTAGGCTGATACCCACTAATTATCAAAATCCAGAAAAGAGACGTTAAATTCTACAACCACCTAAAAGTAAGCGTCTCCCAAACCTTCCATAACAAACCCACAACCTACAGAGAGATGAACCTGGAGAAGAGTCCCCTAAGCAAGCTGGTCCTGGGGCTCTGTTCACAAACAGACTCCACAGAGCCCCGCAATTAGACCCAACAAAATCAGGAGAAAACAAAAAGATAATTACTTGACACATTGGAAAGAATTCACAAAAAAACAGAGCAAACTAAAATGCTATTTAGCCCTAAACAGAGAGTARACAGTGGCAGAATACCTGACCACTGTGACTGACCCAAATTTAAGGAAAGCTTTGACTATATACAGACTCAGTGAGCATAGCCTTGCTATTGAGAAAGGCCGCCGTAGGCAGACCTGTCTCTCAAGAGAAGACAGGCTATGTGCACACTGCCCACAAAATGAGGTGMAAATTGAGCTGCACTTCCTAACCTCCTACCAAATGTATGAACATATTAGAGACACATATTTTCCTCAGATTACACAGATCCACAAATAATTTGAAAACAAACTCCCTTGAAATACCACAGTGTGCCATCACAGCAGCAAGATTTGTGACCTGTTGCCACAAGAAAAGGGCAACCAGTGAAGAACAAACACCATTGTAACTACAACCCATATTTATGTTTATTTCTTTTCCCTTTTGTACTTTAACCATTTGCACATCATTACAACACTGTATACTGTATATATACATAATATGACATTTGAAATGTATTTATTCTTTTGGAACTTCTGTGAGTGCAATTTTTATAATTTATTTCACTTTTGTTTATTATCTACTTCACTTGCTTTGGCAATGTTAACATCTGTTTCCCATGCCAAGAAAGCCCTTGGGAGAGAGAGAGATCTGGAAGCTTGCTAGGCTATTTTCAAAGTCCTTTAAGTCATTTATTATTTTTTTAAATTGTATTTATGACGAGCAAAACACATTTTTGCGTTCAATAATTAGAGGGGCACATCATGGAACTTTTATTTAGAAGAATTCAAAGATGCTGTTATCAAGTTAGTTTTACTTGCAGAAAGACACGAATTTGCAAGCTAATAGCCAACTAGCGTTACCAAAGACAGTGGCCTTTTCTCAATTAACTTTGCTCAACTCCTGCATCCTCTCTCGCCTCTTTTTGAAAAATGTCAAATGTTTCAAGAAGTTGTGAGGAGAAGGAATGTGGACGAAATGCGCTTTTATGAAATGAGGCTCCTCTCACGCATTATCGGGCAAATAAAGTTTACAGTGGAATCACAAAACACATTTAGCTTGTGCAAGACATTTTATAGATAAAAGGATAATTAGTATATAATTTTAAATGTGTGCTTGCTTTTCCCCGTCGAGAAAACAACAACCACTTCAAAGGGGGTGTGGCAAATATATATGTATACTGTATATATAAAAACTATTCTGCGAAGGACTCAGGCAGAAGGACAAGCATGACTATTCTCGATGAAAGATGACTATTGAGGAGGGAAGGACTCTCCGGTTTACCAACTAACAAATTGACACTCTCTTCGACCACTTATCTGTTCACGGAGAACGGACTTCTCGATTTTAACCAAATTACTGAGAAAAGGGCAGTGAAACCACTGTGGCCATGTTCGAAACACTCATMTATAATAAGAACGTTCAAGAGCATCAAATACATGATGCATTGTGGGTAAATAGTGACTGATTTAAAAAAGAATACTAGTTATTTATGATGCAAGGTTTAATTTGTAGATCAGTCAGGCTGTGGCTTGCACTGTCAGCTCCAATGTCGAACAAGCCCTGCGGCATTACACTTCCGCCCAAATGCGCAATAGCCGAGAAGCCAGAGATACTAAGCCTGGGGACAAGATTACTGGTCTTTTAGTAGAAGGATATTATGCTGGCAGCACGATTGAGAATTTTTATTCTTCAAAATAAGAGTCACCCTGCAAAGACYTGATACATTTTGGGAATATCGATTTGTTCTAGTGCAGTACAACTGTTTTTCACAGCATTGCAACCACTTTATGTGACGTGTATAATACCCAGCAGCACTTTATATTCCACCCATTCCATTGGTCCAAATGGAATACACTGGAGGCCTGTAAATCACATATTGGCTAATAGAGAAAAAACTATTTTGTGCCAAGGTTAAAAGTGGGGTTGGGATTACTCAGTAGGGTCTGTATTTAGACTGTCTTAATATCCAGCAGCAATTTCTACCCCAATAATTCAATAGGCCTACTGTGTAATGCATTGGGACCAATGGAATGGGTGGAGTAGAAAGTGCTGCTGGCTATTATATACGTCAAATTAGGAGGTTGCAATGCTGTGAAAAACAGTTTTACTGCACTAGAGTGCTAAGCAATCGATATTCTCAAGCTTGGCGTCTTTGTAGGGGCACACTTACTGTGAAGAATACAAATCCTAGATTGTGCTGCCAACATAATATRCTGCTGCTCAGTATTTATACCTCAGTCCCCCATGAAATAATACCATTAATAGATTCTACAGATAAATACAGTACCAGTCAAAGGTTTGGACACACCTACTCATTCCAATGTTTTTCTTAATTGTTTACTATTTTCTACATTGTAGAATAATAGTGAAGACATACACTATGAAATAACACATATGGAATAATGTGGTAACCAAAAAAGTGTTAAACAAATCAAAATCTATTTTATATTTGAGATTCTTCAAAGTAGCCACCCTTTGCCTTGATGACAGCTTTGCACACTCTTGGCATTATCTCAACCAGTTTCATGAGGTAGTCACCTGGAATGTATTTCAATTAACAGCTGTGCCTTGTTAAAAGTTTTGTGGAATTTCTTTCCTTTTTAATGCATTTGAGCCAATCAGTTGTGTTGTGACAAGGTAGGGGTGGTATACAGAAGATAACCCTATTTGGACAAAGACCAAGTCTATATTATGGAAAGAACAGCTCAAATAAGCAAAGAGAAACGACAGTCCATCATTACATTAAGACATGAAGGTCAGCCAAACCGAGAAAATTTCAAGAACTTTGAAAGTTTCTTCAAGTGCAGTCGCAAAAACCATCAAGCGCTATGATGAAACTGGTTCTCATGAGGACCGCCACAGGAAAGGAAGACCCAGAGTTACCTCTGCTGCAGAGGATAAATTCATTAGAGTTACCAGCCTCAGAAATTGAAGCCCAAATAAATGCTTCACATTGTTCAAGAAACAGACACACCTCAACATCTGTCTCTTATACACATCTAGATGTGTATAAGAGACAGGTGACAAGGTAGGGGTGGTATACAGAAGATAACCCTATTTGGACAAAGACCAAGTCTATATTATGGAAAGAACAGCTCAAATAAGCAAAGAGAAACGACAGTCCATCATTACATTAAGACATGAAGGTCAGCCAAACCGAGAAAATTTCAAGAACTTTGAAAGTTTCTTCAAGTGCAGTCGCAAAAACCATCAAGCGCTATGATGAAACTGGTTCTCATGAGGACCGCCACAGGAAAGGAAGACCCAGAGTTACCTCTGCTGCAGAGGATAAGTTCATTAGAGTTAACTGCACCTCAGATTGCAGCCCAAATAAATGCTTCATAGAGTTCCAGTAACAGACACATCTCAACATCAACTGTTCAGAGGAGACTGCATGAATCAGGCCTTCAATTGCTGCAAAGAAACCACCCGTACACACCTCCAGGCTGTGTCAGGGCTATTTGACCAAGAAGGAGAGTGATGGAGTGCTGCATCAGATGACCTGGCCTCCACAATCACCCCCGACCTCAACCCAATTGAGATGGTTTGGGATGAGTTGGACCACAGAGTGAAGGAAAAGCAGCCAACAAGTGCTCAGCATATGTGGGAACTCCTTCAAGACTGTTGGAAAAGCATTGCAGGTGAAGCTGGTTGACATAATGCCAAGAGTGTGCAAAGCTGTCATGTGTAACCTTTATTTAACTAGGTAAGTCAGTTAAGAACAAATTCMTATTTACAATGACGGCCTACACCGGCCAAACCCAGATGACGCTTGGCCGACTGCATGCCGCCCTATGGGACTCCCAATCACGGTCAGTTGTGATACAGCCTGGATTCAAACTATTTCATAGTTTTGATGTCTTTCTTCACTATTATTCTACAATGTAGGAAATAGTTAAAATAATGAAAAACCCTTGAATGAGTAGGTGTGTCCAAACATTTGACTGGTACTGTATATATTTCTAATTCTTTTCATAAATTCCTTTTTGCATATGCTTATAGGCACCATAAAAATGGACATTGATTAAAATTGAATATCTTTTAAATGAGTTGTTCACATTGCAATGTTTTGAAATGTGGGCATTTATTTTGAAGGTTTCCTCATTACCATACGACAGTGACGCCATAATTTTTTGCTGCTGTCCGAATACTAGTCCAGCCAGCTAGCTACCAACTCAGCTATCTGGTGTCTGATAGTCATCACTGTCTAATCATGGGACTAAAACCAAATTCTMCTCTAAAGGCGTCGAAGACATTGTTTGTTTTACTTTCTCTGTTTACATTTCTTTTAGTGGGTAGTCAAGGCGAGAATACTGCTATGGACAATGTTGCTACTGAGAGGAGGGCTGAGGAAAGCCATAGACAAGACAGTGCCAACCTTCTTATTTTCATAATGCTCTTAACTCTCACTATTTTAACCATTTGGCTGTTTAAACACCGTCGCTTCAGGTTTCTACACGAAACAGGACTGGCAATGATCTATGGTGAGGACCTTCGTGAACTCTGTAGCTAGCTAGCTAACGTTAGCTATATAATGCAGAATGACAACACTGAGGGAGCTACATCCTCCAGTTCATGTCACATCGTTGCAAGATGGCAATGAAATAGCATGCCTTGGCTTACATGCATTATGCCCATATTAACTTGTACTTGCCATTTATTGATAAGATGTATTTGACACCCCTTTGCATCTGTAWGTCTGCCTGACCTGTATCTGACTGGCCTCTATCGCTGTACACTCCTCAGGTCTGCTGGTGGGGGTGATCCTTCGTTTTGGGGTTCATGTGCCACGAAATATGAACAATGTGACTATGAACTGCAGTGTGAATGCCAGCCCAGCAACTCTTCTGGTCAACGTCAGCGGGCGCTTTTATGAGTACACACTGAAGGGTGAAGTCAGCACAGTCAAGGGGCATGACGTGCAGGATGATGAGATGCTCAGGAAGGTACAGTACTCTTTCACTCACTGTCAATTTACACACACACATTACCAGCAGACTGGATGGTCCTAGACCTGGATGGTAGTCTACTCTGAAATGGTCTCATTTCACTGTCTCCCAATCATGACCACTGATGGCTGAAAATACTTGATAGCCATCATATTGCTTTTTCTATTTCCATTTTTCCAGATCAGTGGTGTAATGAATGAGGAATAGGAAAGGGAGCTATTTAATACTTGTGTGACAAAGTCTACAATCATTAACACGGGGTGGATGTTGTCTGATAAGCTTTGAGCTGCCTGCAGAGGAGCGATTCGGCATAGATTGTGTATAGATTGTTACAGTATGGGTTGATTAGTTCTCTTAACTTTTCATTATTTTCTGCAAGGTGACCTTTGACCCTGAAGTATTTTTCAACATTTTGCTGCCTCCAATCATCTTCCATGCTGGTTACAGCTTGAAGCGGGTAAGATACTTCATGGCTTGAAGACTGTGTGCCGGCACTAGAGGTCGACCGATTATGATTTTTCAACACCGATACCGATTATTGGAAGACCAAAAAAAAGCCTTTCTTAAAGATTTTAAGAAAGGCATTGATGTTTATGGTTAGGTACATGTTGGAGCAACGACAGTCCTTTTTCGCGAATGCGCACTGCATCGATTATATGCAACGCAGGACACGCTAGATAAACTAGTAATATCATCAACCATGTGTAGTTATAACTAGTGATTATGATTGATTGATTGTTTTTTATAAGATAAGTTTAATGCTAGTTAGCAACTTACCATGGCTTCTTACTGCATTCGCGTAACAGGCGGGCTCCTTGTGAGGCAGGTAGTTAGAGCGTTGGACTAGTTAACCGTAAGGTTGCAYGATTGAATCCCTGAGCTGACATGGTAAAATTCTGTCGTTCTGCCCCTGAACAAGGCAGTTAACCCACCGTTCCTAGGCCGTCATTGAAAATAAGAATGTGTTCTTAACTGACTTGCCTAGTTAAATAAAGGTGTAAAAAAAAAAGTTGGCAAAATCGGCGTCCAAAATTACCGATTTCCGATTGTTATGAAAACTTGAAATTGGCCCTAATTAATCGACCATTACGATTAATCGGTCGACCTCTAGCCGGCACCATAGAAAAGTCTTCTGTATACTTAACTGGAATACTATTTTGTTGTCTCCCCTACACCTCCATTGTGTTTCAGCGACACTTCTTCAGGAATCTGGGGTCCATCCTTGCCTATGCTTTCATGGGGACAGTCATATCATCTTCTGTCATTGGGTGAGCCCATTTCTTTAAAACGGTCAAAAGGTGTGAGCATGTGCTCACTCTGTGTGCAATAATAGTGTTTTAACATGGTTTTTAAATGACTACCTCATCTCTGTACCCCACACATACAATTATCTGTAAGGTACCTCAGTTGAGCAGTGAATTTCAAACACGGATTCAACCACAAAGACCAGYGAMGTTTTCAATGCCTCGCAAAGAAGGGCARGTATTGGTAGATGGGTAAAAAATAAAAAAGCAGACATTGAATATTCCTATGAGCATGGTGTAATTATTAATTACACTTTGGATGGTGTATCAATACACCCAGTCACTACAAAGATACAGGTGTCCTTTCTAACTCCGTTGCCACTGCTAAATGAATATAGGGGAAACACAGGTTATTTTGGAGTGGTTTCAGCTTTGTGTTATAGCACAGTGGTTCCCAACCTTTTTTGGTTACTGTACCACCAACTGAATTTTGCTCTGCCTGGAATACTCCTGAAGTACCCTCTTGTGCATTCTGGGAACCTCTGTTGTAGCAGATGGAAGTAGACACACATTTGTGGGTGATTTGCCATCAACTAAAAGATTCAAACCTGTTGAAATTATGAACTAATAACGGTCTTGGGTGAAACATTATGGAGTCTTAAAGGAGGCCTGGGTAAGGTCAAAATGTCATAAATATGCCAACTTTGATAAATWATTTCTTAATTATGCTTTTAGATATACATTTCAAATATATGTCGACAATCCTTTCTACAAAGGACCTTTCTATGGATTACATTTTGCGAAATTCCCCCTAATTGTGGTCTTTTTTTGTTCTGTTTACGTGATTAATCACGCTCTTTTCTCTTACAGGCTGGTTATGTATGGCTGTGTGACATTAATGAAGGCGGTTGGGCAGTTGGGAGGGGACTTTTTCTTTACTGACTGCCTCTTTTTTGGTGCCATTGTCTCAGCCACAGACCCAGGTAATCATCCTCACCCTGACTAGCATAGCCTATACCAGGGCTATTCAACTCTTACCCTACGAGGTCCGGAGCCTGATGGTTTTCTGTTCTACCTAATAAATAATTATGCCCACCTGGTGTCCCAGGTCTAAATCAGTGCCCGATTTTAAAGACATCCGCAAGCTTCCCATCCAAATCAGTTCGGAACAGTTTGTGCGTATATTGTGATGARATTTTGTGAAGTTTTTGGTCTTCGGCAAGGGTTTTTCCAGCTGTTCGTGCGCACAAAAAATGTTCTCGAGGCAAGCCGAAGTTTGTAGCCGAAGTTGGTAGCCGAAGTCTAAGCCCCTTCGTTTGTGATTGGTCAACAGTAGGAATTATTCAAGTGTTTGTTGTCATTCAATGAGAGACTCATTTTCATGCACATTTTTTCACTTGAGAATTACTGCACCAGACATCTCAGTTATATGTAAAATTGCGCGACTAAGATCTCCTCGGCACAAACGTCAAAATTAATGACATCTTTCTTGAGTTATTTTAGATTAATTCTGACTCTTGAGGAAGTGTATACTGGCTACGGCATCTCAAGATGGACAAACAGTACTATTGCCACTTTTTCAAATTTTTCAAGCGAAGGTCTTTTTAAAGGGGTATGCGAGCACATGTTCGCCTAGCCGAATCGAAGCATGCTGAATCCTTTAGAGGGGAACAATGGGAAAAAAGCAGTGGAACTGACTTCGAGGTCTAGAGTTGAGTTTGAGGGGCCTATTCTGTACACAGTGCTACAATATGCTTTAGCTGTAAACTCCATTGAACAGTTTTATTAACTACTTTAGCCTTTGTGTTAGCGATTTTAAGCATTCGGATTAGCCTACATTGCAATCATATGGAGTATGTATGTGACGTTCCTGCTGTTGCTCCCACAGTGACAGTACTTGCCATATTCAACGAGCTGAAGGTGGATGTGGACCTGTACGCCCTGATGTTTGGAGAGAGTGTACTCAACGACGCTGTGGCCATAGTTCTGTCTTCGTAAGTCTCCGTCRTTTTCAACATTTCAATGAGCACCACACACAGTAATATCACATTGAGCACCTCTCCTCATCTTCTTGTCTATGTTGTCCAATCCTGTCACTTTCATTGGTGTTTGTAGATGTGTTGACTTTGTGCAGACACTAACCCCACCCCCTCACATTTTACTGGCCACCTGTATACAGAGTTCTTCTGCATTACGAAAAGCAGAGCAGGCAGGCCCAGCATGGCCATGGAGAGACCACAGCATTGGTAGAGGAACAGGGGATCCCCCCTAGGTGGGCTATGGTTATAGTCTGCCTCACCCAGCTTTACTATACCACATCCCCCCTGCTACTTTAGGTTACTGTAGGCTCAGCAAATTACCAGCTAATGAAAACAGGTCCTTGAGTAAGGCCTAAGTGGTTACAACAACGGACTGTTCTTATGTTGTGACCCCTACTGAAGACCTGCTCAGCACCGCAGATGGCGTTGTTTTTGGTACCTTGTGTACTTATTGATAGTAAATACCAGGCTTAAAAGTGGGCGTTGTGGAAAACATCATTCCTCTTGTAAGGGAGTATGCGCTGGTGATTTGCTGTTCAGGTAGAACGGGTGTAGCCTACGTGTTGGTTGATTACCCTTTTTCAGTGTGTGTAGTTCTCTGTTAAGTTTCTCTATATTGCTCTTGTTTGCTGTGCAGGTTATTTGCCGTTGTGGTCATTAAGAGTGTGTAGAACCCAACTGCAGTCCTTGTAGGGTTTACAATCAGCATCTTTCTTAATTAGCATCTAGATTAGCAATTTAATTAGCCTATGCCAAGTCAGACCTTTTAATCAATCTGTTCTCACACCATTCAATGATCAAGAYACCTGTGTGGAGTGGAGTTGGGTTCCTATAGGTTGGGATTTGTTTGTCAAATGATAATTTCCCCCTCAGTTTTGGAAGGAGAGGCTCTTATAACTGTGTTGTAGGCATAGCTGCTAGCTATGTAGACATGGTAAGCACCTCCCCAGACTTTTGTGCTGTAAATACAAAAGATGTGGGTCGTTCCACGAAATGAGTCCCTTTTGGGTAGTGTGACTTGGTTGAGAGAAAATAAACATTTTAGTAAGTGCCAAATAAAGTAACAGGGTTGATGATTTCGTCTTACATTGTCCATAAATCCCCTTGTTACAGGGGAATGGAAGCTTGTTGTGTGCAACAGGAGAGGCAATGGAATGTAAAGCTTCACCCAAAAAAATTCATTGCTAAAAAATCTCTTCCCAAAAAAATTCATTGCTAAAAAATCTCTTGCCTGACTATCTATGGGTAACCAATGTTGACGTGTTATGCTCGACTCACTCAGTTTTTCACTACAAAACACGAGAAAATGGCCAAAAAGATTATAACCAGCTCACCTGCTTTTACACTATGATTTGACTATTATTTCAATGTTTCACCACATCAAAACGAGAGTTCTATTTCAAATAATCGCTGAGTCACTCAGTATGGGTAACGCCTTCGTTGAGGGGGGTGATCATTAAGGAACTCCTATCACACAACGTCTGTCATAGACAGACTGGAGCGACAGCCAATAGGGGGGACCCCGCACCTTTAAGGCGCTGTCGCTCCCTCATCTCACTTCAGTTCTTCCTTATGAGGTCGTAATACTTCTTCATACTCTCCTTAGCATCGACTTTGGACTACTGCTTTCCTGCTAAACTGTTCATAGGCGAACCCGTGAGGATTCACTGCCGAGCGTAGGAATTCAGCTACTTTTTTGGGGGATCATTCCCTTTCTTTGCTCTGTTCCAGAGGCTCTCTGCTTCTACAGGACAAGGGAAAAGCTTTTTCCACTATACAGGTGTATTTGGCTGCCATCTCTGCCTGCCGTATGAAGGGCGCACGTCGCCTACGCCCAGAACCCAAWCAGCTAGTCCCACCCTGGGAACTTTCTGTTGTACTTTAGGTACTTTTACAGTCACCGTTGGGAGCCTCTGGAAAGCGAGGACATTTCCTTAGTCATTACATCCACAAAGTGGGTG
This sequence comes from Salvelinus sp. IW2-2015, assembly GCF_002910315.2. Taxonomy (NCBI): domain Eukaryota; kingdom Metazoa; phylum Chordata; class Actinopteri; order Salmoniformes; family Salmonidae; genus Salvelinus; species Salvelinus sp. IW2-2015. The sequence goes on from NC_036844.1 coordinate 32,397,514, forward strand.
AGTGAGCCGCGCGCTCTGTCAGTTTCACCACTCGTGCCTGTACCTTGCCCTGGGYTTATCCAAGGTTACTTCAACCTAAACCCTTTTTTGTGCCTACTGCTGTTTTTCCCCATGAAGGAACAGTGATTCCACTGCTTGTGTCTTGCGCTTGTTTTGTGCTTCTACATGGACAGGAAGAGAGACCAGCTTTTTGTGTGTTTGGCGCCTCCCCACGCAGGGAGACCCATTTCTCGCCAAGTTTTTACCCTTTTGGATCAGTGTAGGCTATTATAGGGCATATAATAGTAAGGGTTGACCACCTCTGGAGGGCTTCAGAACTCATTCTACCAGAGGTGTGGTTGCGTCATGGGCATAGTTTATGGAATCTTTGTTCAAGCAGATTCATGCAACATTTAGGGGAACTCCCCCTTATTCCTCCATAGGTTTTGCTGATCTTGCCGGCACAGGTGTGCTGGGAGTCGGGACCTCTGAGAGTTGAGTCTGTCTAGACTTCCTGGCTTCGGGGGGGTATGCGAGCGCTATGGGAATTGGCAATGTCCCATACTGAGTGACTAAACGATTATTTGAAGTAAAATGTAAGGTTACTTAACCCCAGTTCTATGATAATATGAGTGAGGTCACTTGGCGCGTTGCACTTCACGCTCCGCGTAAGGAAGAATGTATACCTGTAAAAGTGAGGTGAGCGGGAGCAACAGCTCAACTGACATTGTATGATAGGAGTTCCTTATTGACGTRCACACCATTCCAACACAGAAAATATGCTGGGGAGCCAGGCCCAGCCAATCGGAATGAGTTTATCTCCACAAAAGGGCTTTTATTACAGACAGAAATTCTCCTCCGCACCCCCTCCCCCTCAGATGATCCRGCATGTGAAGAAGCCGGATGTGGAGGTCCTGGGCTGGCGTGGTTATACGTGYTCTGTGGTTATTAGGCCGGTTGGATGTACTGCCAAATTCTCTAAAATGACTTTGGAGGTGACTTATGGTAGAGATATGAACTTTAAATTCTCTGATAACTGCTCTGTTGTACATTCCTGCAGTCAGCATGCCAATTGCACGCTCCCTCAAAACTTGAGACGTTGTGTGGAAAAATTGAATGTTTGAGTGGCCTTTTGTTGTCTCCAGCACAAGGTGCACCTGTGTAATGAATATGCTGTTTAATCAGATTCTTTATATACCTCATCTATCAGGTGGATGGGTTATCTTGGCAAAGGAGAKATGCTCACTAACACAGATGTAAACAAATTTGTGACCACAATTTTAGAGAAATAAGCTATTTGTGTGTATGGAACATTTTGGGGATCTTGTATTTCAGCTCATGAAACATGGGACCAACACTTTAAATGTTGTGTTTATTTTTGTTTAGTATATTTTTTTAAATATTTTTTTTAAGGAAACTATTTCACTCATATTTCATGTAAAACACTGGACAGTTACTTTCAAATTAATCACATTAAATAAATCATTTCATGAAATGACTTTGTCAAAGCAACAAAATAACTAGGGCTTTACAATGATGGTGAAAACTTGGAGAAATGTTTGGGTTAAGTGGGCTAAAATCTTCCTAGAAGTCAGAGGATGCACAGAGAGACATGTCAAAATGCAGAATTTGGCACTTTAGCAAGTCTTTATTCGGATTTATTGTAAATTCCATATATTAAAGGGCACTTCATTTAATATAAAATGTAGAATTCAATATTGGTGCACAATTTCTACTTAAAATATAAAAGGGACACAAAAGGGACTTATTTTGTGGAATGACCCATGTACAGATGTTGCAGAGATACTGTATCTTACTGATGTCTTCACATTATCCCTTTCATTTTCCCTTTTGCATTGTAAACATGTGAGTCATTAGTAGTAGAGCCTCCTAACGCTTACACCTGTCTTTGGCTCCATGTGTCTGCACTGGTTACAGCTCCATAGGTGCCTATCAGCCAGCCGGGGACAACAGCCACACATTCGACGCAACAGCCATGATCAAGTCTTTTGGTGTGTTCCTTGGGGTCTTCAGTGGATCCCTTGCCCTTGGTGTGGCCACCGGAGTCATGACTGCACTGATATCCTTTTGCCACCTTCGTGCCAGGGGATGGCATTCATTCAAAAGAAAAGCCTGTGAATTTTATAGATAAAAATWATTGAAAGTCTGCTAATCTGCTTTATCTAAGGCAATTTGCTGTTTTTTAAAGGCATTACAGCTTCTATTCTCCAAGAGTAACGCGTTTGCTATGTTATCGTATTATCTCATCCTTGAAAGTTGTGATGTTTCTGTGATGGATTGAAGTTCCTGATCTGTTCCTTGACCTGTCGCTCGTCACGTCACCAAGTTCACTAAGCTGCGTGATTTCCCCCTGCTGGAGACGGCCCTCTTCTTCCTCATGTCCTGGAGCACTTTCCTGCTGGCCGAGGCCTGTGAAATGACTGGTAACTAATGCAGTGTTTACACACACACACACACACACACACACACACACACACACACACACACACACACACACACGTACACACACGGTTTCAAGCTTACATAGGTGAGTCCCCATCACATGCTGATCTGTGTGGACTTTCTCGTGCAGGTGTGGTGGCCGTGTTGTTCTGTGGGATGACCCAGGCTCACTACACTTTCAACAACCTTTCTCCTGACTCCCAGGACAGGACCAAACAGGTACTGGAACACATACCGGTCTATTTGCCTTAAACCATGCTGTAGGTTTTTGTTAGACAATGCCTGGCCTAACATTTGAATTTACATTTACMCTATTAAATTGTTTATTTTGGTTGATATTGTTTTTGTCTCTCGTCCCAAAGCTATTTGAGCTCCTGAACTTTCTGGCGGAGAATTTCATATTTTCCTATATGGGCCTGACGCTGTTCTCCTTCCAGTCCCATGTGTTCAACCCCTTGTTCATCATTGGAGCATTTGTATCCTAAAAAACACAGAGAGAGAGAGAGGCAAAAAAAAAATGTTATATACAGCCAATGTAATATCTTTAATTCTAACTGCATGTAGTTTTTCCCATCCAGAAGCCACTTTCCTTAACTGCTGTCCCCTACCAGATTGCAGTATTCCTTGGCAGGGCAGCCAACATCTACCCCCTCTCTTTCTTCCTCAATTTGGGCCGTAAAAACAAAATTGGATCTAACTTCCAACATGTTATGATGTTTGCAGGTAGGAGGCTGTCTGTAGTTGTCCTGTACTAGAAGGAGGTAGGAGGCTGTCTGTAGTTGTCCTGTACTAGAAGGAGGTAGGAGGCTGTCTTGTAGCTTGTCCTGTACTAGAAGGAGGTAGGAGGCTGTCTGTAGTTGTCCTGTACTAGAAGGAGAGTAGGAGGCTGTCTGTAGTTGTCCTGTACTAGAAGGAGGTAGGAGGCTGTCTGTAGTTGTCCTGTACTAGAAGGAGGTAGGAGGCTGTCTGTAGTTGTCCTGTACTAGAAGGAGGTAGGAGGCTGTCTGTAGTTGTCCTGTACTAGAAGGAGTAGGAGGCTGTCTGTAGTTTGTCTTGTACGTGTAGAAGCGAGGTAGAGGCCGTCTGTAGTTGTCCTGTACTAGAAGGAGGTAGGAGGCTGTCTGTAGTTGTCCTGTACTAGAAGGAGGTAGGAGGCTGTCTGTAGTTGTCCTGTACTAGAAGGAGTTGAATGATTGATGTCTGTGGATCATGTTTGCGGTGTAGTTTTCTCTCATTTCACTGTCCTCTGATATCTGTTGATCAGGCCTGCGGGGGGCTATGACCTTTGCCCTCTCCATCCGGGACACGGCCACGTACGCCCGGCAGATGATGTTCTCCACCACCCTGCTGATCGTCTTCTTCACTGTGTGGGTGTGTGGAGGCGGCACCACCCCAATGCTCTCCTTCATGAGTATACGGTGAGTCTCACCTAGAGGTCACAACTTTCACCACTAGTTCGATCATTATGCCTCGATTAGATAGATGGATGTGAACCTCTACTGTATGTTCTTCTTACACATTCTCATCCTTGTGTTTGTGCTAGTGTGGGAGTGGACTCGGACCAAGACAGCTCAGTAAGTAACCAACGATCTGATTGTCCATGATTCTGAGATTTGCTTCTAAAGGACAGCAGAAGTCGGTTTACAGGGTAGCATTGTGTGGACAAAAGAATAGGAATAGTGCACAATTGGAGGTTGTGGTTGTACCGTTATGGTATTACAAAAGTCACATGCTCACTTTTATGTCTTTGAGCAGGTGACTGTTTCGGATGGAACGCAACATAGGAACACCAAACACGAGAGTGCCTGGCCTTTTAGAATATGGTACAATTTCGACAATACGTATCCTTTATCTGCTACATGTCACACCTAAAGCCTTTAGAATGTGGTTGTGAGTCATTAGATGAAGCCATAACAATCCAGTCTTCAACTTGGACCAACCATTGAGGAAACACTGTTCAGTGGTGATTATCTGCGGTATATTGGCCATATACCACACCCCCTCGGGCCTTATTGCTTAATTATACACTAGAGGCCACTCTTTGAAAAGTGAAGGCAAGTCAGTTCATGTGATACACATTCCTCAATGAAAATATGACAAGGCACTAAATGCCTTTTCTAGAGGTTATTCCTTTATTAATYGTGATTGGGTTCAGACTACTATAATTAAGCAGTAAGGCCCGAGATATGGCCAATATACCACGACTAAGGGCTGTTCTCAAGCACGATGCAACACGGYGTGCCTTAATACAGCCCTTAGCCATGGTATATTGGCTATAATATCACAAACCCCTGAGGTGCCTTATTCCTATTACAAACTAGTTACCAACGTAATTAGAACAGTAAAAATAAATGTTTTGTCATACCTGTGATATACGGTCTGATATACCACGTCTGTCAGCCAATCAGCATTCAGGGCTCAAACCACCCAGTTTGTAACAGCGTTTAGAGTCCCCTGAGGATTAGATCCCTTGACTGCAGCCTTCTCCAGCTACCTGAAACCCCTGTTGACTCACAGCGGCCCACCCCTCACTGCCACCCTGCCTGCCTGCTGTGGCCCCTTGGCTCGCTGTCTCACCAGCACTCAGGCATATGAGGTGAGTACACGCACGCACGCACGCACGCACGCACGCACGCACGCACGTACGTACGTAGTGGTTCATGATTCCTTCTTTCTCTAGAATGAAGGGCACCAGCACAATGATGATTCTGACGAACTGGTCCTGAATGACGGCAATGCAACCATGTATGGTGACGTCACAGTGAGCACCGATGCATCGGGCATCCTCACCACCAACCATAAACACCTGTCTGCCTCCACCATGGGCATAACCTCGGAGGAGGCCCTGGACCAGGAGCTGGCGTTTGGGGAGCATGAACTGGTCATCAGGGGAACACGTCTGGTCCTGCCCATGGACGACCCCCCTGAACCCACTGTGACCCTCCCCCCACCTCCCCCCCCGCCTTTCTCAGATCCCTTCTCCGATCCCTTTTCAGATCCCTTCTCCGATCCCAGACGCAACAGACTCTAGAGGCCAAGGGCTCCCTTTTTCTGTCTAGCCATCCCTTGGTCTTGAACAACCCCTGCATTGAAAAGCAAAATGGGTTGTGTTAAGTGGTGGTCTTTACCCATGCCTGCCTCTTTCTCCTCTGCCCATTCATGTATTTGTATATTTTAAAAAGTACATCCTATATTTATGTATTTATTTACTCTGTATTTATATGTCGAGGTTTTCATTGTTGCCCTTACCCCACAGGGAGTCGTTGGGGGTTTCAAGAGCCATGCTTCCTTTCTTTTTCAAAACATGGAAACATAAATATGAATTTCAGTGGTGATTTTTATGTCATGGGAGTAGTTTAGGGTGTACTTTAGTTGCTAGTAAGTTGTGAATAATAAGTTTCACTCAGTTCTCCTACCTGACTGCTACTGGCTGATGTGAGGGTCATTATTTAAGTCAGAGGCATCTGTATTGGGGGCTCCAGGATGCTGAACTGTTTTAAACAAGTGCCTAATTATATATATATTTTTCAATTTATGCAGATTTGTACATATTCATTAATAATTTACAGTAAATCATTTGGATTATTCTAACTTGAAACCCAGCTCAGTGTTATACCAAACCCCTACAGAATAAAATGCAATATTGTACTATGAACCTTTTTCCGTAAATTGTAATATTCATTAGTTGTAATTGATTGATATACATTTGCAAATGAAGCCTGGTGGAAATTATTAAGATATGTCATTACTTTAAATMAAATATTGACGTTTTCATAAGCAGATTTCTAAGTCTGGAGATTCCTGTCACCTCCACTCTTGCTCTGTGAACGACAAGGCCCTTAACTATAAGCAGATGCCTTGATACTGAATCTYACGACCTGAGCAGAAAGCTGTGGCGAAGGGTTTGGTACAATACTGTACAGAGCTGCTTTCTATAGACTCAGTCCAGTCCAGGCTGAATGTGTGTATGGGCTCTACGACAGCTAGCTGGAACTGTCACTCTCTGAGCTCCTGCTATGCAGGATTAGGTTTTGTTTTCAAAGAATTATACCTGCCGTACCCTTTCTTTCTCAGTCAGGTGGGCAGCAACTATGAACAGATTTTTGCGCTTTATTACATATCATTTGTTTGCATTGTGATCTTTATTTAGATTGAGCCACTTGAGCTTATGTTGAAAGACCTGACTAGAATGCAACCCTACCACCGATAGTGGCTAGAGTAACCACATGTTATGAATGCAATGGTTCATATAGTCTAAACTCTAACTGGAACTAATCTAGTCTGTAAATGGGATTGTAGTTCAGCTCAGATATCTAGCATAGTAACTAAAAGCTTAGTTGTTAAAGTAGCAGCAAATTCAACCTGAAAAGGTGAGGCAGCCTTTACTTGTTCCAACAGTATTTGGGTGTATGATATTGATGTAGCTATATTTTGTGAATAGTTTGTTTTTGTTAATGAAATGTGAATTCTACAAAATACAGTTAATTTGGATGTGGGGAGAGACAAAGTTATGAAAGTCTCAATGTACAGTAGCCTAAATACTAAATATGTGAATCTAATGTGAATGAAAATAAATGTTTCTATTAGGCTACAAAATTAATTTTGGATGTTTTTTTTTTTTTTTTCTGTTTCAAGTACCAAATCCATGTAACTTCTGTATTTATTTACAAGTATGTTATATCTGTAATGTGTTGTATTTCACAAACACTTCCTTTCAGTACACAACGTATAAAGAGTAGTGGTAGACACATTTAAATGGACTGATCAATCAATATTTCACCCCAATAAGTGGTTAATCGTTCATTCAACCTTTTCCTGAAGACTTGGCCAATAATATTCTGCATGGAAATACAATACAGTTGGGTTGATTGGAAAGCAGTCGTATCCTGTCCTGATTTTTCCCCTGATATCCTGCCTCCGGATGAGTGGTTTGCTTTTGTAGGGTACATTTACTGTAATAGGCTTCCTGTTCAGAAGAAAAGTGACGCTTTTGCAGATCAGGGAGTGCGTGCGCGTGTCCCACAACTTTCTTTGAACTTGGTTTGAACTTTGAAGTTGCATGGACAGATCCGAATCTTGTGTCGGAATGAATTAATACAAGGACATTAGATACGATTTGTATAGCTATTGGTGAGGTATGTTTTTAGAGTATCCTAAATTGTAAACAACGAATGTACAGTTAAGTCATTCGATATAATACAGTTGAAATCGGAAGTTTACATACAAATACATTTAAACTCAGTTTTTCCACAATTCCTGATATTTAATCCTAGTAAAAATTCCCTGTTTTTGGTCAGTTAGGATCACGACTTTATTTTAAGAATGTGAAATGTCAGAATAATACTAGAGAGAAGGATTTATTTCAGCTTTTATTTCTTTCATCACATTCCCAGTGGGTTAGAAGTTTGCATACACTCAATTAGTATTTGGTAGCATTGCCTTTAAATTGTTTAACTTGGGTCAAACGTTTTGGGTAGCCTTCCACAAGCTTCCCACAATAAGTTGGGTGAATTTTGGCCCATTCCTCCTGACAGAGCTGGTGTAACTGAGTCAGGTTTGTAGCCCTCCTTGCTGTCACATGCTTTTTTAGTTCTGCCCACACATTTTCTATAGGATTGAGGTCAGGGCTTTGTGATGGCCACTCCAATACCTGGACTTTGTTGTCCTTAGGCCATTTTGACACAGCTTTGGAAGTATGCTTGGGGTCATTGTCCATTTGGAAGACTCATTTGCGACCAAGCTTTAACTTCCTGACTGATGTCTTGAGATGTTGCTTCAATATATCCACATCATTTCCCTTCCTCATGATGCCATCTATTTTGTGAAGTGCACCTGTCCCTCCTGCAGCAAAGCACCCCCACAACATGATGCTGCCCCCCGTGCTTCATGGTTGGGATGGTGTTCTTAGGTTTGCAAGCCTCCCCCTTTTTCCTCCAAACAAAACGATGGTCATTATGGCCAAACAGTTCTATTTTTGTTTTAATCAGACCAGAGGACATTTCTCCAAAAAGTACGATCTTTGTCCCCATGTGTAGTTGCAATCCGTAGTCTGGCTTTTTTATGGCGGTTTTGAAGCAGTGGCTTCTTCCTTGCTKTAGTGGCCTTTCAGGTTATGTCGATATAGAACTCGTTTTACTGTGGATATAGATACTTTTATACCTGTTTCCTCCAGCATCTTCACAAGGTCCTTTGCTGTTCTGGGATTGATATAGTAGATGTCCTAACTGACTATCCAAAACTATAGTTTGTTAACATGAAATTTGTGGAGTGGTTGAAAAACGAGTTTTAATGACTCCAACCTAGGTGTATGTAAACTTCCAACTTCAACCTTACATTGAAATATTGACTGATATCAGGCTGTTCRTGATTTGCACCTTCGACTTCTGCATTTCGTTTCTGTTTTTATTTTAGAATCAGCACCAGGCTACATACCCCCCATTTTAACAAGCCTATTATTAATAGTTTACAGTTTGCCCATGAATTGGGTGCAGGATTCCATAGCCTACCTACTGTACTCTGGCGACTTCAGTTCACTCAAAACCAGCGTTCATAAAAGGCCTATGCCTACTTTAATAGATGTCATCTTTCTGTAAACACCAAATTATATTTCATTTGAAACAGTTATAGACTTAAATAAATAGTGTAAGCCTATATGCAATAATGTGTTGAGTTGGCTGGGGCATTGGCTGAAGTATCAAAAAGTTAATAAATTGAGTCTCACTAAGACATATGGCCTGTTTTGGCCTCTTGGGTACTTTCAACCTTTTTACAAGTATCTGTGAAAGTTACCATAACTTATGACACAGATGCCATACAGAGGCTGTTTTAAAAGGCCCATATTGGTTTGTGTCAGTCAGCTGCTGATAGATAAAAATAAATCACTGATTATTGTATGGGACAAAATACAGATGTTTTTGAGAAAGATCATTTAAAAAATACAACTCTGTTAAGTAAATATATTTATTGGTTCTCTTAATAAGAACAATCCAAATGTCATGAATTGAATGTTATTTGTTGATATATTTTTTCATTCGACTTTTGCGATAAAGAAAAATGTGGTCCCCTGCTGAAAAAGTTTCAATATCACTCGGTTAGGGTGAGGTAAAGCACCAAGCCCCTTTTCATGGCCAGAAAGATGAAGGCTGATCCAGCTCTGTTTACCTTGGCTGTAGCCCTCCACATACACCCGACTGGGCTGCAGATGCTGGCAGAGAAACAAGACTGTGCCACTCTATTTCCCAATAACCCTTCTCCTTTTCATGGAGATCAGATGCATTCAGATAACAAGGTTTGTTTTCCTCTGATATCATCGTCAGAGTCATGGTTAAGAGAATAGCATTGAGCCCAGAGCAGGATGGCTGGCCTATGAATGGCGACCATTGTTCGGTGAGTAGCTCAAATTACCTCTGAGGGCCAAACCTCAGAGATAAAAAAAATGAAATACAAGTAATTTCAATGTTCTCTTTGGTTGTGGCTCAGCATAGATACCAGTTACCCTTTTAGGAAATGAAAGCAACATATGAGGAAGGGAAAATGTGGCTAACAGAGGGTAAGAGAGAGAAAGAGTGTGAGAGTGAGAGCGAGAGAGAGAGGGGGGGTTGCGATGGTAGATTAGAAGAAAAACACGAATGAAGTGAAGAGAAAAGACAGGGGGTTACTACAGGAGATAAGGAGATGGTGGGGAACAAAGGTAGAAAGAACATGTAACATGAATGATCTCCAATTTGGTTTGTGCATTCAGAAAGTAGTAAAATGTCTGAAGTGTGTGTGGTGTACGCCAGCGCAGTGAAAAGGGCCATGCTATTTTCGTCTGTGGTCAGGTCTGAGGCAGTGGCAGACAATTCCTTGGTTCTGATGGCTTTATACTGCACTTACAACAACAAGCTCTTTGAAATAATGTACATTTTTCAGACACCAAGGGTCCTCTATTGTAAGTGTTTGCATACACTATATGGATTTTGTCATATTGAAGGTGTATATTTCTCTCATAGCAACAATGGAATAACCATACACATTGTAATGGGTAATAGTCTAGCTGGTGTCTAGTGGATCCTCAGTACCTCTTCTACTTCACAGAGGAGGTCCAAAGGGAGGGTACAGTCCACTCACTGGGTCTGTCAAAGAGCTGGCAACAGTCCAGATCTCGCCACACTTATAGCAGGCATTCCTTCATGTATACACCCCACTGCACAAACACACAGACTGTTCACACACCCACACCCTCACTCCAAGTACATGCACAAGAACAGCTGGATGTATTAAGAGGGTTTATGTCGGCTATAATCAGTCTRGGTTGTTTGGGTTGTCATATGGGTTTTATTTATTTTTCTTTAATCCTAACCCTACAATCTAATATTTATGTTCTTTAATCCTAACCCTACAATCTAATATTTATCCCTACAATCTAAGATTGTGTTTTCTTTAATCCTAACTCACTAGATAATGTCTATTTCCTTACCTACAATAGTGTTTTTTAATCCTAACCCTACAATCTAATTTTGTTCTTTAATTCTACTCATCAATTATCCCTTATTTGCTATTACAGAGAGTGTTCACACAACTTTTTTATAGTCCCGTACACTTCAAACATTCAACTCTCAGCTGTGTAGCTCTAGCAGCCAGGTGTCAAGCGCACTCTCAATGTTGTTTTTTGCATCATTGTAACTGCCAACACACACTATACGAATACATTTATTAAACATAAGAAGAATGTGAGTTTTGTCAAACGTTGGGAAGGTCACAAAGAGTGCCTTATAGGACTCAGAGCAAATAATATATATAATTAATCAATATATTCTTGCTCTTTATTGTAACCATTTACATATAAACCTTATTTGTTCATCGGAATTGTGAATAACTACCACAGTTAATGAGAAGGGTGTGCTTGAAGGTGGCTATAACTCTGGCAATCTTAGGTTGTATGAGAGAGCTGGTCTTAAATAATTTTTCCACAGCACCATCTGTGCCTGTATGTTAGTTTTCAATGCTAGTAGGGGCGAGAATCCACTCTCACATAGGTACGTGGTCTGCAAAGGGCATCAAGTGTCTTAAAGCGCCATTTGCAAGGAGAATACTCTGAGTGCAACCAATCCGAAATCTGGCAGAGGCTTCTGATTAATTCAATTTTCACAGAACGTGCTTGTTGCAAATTTCGATGAGGCTCTCCTTGCTCTAGATATCAGGCTAAGTGACTGGAGACAGGGGATAAAGGGATGAAGAATCCAGTTGTTTGTGTCATCCGTTTTGGGAAATGTCCCTGCGTATTGCGGCACCCAACACACAGGGGTGCTTCGCTATATCAATTTGAATGTTCCGTATAGCTTGGAGTAGTTCATTTACACAAAAAAATCATACATGATGGAAAAGACCTGTGTGATGTCTTGTTAATGCAGCAGAGAAGAGCTCCAACTCTTCAATAGCCTCATTTTGTCCTGTCACATTGAATATACACTGGCTCAAAACGAAAGAAAGAATGAGATCCTCAGACCTTTGTGGACCATATGCCTGACACATGCACATTTGGTGGCCTGCTGGAGGTCATTTTCGGCAGGGCTTCTGGCGTGCTCCTCCTGGCACAAAGGGCGGAGGTAGGCGGTCCGTGCTGCGGGTTGTGTGCCCTCCTACCGGCCCTCCTCACATGCTCCTGATGTACATGGCTGTCTCCTGGTTAGCGCCTCCATGCTCTGGACACCTACGCTGACAGACACAGCAAACTTCAATTGGCCAAGCTCGCATGATGTGCCATCCTGGATGAGGCTGCAACTACTGCGACTGTTGTGGGTTGTAGATCGTCTATGCTACCACCTAGAGTGAAAGCGCACGCATCCCCCCCACGGCACCCTACCCGCCGCCCCCCCGCTCCCAACCCACAGCCACACCGCCACCCCGTAAGGACCAAAAACATCAGCCAGGAAGCATAGGAACTGAGAAGTTGTCTGTGGTCACACTGCAGAACACTCTTTATTGGGGGTGTTTGTCTAATTGCCTATAATTTCCCTTTTGTCTATTCTTTGCAGCAACAGATGTGAATTTATTGTCAATCAGTGTTGCTTCCTAAGTGGACAGTTTGATTTTCAAGAAGTGTGAATTGGACTTGGAAGTTACATTGTGTTTGTTGTAACGGGTGTCCTCCTCCTCTTCAGACGAAAGAGGAGGAGTACAGGATTGGAACCCAAAGCGCAGCTGTGATAATTTGGGACATAATGAAGTTTATTAAAGTACTGACGAAAACGAAAACACTTCAAGACAAACTACAAATAAGAAACGACGTAGAGCGACCTGTAACATGGAACTTACATAAATGGCACGAAGAGACTCACGAACAGGAACGGACTACTCACACGAAAAACAAACCGAAACAGTCCCGTGTGGTGCAACATAGACAAAAAAAGACACAAAGACAATTCACGCACAATACAAACAGTGTGAACCAGCAATCCCTATATTGCGTTTCTCATCTCAGAGGAAACGTCAAACACCTGCGCCTGATTGAGAACATAATAAGGCTAATTACCAAGGGACCTAACCATAGAAACAAAACATAAGAAAATGCCACCCACAACACGCCCTTGCTCAACTAGACCACCATACAAAAATGAACCTAAACAGGTCAGTGTAACGTGACAGAACCCGTCCCTCAAGGGTGAGAACTCCGGACGCACCACCAAAAAGTCTAGGGGAACGAGGGTCTGGGTGGGCACTCTGTCCATGGTGGCGGCTCAGGCTCTGGGCGTGGTTCCCATCCCACCATAGTCAATCCCCGCTGTTCGTATGCCCCCTCTCAAATGACCACCCCATTCCACCCAAATAAAACCACTCACCTAATTAAGGGGGCATCACTAGGGATAAGAGGGCATCACGTACGCAGGAAAGGGCCATACAACAGGATAAGGGGCATCACCAGGATAAGGGGCATCACGGCAGGATAGGTATGTGTGCATCAGCCAGGATAGGGGGCAAGCTCCGGACTGAGGGAGGAGGGCAGCTCCGGACTGAGGGAAGCGGCAGCGTCGGACTGAGGGACGGGCAGCTCCGGGACCTGAGGGACGACAGCTCCGTAACTGGCTGACGGCTCTGGCTGGTCATGGCTCGCTGACGGCTCTGGCTGGTCAATGGCTCGCTGACGGCTCTGGCTGGTCATGGGCTCGCTGACGGCTCTGGCGGTGTCATGGCTCGCTGACGGCTCTGGTGGTCATGGCTCGCTGACGGCTACTGGCTGGTCATAGGCTCGCTGACGGCTCTGGCTGATCCGGTCTGGCGGACGGCTCTGGCTGATCCGGTCGGCGGAAGGCTCTGGCCTGATCCGGTGCGTGGGCGGAAGGCTCTGGCTGATCCGGTCTGGCGGAATGCTCTGGCTGTATCTGCGGTCTGGGGGCGGAAAGGCTCTGGCTGATCCGAAAGTCTGGGCGGAAGGCCTCTGCTGATCGGCGGTCTGGCGGAAGGCTCTAGCGGCTCCATGTCTGGCGGAAGGCTCTAAGCTGGCTCCAGTCTGGCGGAAGGCTCTAGCGCTCTGTCTGGCGTACGCCTCTAGCGGCTCCTGTTCTGGCGGACGGCTCTAGCGGCTCCTGTCTGGCGGACGGCTCTGAAGGCTATGGCAGATGGGCGGCTTTTGCAGGCTCATGGCAGACGGGCGGCTTTGAAGGCTGCAGTAGCAAGAGCAGGCAGTTCATGCGCGCTTGGCAGACGGACAGGGTTCAGAACGGCGTTGGGCAGACGGGCAGTTCAGACGGCGTTGGGGCAGACGGGCAAGTTTCAGGCGGCCGTTGGGCAGACGGGCAGTTCAGGCGGCCGTTGGGCAGACGGGGCAGTTCAGGCGCCCGTTGGGCCAGACGGGCAGTTAGGCGCCGTTGGGCAAGACGGCAGTTCAGGCGCCGTTGGGCAGAACGGGCAGTTTCAAAGGCGCCGTTGGGCAGACGGGCAGTTCAGGCGCCGTTGGGCAAGACGGCAGTTCAGGCGCCGGGTTGGGGCAGACGAAGTGAGTTCAGGCGGCCGCTGGGCAGACGGGCAGTTCAGGCGCCGCTGGGCAGACGGCAAGACTCTGGCCGGCTGAGACGCACTATAGGCCTGGTGCGTGGTGCCGGAACTGGACTATAGGACACGCACCTTCAGGCTAGTGGCGGGGAACAACAACAGGTGCAAACTGGACTCTCTAAGGCGTCACTAATAGTGGCCTGGTGCGTGTGCCGGAACTGGTGGTACGGCGGCTGAGGGCACGGGCACATCAGGGCGAGTACGGGGAGAAGAACAAGTGCGTAGCAGGGGCTCTGAGGACGCAACAGAGGCTTAGTGGGCGTGTGGCCGGAACTGTGAGGCACTGGGCTGGATAGCACGCATCCACAGGGAGAGTTGGCGTGAGAGAGGAACAGGGCTCTGGAGACGCACAGGAGGCGTGTAGCGTGCTGGTAGGCACTGTCTTAACCAGACGGGCTAGCACGCCTCTAGCGACGAGTAGAGGAGTCTGTTCCATGGTACCATTAACTCAACCCAACACGTCTCAATTTCGGACGGTGCCGTGCATCTTCCAGCACCAATGACATAACATCCCTCATAACCTTCCTCCTCTCATTTTCTACTTAAACTACACTTGTACTGTCTCTTCGTTTACACATCACCTCCAAATCCCGCCCTCAGCCGCGCTCTTACGGTAAGAGGTAGAAGACTTGCTCACATCTCCCGACTACGGCCAATCTAACTAACTCCGAGAGCCCCCCCCCAGAAATTTTTGGTGTTGACTACGGCTTCCAATGCCTATGGTTCCCGTGCTCGCTCCTTCATTATCGCGGTCCTCTCTGCTTTCCGCCTGCCGGTCCAGCTCAGCGCTTGGCGGGATATTCTCCCATGGTTGAGCCCAGGTGATCATTTTCCGTCCAAATCCTTCCCAAGTCCACGAGTCCGCGATCCGCCAATTATGGCGCTCTCTGACACGCCGCGTTGATCCATGGTTGGGTGATTCTGTAACGTGTCCCTCCTCCCTTCAGAACGAAAGAGAGAGTAGGGATTGGACCAAAGGCGGCAGCGTGATATTTGGGACATAATGAAGTTTATTAAGCAATACTGACGGAAAAACGCGAAAAACACTTCAACCAAACACCAAAATAAGAAACGAACGTAGACAGACCTGAGCATGGAACTTAACATAAATGCACGAAGAACTCACAAACCAGAGACGACCTACATACAAAACGACAAACAAACCGAAACAGTCCCTGTGTGCACACGATACACGGAGACCAGCAGAAGACAATCACCCACAAACAAACAGTGAACAAGCCACCTATATATGTTCTCAATCAGAGAAACGTCAAACACCTGGTCCCTGATGAGAACCATAAGTAAAGGCAATAGCAAGTACCCTCCTAAGACATAGAAACACAAAAACATAAATGCCCACCCCACACCTCACGCCCCTGACCAACTAGACACATACAAAAATAACATAACGAGGTCAGAGACAGCAG
>NC_036844.1:32413437-32451490 GCF_002910315.2 Salvelinus sp. IW2-2015
TATGTTTCTTTAATCTTAAACCCTACATTCAGATTTATGTTCTTTTAATCCTTAACACTACAATTTAAGATTCTATGTTTTTTATCCCTAACTACAATTAATATTTTATGTTTCTTAATCCTAACCCTACAATCTAAGATGTTGTTCTTTCTTTAATCCTAACTCCTATCTATTATTCTAATCTTTACAATTGATGTTTTTCTTTAATCCTAACCCTACAATCTAATTTGTTCTATTTACCACTTTTGTATCCATCCTATTTGTATTACAGCAGGTGCTTCCACAAACTTTTTATGAGTCCCGTACACTTCAAACTTCAATCTCAGCTGTGTAGCTCTAGGCACCAGGTCAAGCGGCACTCTCACATGTTGTTTTTTGCATCATTGTAACTGCCAACACACACAGCTATACGATACATTTATTAAACATAAGAACGAATGTGAAGTTTTTGTCACACACGTTGGGAAGGTCAAAGAGCTGCTTATAGGACTCAGAGCAAAATAATAATATATAATTAAACAATATTCTTGTCTTTATTGGTAACCATTTACATATAAAACTTATTTGTTCATCGGAAATTGTGAATAACTACCACAGTTAATGAGAAGGGTGTGCTTGAAAGGTGGATATAACTCTGCAATTTAGGTTGTATTGGAGAGAGTCTGTCTTAAAATAATTTCCACAGCACACTCTGTGCCTGTATGTTAGTTTTCAGCTAGTGAGGGCGAGAATCCACTCTCACATAGGTACGTGGTTCGCAAAGGGACTCAGTGTCTTAACAGCGCATTTGCCAAGGCAGAATATCGAGTGCAACCAATTCCGAAATCTGGCAGAGGCTTCTGATTAATTACAAATTTTCACAGAACTGCTTGTTTGCAATTTCGATGAGGCTCTCCTTCGCTCTAGATATCGGCTAAGTGGACTGGGAGACAGGGGATAAAGGGATGAACGAATCCAAGTTGTCTTGTGTCATCCGTTTTGGGAAGTCCCTGCGTATTGCGGCACCCAACACACAGGAGGTGCTTCGCTATATAATTTGACATGTTCGTTAGCTTGAGTAGTTCATTTACCAAAAAATCATACAATGATGGAAGACCTGTGTGATGTCCTTGTTAATGCAGCAGAGAAGAAGCTTCCAACTCATCAATAGCGCTCATTTTGTCGCTGCACATTGACATATACACTGCTCAAAACGAAAGAAAGATGAGATCTCAGACCCTTGTGAGACCATTATGCCTCGACACATGCCATTTGTGGCCTGCTGGAGGTCATTTTGCAGGGCTTCGTGGCGTGCTCCTCCTTGGGCACAAGAGGCGGAGGTAGGCGGTCCGTGCTGGGTTGTGTGCCTCCTACCGGCCCCTCCTCACATCTCCCTATGTCTGGCCTGTCTCCTGGTAGCGCTCCACCTGCTGCTGGACACTACGCTGACAGACACCAGCAAACTTTCATTGGCCAGCTCGCATTGATGTGGCAATCTGGATGAGCTGCACACTATGAGCCACTGTGTGGGTTGTGATCTCGTCTATGCTACCACTAGAGTGAAGCCGCACCGCATCCCCCCCCCGGGCACCCGTACGGCCCGACCCCCTCCCCGACACCCGGAACCAGAAGCCCCCGTTAGTGACCAAAACCATCAGCCAGGAAGCATAGGTAACTGAGAAGTTGGTCTGTGGTCACCACTGCAGAACCACTCCTTTATTGGGCGGTGTCTTGTCTAATTGGCCTCTATAATTTCCACCCTTTTGTCTATTCTCTTTGCACAACAGTGTGAATTTATTGTCAATCAGGTTGCTTCCTAAGTGGACAGTTTGATTTCAGAAGTGTGAATTGACTTGGAGTTACATTGTGTGTTGTTAACGGGTGTCCTCCTCCTCTTCAGACGAAGAGGAGAGTAGGATTGGACCAAAGCGCAGCGTGATATTTGGACATAATGAAGTTTATTAAAGTACTGACGAAAACCGAAAAACATTCAACAAACTACAAAATAAGAAACGACGTAGACGACCTGAACATGGAACTTACATAAATGCACGAAGAACTCACGAACAGGAACGGATACATCACAACGAACAAACAACCGAAACAGTCCGCGTGTGGAGTTGTTTAAGTGTTCCCTTTATTTTTTTGAGCAGTGTAGTTGCTGAGAGTCCCTGTAATCCTAGATTCAGATCATTCCGTCTAGAAAAAACATCACCTAGATAGGCCAGTCGTGTGAGAAACTTGTCATCATGCAAGAAATCAGACAAGTGAAAATMATGGTCAGTAAAGAAAACTTTAAGCTCATCTCTCAATTWAAAAAAATGTGTCAATACTTTGCCCCTTGATTACCAGGGCACCTATGTATGTTGTAAAAGCGTTACATGGTCGCTGCCCYTATCYTTGCATAGTGCAGAAAATACACGAGAGTTCAGGGGCCTTGCTTTAACAAAGTTAACCATTTTCACTGTAGTGTCCAAAACGTCTTTCAAACTGTCAGGCATTCCCTTGGCAGCAAGAGCCTCTCGGTGGATGCTGCAGTGTACCCAAGTGGCGTCGGGAGCAACTGCTTGCACGTTACCACTCCACTATGTCTCCCTGTCATGGCTTTTGCGCCATCAGTACAGATACCAACATGAGCAGCAGCTACGTTTGGCTACATACGGACCGTTAGTGAAATACCCTCGTGAGAGTAACGGTTAATGTGATTGGATGTTAATTATTTGACTAGGCTACCTGTATTTGACATTGTGTTGTTATTTCGCTGAACACTAGATGGTTTCATTTTATTTTTGGCAGTGAAACGAGGCTACTCAGGRGAGAAAAAAACCTCACCCAAATGTATAGCCCTGTTAGAAAATATAAATGGAATGTTTGAAAATGTGAAGATAAAAAATCTAAAATAAATAAATAAATAATGATTATTTATTTTTTAAATGTGAATCACATTTTTAACGGCATTGTGCGTACCACCCCAGTTTGGGAATACCTGATCTATGGTGTCGGGGAACATGGGGATTTGCTCCAGACTTTTTAATGTCCTCTCAACCCTCAGTCACAAACTATTCTGCATTTTACAACACCATTGCCTGTCATATCAGCTCACGATAAGCTCCATGAATGGAGGAACATGCCCAGTCCACCTTTAGTTTGGCTMTGATTACACAACTAAGCAACCGTGCTCCATACCAGTCCAATGTTCTTCCTTGTTAACCCTCCTGCTGTGTTTCGGTCGAATTAGACAGATTTACACATTTTCTCTCCGAAAAATGTAGTTAATTTAATCTGATCTGTCATAAGGTTCCATGACTTTGTCCACACAGGGCATCTGAACACAGAAAATACATTTTGATGATTTTCATAAKATTTAGGGTGTTTTATTTAACTTTTGTACTCCTGTGGTGTTCCCGGTCAAAAAAGGCCGGTCATTAGAAATGAATGGGTGAGACTACAATTAGTGTATAAAATTGAGTTCAGGCACATGCCCATTCATCAGATGGACACACTTCCTCTCCCAGACCCCCACATGCATGTGTGTTTGAGCACACACACACACCTCACTCCCTTTCTTGGCTTCCATGGCAACCCCCAAGGGAACCTTTCCCCAATAGAATCTTTCCCCCARGGGAACCACACCTGTTGGCATTCTCACAAATAATCGCAGCTCTGGTATATGAGGCTTTTTTGAGGCCTTGCTCACAATTAATTCTGTGGCAGCACAATGACCAAACAATATTGATCATATCTTTGATCATGACACTGGTGAGGAGAGAGTCCTTGTTAAACTTTGACACAAAGTAGTCTGTGATAAATAGCACAATATGTTTCATCTGAGTATTTGTCATAGTCAAAATAATCCATATATTATGCTAATTTTTTTAAACTCAAAAACGAGTTGTATGAGTTCAGGTCAATGAGGCCTACAGGCCATAAATAACAAATTGAAGTTCAAAACTTGTAATGTTCACAAGAATTTAAGTTGATAAAAACATCTAACACAACATTAGGTGATAATACATGTATTATTATGGTTTTATAATCAGCTATAATGGGGCGGTCATTTTGGACCGGGAACACAGAATTAATTAACATGAAACGAACACAACAGAAAAGTTAAAAGCTATGGAACAAATAGCATTTTATCAACACCTCAGTAAYTATTACAGCACGTTTCCCCTGGGAACTCACAATGTACACACAATGTGTTCTTAACCTGTTTATGCCCAGACACAGATTGTGATTGAATAGTGTTCAGTCTCTCTTTGTTCACAGTTCCTTTTCATCGTKTCATATCGTTAGAGCTACATGACTAGAACTAGCTAGAACCCGAGTCATATACATTGAGTATACAAAACATTAGGAACACCTGCTCTTTCCATGACCTAGACTTACCAGGTGAAAGCTATGATCCCTTATTGATGTCACTTGTTAAATCCACTTCAAATCAGTGTAGATTAAGGGGAGGAGACAGGTTAAAGAAGGATTTTTAAGCCTTGAGACAATTGAGACATGGATTGTGTATGTGTGCCATTCAGAGGGGGAATGGGCAAGACAAAAGATTTAAGTACCTTTGAATGGGGTATGGTGGTAGGTGCCAGGGGCACTGGRTTGAGTGTGTCAAGAATTGCAAGAACTGCAACTCTGCTGGGTTTTTCAGGCTCAACAGTTTCCCCTGTGTATCAAGAATGGTCCACCACCCAAAGGACATCCAGCCAATTTGACACAACTGTGGAAAGCATTGGAGTCAACATGGGTCAGCATCCCTGTGGAACAGAAATTCGACACTTTGTAGAGTCCATGCCTGACCAATTGAGGCTGTTCTGAGGGCAAAGGGGGTGCAACTCAATATTAGGACAGTGTTCCTATTGTTTTGTACACTCAGTGTATATATAGAGATTTGGGTCAATTCGGTTTCTATCTGAACATTCTGAGAGCGCCACTTTCTCCTCCATAGCCGTTGCTAAGTGATCGATGACACTTCCGCGTTGTGCTGTTTATTTCTGATAGTTTTCAAAACCTATGAAGATGTCCAGTGAAAGCAAATATGCCATTTATTAACACAACACAGTACCGACTTGGATACACATTATCCCGAATGCTAATCAATAAAAACGTCTGTTAAATTCGCTGCTCTGTTTTGCGTGTTTACAGTGGGTCATTTCATAGTGAACTGTCGGAAGCGCTCTAGTATTGTTACATCACCAAAATGTTTTTAGAATAAAGGCGCTAACATGGCAGCCGTTCTAAAACATGGCCAAACTCTGGATATACTGTATGTGGCTTTGGCTAGAACTTGATTTTGTAAATTTTATTTAACCTTTATTTAACTAGGCAAATCAGTTAAGAACAAATTCTTATTTACAACGCCGGCCTACCCCGGCAAAACCCGGACGACACTGGGCCAATTGTGCGCCGCCATATGGGACACCCAATCACAGCCGGATGTGATGCAGCCTAGAATTACACTGCCCCTCTGTGGCAATGAGAAGTAATGCAAGTGTTCTKTAAACCCATACAGTACACCACCACATCCAATAGCTTTCAATTGTATTGTTGTACTCTGCAGGACATCAAGTTTAGACCTACACCATTATATTCAGAGAATGGTTCCTGAAAAATACCACTTGTTATAAACAGAGCAGCAGCTCAATATATCCTCTACACCTGTGTGTTTTTCAGGTGTTTGCTGCCCTGCTGCTGATGTCATGACTGACAGTATGAACTGCAAATACTGCCGGGAAGACCTAAGTGGGAAGAAGTACGTTAAACAGGAGGAGAAGCCTGTCTGTGTCCGATGCCATGACCAGTTCTGTGCCAACACCTGCACTGAGTACCGCCACCTTATTGGCATCGACTCCAAGGTGTGTGTGTTCAGTGACATCTCCCATGTCTAAGATACTGGCATTAAATATATATATATATATGTGTAAATATGTTTTTTTTTGTGTGTTTCCATATGGGGTTGTCTTTACCAGCATGACTGACTGTCGAGATGTGTTTATGAGTCCACACTATCTACCAAGCATCTGAGGAAGAAAACAGTTACTCTCGTTTCCCTCCTCCTACTCCTGACTTCCCTTCCTTCCCTTCCTTTCCTTTCCCTTCCTTCCTTCCTTCTTCCTTCCTCCTTTTTCTTCCGTCCCTCCTCCTTCCTTCCTTCCTTCCTTCCTTCCTTCCTTCCTTCCTTCCTTCCTTTAGGAGCTGCAACATAAGGGCCCCTATTGGCACGCAGACTGCTTTCACTGCTCCAAGTGCTACAAGTCGTCAGCCAAGGAGTCTTTCAGTGCTAAGGATGACGGCATCATATGTGGGAAGTGTAGCTCCCGAGAGGATGCCCCTCGTTGTCACACCTGCTACAAATCCATTCTAGCCGGTAGAGGGCACTATGGGCTAAGACTCACTGTCACTGATATGAGTTAACATGAAATTCAGCAAGTGATATTTATACCCACTGTTTTTAACGGCAATGCTACCAAATACYAATTGAGTGTATGTAAACTTCTGACTCACTGGGAATGTGATGAAAGAAATCAAATCTGAAATAAATCCTTCMCTCTAGTATTATTCTGACATTTCACATTCTTAAAATAAAGTGGTGATCCTACCTGACCTAAGACCGGGAATTTTTACTAGGATTAAATGTCAGGAATTGTGAAATACTGAGTTTAAATGCATTTGGKTAAGGTGTATGTAAACTTCCGACTTCAACTGTATGTTAGCACAACTGTTGTGCTGATTAAAGAAACAATAAAACTGTCCTTCTTTAGACTAGTTGAGTATCTGGAGCATCAGCATTTGTGGATTCGATTACAGGCTCAAAATGGCCAGAAACAAATAACTTTTTTTCTGAAACTCGTCAGTCTATTCTTGTTCTGAGAAATGAAGGGAGGCCCAGGTGCACAACTGAGCAAGAGGACAAGTACATTAGAGTGTTAGTTTGATAAACAGACACCTCACAAGTCTTCAACTTCAGAAATGAGAATTAACCAAAAATGTAAGCAATTGTCTTAGGATGGTGCTGGACCGTATTTTATTGTCCTCAGCACAAGGTGCACCTGTGTAATGATCATGCTGTTCAATCAGCTTCTTGATATGCCACACCTGTCAGGTGGGTGGAATATCTTTGCAAAGGAGAAATGCTCACTAACAGGGATGTAAACAAATTTGTGCACTATATTTGAGAGAAATAACCTTTTTGTGTGTATGGAACATTTCTGGGATTTTTTATTTCAGCTCATGAAACATGGGACCAACATGTTGRGTTTATATTTTTGTTCAGTGTAAATAAAAGTTCAAATCCAGGCATATCAAATGGTTGCGCAAAACACAGTGCCCTAATGAGGATTCCCCTCTAAATTGACTTTACTCTCTCCTGCCCCCTATCTAGGCCCTCACCACAGGGGGAGTGAACTACCAAGAGCAGCCATGGCACTCGGAGTGTTTTGTCTGCAMCTCTTGTCAAAAGCCACTGGCTGGGACCCGCTTTACCTCCCATGAGGAGGCTTTCTGTGTGGACTGCTACAAGACTACTGTAGCCAATAAATGCAGCAGCTGCCAGAACCCCATTACAGGTCAAAACAAACACGCACACACAAATAGTTTGTTGTTTATTCTCTGTCCTTCAGGTTTCGGCAAAGCCACCAATGTGGTGAACTACGAGGGCAGCTCCTGGCATGAGTACTGCTTCAACTGCAAGAKGTGTTCCCTGAGCCTGGCTAACAAGTGAGTTGTGGCCAAGGGGATATCTTCTGCTCKGACTGGGCCAAGAAGCTCTGAGGTGAACTTGGAACAGAAATAGTGGGCCTACGATGCCAGTGTGTCTGGTTGTAATGCTGAAAGCAATTGTTTTACATTTAATTTTACAGTGATAGTGTGGGATACAAATATCTGGGTTAGAATCAGTTGATTCAGTGGGGTATTCAAGTATCTTTGTTAAGATTGTGGTCTTATTCAATAGGAGACATTTCAACCCTGGGGTACATCATAACTGTAACTGTTCATTCAAAGGTCTTAAAGGGAAAGACGACGTCCCATAGCGATGACTTATAATAGCTATTGTGACGAGTATGGCATTTGTGTGGGTTTGTTATCAGGAATAAAATATATTATTTCCACAAAACATTGCGAAGGACTCTGCTTTTCTTTWGTCATCATGATAGTTGTAATTACATTGCATTGTCATATATTGGGCTCAGTATATACTATTTTATTTTTTATAAAACACGATTCAGATGCTCATCTCAGCACCATGGACAGCTGCCTAATCAATCCAGTAACAGACATTTCACTTTACAGTGTATATGACATCAAAACTAAGAGATTGAAAATGTAACAAACATGCATTAATTTCAAGGTTGTAAAGAGCAGTAATCTGGGAAGAACAGATCTTACACCCAGCCTAAAGGCGGATTCACTGGCACAGCATGTAAAACAAAGAGGTAAGAAGTGAGGGGGTGGAGCGACAGTCATATATTGGGTTTCAAGGTGTGTGTAGACGAATGCAGGTCTCACTGACACCAGAACACTACAGGTCTCACYGACACCAGAACACTACAGGTCTCACTGACACCAGAACACTACAGGTCTCACTGACACTAGAACACTACAGGTCTCACTGACACCAGAACACTACAGGTCTCACTGACACTAGAACACTACAGGTCTCACTGACACCAGAACACTACAGGTCTCACTGACACTAGAACACTACAGGTCGCACCCATCCATTTAGGAATAGATACAATGGTTAATAGCACCATCCATTAAGTGACTTTAAACCAGGATCATCTGCCTGTTGCAGGCACCTAATTATTTGGTAAGTCAATTGACCATTTATATCATAGACTTTTAAAAATTATACTTTAACTTCACTTTAATGATGTTGACCAAGTTCTTCAGTATTTGTACATTTATTTGTGATTAAACAAAAATGTTAGTTGAATCCAAGACAGCAGTTTACACAGGGATAAAGTGTAAAGTGGCGAACCAATTTTTTTTTGGGGGGGGTGGATGCTTCATATGATATAAAATATATGTCGAACTCAGTTCTCTGTTTAGTATATCCATTTCCTACTCAATATCATTGTAATCATAATGTCATCTCTCATTCATGTCATAAATTGTAATATTTTATGGTTGTCTATAATTCTGCTATAGATTATTCTAGATGTTCATTACTGTAAATATGGCCAGTCTCATGTTGAGTTACACACTGGAGTATGAAAGGTCGTTTCATATGATTTCAATCCCTTTCTGACTTCATCCCTTTTGATTTGAACAAATCCTTCCATACATGTTGTCCCATGGTAGAAGTGGTCCGAAAGTTACTTTTTAGACCTGAATAGCCATTTTGCCTTCCCTAACCTACAATGAGACAGCCATGTCTTCATCACTGAAAAATATAAACGGTTGAGTCTGATATCATTTGAAATGTGGTCAAACTATTTGATCATTTCTTGAAAAAATTTAAAATGTAAAATAAATTAGAAAACAGTTTGACAAKAGTGTTTGTAAGCTTTCAAATAATTTCAAAATCAACAATTTATCTTTTCCAGTGATGAAGACATGATTGTCCCATGGTAGGGTGGGTTATGCAAAATGGGTCAACGTTGAGCATCTCTATGAATGTTTTGTCACTTTCTGACCACTTCTACCGTGGGCGAACATGTATGGAAGGTTTAGTTCAAGTGAAAAGTGGTGCAGTCAGAAAGGGATTGAAATCATATGGAWCAACTTTAAAGGCTTTGGCAGAGGGAGCAATGATAACCAAAAGTCAATATGCGAACACATAACAAAGTGCAATAGAGTTGCTATATTCTCTGAGATATTGTATTGTGCTGGTTAATAGCAGCTTAGAAAACTGTCCTTTGGAAAGCGTTTGTCCAAATGTAAAGCATGTACAATGATTGATAGGCTTTACACAGAAGAACATTTTGCCCTACAAAATAAGATCTTCAAATATGACATTTGAAAGATGTATATAAAACACCAGAGTAAAAGCTTGAATGCTGGTCTTACTGTTACTGATGTTTATTTCAGAGCTGTGATGAACTTCTGTAAGAAACTCCTCCATCTCCTTCTCAGTGTGTCTCTACTAAGCTGTGTCTCTCCCCAGGACCCAGGTAAACAGCTGGCCACAGCACTGCACTGCACTCACACTCAATTACACACACAACTGATCAATAACAAGCCATATGCTGCCAATTTTMGGGGAGAAATACTGTATCTGGAAGAGAGTGAAGATATGAATGGAGATATGGAAGATAAGTACGACCAACAACGATTGACAAAATAAAAAGTGCCTGCTGACAGTGGTCCATGTGCTCTATGTACACCAGAGTGTTCCAGCGTGAGCTTGTGGGGGAAGATGGCTGACTTTACAGGGAATTGCAGCTACTGGCAGCTGAGTCCCGACCTCTCAATCCCTGCCCTGGAGGAGCTCAGTGTGTGTGTCCACCTCAAGCAGCACATGAGCACACCGGCCTGGACAGCCTTCATGTACCGCCACCCTGACGGGCTGCAGGCTGAGCTGGGCCTGGCGGGTCAGGAGGGCCTGGTCCACACCTGGCTGTTTGGGATGAGGTGGTCAGCCCCGCTCCACCTCCCCCTGGGCCACTGGACCTACATCTGTATAACCTGGTCTGGGGCGTCTCACCAGCCAGCCCTCTACGTCAATGGGACCAGTGTGAATGTTACAGCCCATGCTAAGGAATCCCCCCTGTCCCCCTCCTGCTGCAGGCTGGCCGCGCGCGGGACGCTCACCCTGGGCGTCTCACACTACGTAGTTCAAGGGGAGATGCATGTGAAGAACGGTACCAGCTTCAATGGGAGTCTGTCTCTGTTCCGCATGTGGGGACATGCGCGCACCCCTGAACAGGTGTCTGACCTGAGCTGCACAGAGGGGGATGAGGTGCGTTGGGATTCTGTCGACTGGCTTACCCTGAGGTGTCCTCCAGTCCCAGACTCCCGTCTACAGTGTGGTGAGACAGGAGACCATTTATATTTTATATAGATTTGGATTGTCTGTACATTTATTTTTAATGTAATTCTCTATGGAAAAACTGATTGGTGTCAGCTATGAGCAGCCATTTTGTATTTCTCCGGTGTCCTCTCCTGTTCCTGTTATGTATCTGGACCCAAGTTCAAATATTGATCTCGTATCCAATGGTGCAAACACAGGGTGCATCATTAAACATGTGTTAAACACCAAACTCAAAGCTCTCTGCAGTTACTTTCAGGTCGTTAGAGATGGTCCTTCTACAGTGCATTCGGTAGATATGTAGATGATAAGTAGTCACAAATCAGAAGGTTAATGGTCTAAACACCAAAGCTATGTTTTGTATCTTATACATTGCTTCTGATCAATTACATAATTTTCATAATTTCTGTCAGCCTGGTCTCTGTATGAAGTTAAAGTCAAGATTGCCATCATCTGCTACGATGGAAACAGTACAGATAAATACAAAGCCAGAGACCTTGCACATCAATGGGTAAGCTACTGGMTCACATTTCACTTCCTGTTGCACAGTGTTTAGAATGATTCCAATATTACTCTCCATATGTAATGTTCTCTATTTTGATGGATCCATTACCTTTATCTACTTGCAGCTCAGACAAATATTACCATCCAACAAATATTATTTGTACAGAGTCTCTGTGTCTTTGTCAACCGGGTAAGAAAAGACCCAATTACACATTTATTACAGGTATATCATGGATTTATTTATGCAATATAAGTAAATCATCTCTTCTCATTTGTAATCTCTAATGCAGGCCATATCACACGGTTGACAGTGTTGGTGAGACATACGAGGAAGAGGTCCAGGTAAGTGTTGAACTCGATGGAATGATGATACTACAATATACAGTATTAACAATAACGTGATAGTTACAAAGTTAAACATTTATTCTGATGATGATCAGTGCACCTTTTTGAGCACAGATGATAGCATGTATTACGATTTTAATTCCCCAGGACAAACCAAAATTGCGGGCTGAATTCAATGTTAACAAGTAAGAAATACTTTATTCTGGTGTTATTCATAAGTTTCACTTTTTGAAAATGGTCTCTATGACACTACTACAATTGGCAAAACATTTACAAAGAAATATACTCACTACCTCACATTTCCAGGAGCTGATTGAAGCTATAGGTTTGGGACTAAAGGGACTTGTGCTTGTTGTTGTTTAATCCTTGTTGTATCACCACACAGCTTTGACTGCCTGGTCCACCTCAACGTGATCCCCAGTTCTGATGTCAGTACAGTGCAGAAACAGGTCTCTCTTTTGCTGAACACCCATCACAACTCTGGATATCTCACACTAATGGCTGACCCCCACAGCATCCAAGTGAGCGCTGTAGGTAAGACACAAAGCATTTCAAAAGAAATCCCACCTCTGGAGAGAAAATAATGACTAAAGAGGAAGTTACCAAGTGATTAGGGCCCTGAGTTTTTCCTGGTCAGGAGGACAAACACTTGGTTTTATAGATGATCTAGACGTGTGATGAGGAGAACCAATACAGGTCTATGTGGAGAGTGATTGTCTTTTTCCACAGAGGGCTTCCCCCGAGCCACACACATTCCTCCCATTGACATAGTCACTGAAGCCTCTTCTGACACAACTACAGACCTTAGTGTCACGACTGGTGGCAAACTCTCAGGTTAGTGTGTTCCTCATCTGTTTCAGGAAAGGATCCAGTCCATCCCTTCTTCCATCCACAACCAAACTAATTACTGCATGTGATAGGATTTTTGACTTGAAATATAGTGGTTTTAAAATGTCTCCCGTCCACCAGATGTATATACCTTATATTTTACCACATGTCTAGACAGATTTTCTGTACTTGATGCACATGTGCTTCGCTTTTCAACTAGCTAAAAGCTAGCTAGTTGGAGTCTGTGTGTCTGTACTTCCATTTGTACGACAGCACGGTAAAGCAAAACAAGAGTTGAAAATATTGAACTCGTGCGGTACACAGAACGCACCGCAGCCTAGTGCTGCAACCCCAATGTAGAGCTGCTCCATTGACAATGAATGACTACCACCGGAACGCAACGAGTTTGATGCATCTGGTGGACATGAGGCGTAAACTGTCTTTCATTACAGACATATATTTTGAGGTTGATGCAAACGTGACCCTTACTGGGTTCTGTGACGATCCGGGACAGACCATCAGTAACTGGGTATGTGTGCTGATAGGACAGCATTTCTTCATTCAAATGCTTGTTTTCCAGATTAATAATTATTCTGCCTGTACTCTGACACTTTCAGCTGCATGGCACTCTACCTGCTGAGATGTCTGTTCTGACCTTCCAGCTGTTGAGAAAGGCATACAGATGTATCAGTAAAACGACCCCCCCCCCCCCACCCACCCCACCCCCCGCCGCTGGACAGTTGAGCTAATGTAGCTTAATGTGATTAACATGAGGATGCAAGTTAACAAGAACATTTCCCAGGACACAGAAGTATCTGATATGGGCAGAAAGATTAAATTCTTGTTAATCTCACTGCACTGTCCAATTTACAGTAGCTATTACAGTGAAAGAATACCATGCTATTGTTTGAGGAGAGTGCACAGTTATGAACTTGAAAATGTATCAATGAACCAATTAGGCACATTTGGGCAGACTTGATACGACATTTTTAACAGAAATGCAATGGTTCATTGGATCAGTATAAAACTTTGCACATACACTGTTTGCATGCTTAAGAGGTTTTTAAAGAATAAGCAGATACAGTGGATACAAAGTCGCAGCTAAATCATCAGGTGTTCTGTCTTTCAGTGTGCACCATCCATCTCCACGATCACACACGACTCATTCTGATAGGGTATGTATCGGCCAAGGACATACAAATGACTCCCCTGGTAGTTGAGGCAGCAAGAAATGTAATTGTGAGAGGTTAACATATCCACATTGTAAAATGAAAACGACTTTAACCTGCCGGTATATTCAGGGTCTGTTAGCACTTAACACTGTCATTCTTTCTTGCAGCCTTCCTTGCTCAAAACGTCAAGGTATGATCATAGAAAATAATCACAGAAACATAGAAATAATATTACAAGAGAGTCAGACATACACTGAGGACAACTAAACACTGCATGTAATTTATAATAAAATTGAGTGAACAATATGTAACTATTTGGTTGGAGGATTTTAACTAAGAAGTTTCCCTATCCATCCACAGACACGGCTGCCTGTTCCGAATGCAGGTGACAACGTCATCAAGTCAAGAGGCGACAACGACAAGGATCCGCACCCTCCTGGAGAAGATATACACCAACGGCCTTATAACCATAGAAACCAAGTCCAAGGACATCAAGATCCGTCATATACGTAAGCTTTGTTTGAATGAAACAAGACCCATAAAACTGAAACTGAAAGGACTCTGGTACTGTCTAGAGAAAAAGAGGCTTGGGGTTGAAGAAACCAAATGGTCAAAAATGTCTTTCCCTTTGATATGAATGATTTGAACTTATTTGATGTGAAAATATAGCATTTGTCCCTATGAATTGTGCAGGCGTTGATGCCTTGTGTTCCTTGTTTGTCCCACCGCCAGGGAGTTGTCTGGAGCACCGTCACCAGACCAGACATGGCCTGTTTGTGTGGCCGGTCACCTGGGCCCCCCAGACTGCCACGCTGCCATGTCAGGGAGACCCCAGCAAGACAGCTAGTAGGCTCTGGTGAGACAAGCTGTCAAGTTGACATACTGTAGTCCATTATGATGATTTATGACAAATTACCAATGATGAAGGGCTCTTGTGGTCTCCACATTTATTTTTGTCTCTCGTGCTATCGCACAGTTTAGTTTTAGAGTTCTATTGTTTCTGGCTCATTGATTTTATAGCCTATTTCATCTTGCTGTCAGAGACTGTGTGCTGTCTGAAACATACTGACCAAGCTGTCTCTCTTTAACACTGGAAGAAGGATATTTGCATTGAACGATTATAACCAAATCAATTGATGACTACATCTGGAACATGTCCTGCAATAAAAACATGAATCTGTTAGACATCATGAGCAGAGCTAATATTTAAATAATTACCATGATAAATTTTATTATGTGTGTTAAGCATGGAGCCTTACTGTTTGCGAGGGATGTGATATTGTTTGTCTCTGAGACACCTGTTCGCCTCCATTGAGATAAATATGTGATGGCTAACAACACTGGACTGTACAACTATTACTGAGCCTCCTAAAATGCCTTGTGGATTGAATTACGAGGCAGCTAACACAAATATATTCCATTCAATGACTTGAATCTTCCTGTCTCTCATGTGTTTTACCATGGGCGGATAACTCCTGCCACACCTGGACAATGGGCGGATGACTCCTACTTACAGTCTGTTGGGTATACCAATCAGTTGGGGCATCCCAGATCTGCACCAGTGCCCATTTGTGGTTGAGACCATTCCAGACCTAGACAACATTGATGTCACTCCTGGTGAGTTCCTCAATAGTTCTGCTATGTCCATTTAGAACACAACTTTACTGTCCATATGTTACACCCCCCCCCCCCCCCCCCCCAGTGCCGCTGAACGGCAAGTTGTGGCATTAATTGCTCTAGCGGCCAACGGTAGGGGCCCAGCCTAGGATTCGAAACCGTCTACCTTTCGGCTTTTGTCTGTGGCCATGATAATCAATGTATTATGCTTTTGATGTTTTCAGAGAATGCAATGGATGTGGTAGAGATGATAGAGAGCCTGCTGCAGGACCATCCAGAACTCAACTGCACTGAACTTGATACTGTTCTGAAGAAACTCAAAACAATTGTTTTCATCAGCTGGGTGACCCCATCTCTGGGCAAAGCTATCATCAGCATCATCTCAGACATGTTGGAGTCTAAGAGCTACCTGCAGCATGTCACCAACCAGTGGGTGTTTTCTCTATGTTCTACTCAGCCCTACCACACAGATCAGGTGGTAAAATAAATGGAGCGTTGATCAGGAGGAGGCTTTCTCAAAACCACACAGACGAACACGATAGACCTTGGACCCAGTCCAGTATCCACACTAACATACCACTTAGAATGAAGGAATGTACTGGGCTAATGTTAGTATGGATATTGGATCGTAGCCCTAGTCTATTGAAGCTGTACGAATTGATAATATGTTCTCTCTCTCTCTCTCCCTCTGTCTCTCTCTCCTGTATACTCTGCCATCACTCTTCACTGTGTTCTCTTCTCTGCCTCCTTCTCTTTGCTCTGTAGAATACTGAACATTACAGAGATGGTTGGGGACAAGATGTCTTGTTTTTACCAGACAAATTACACTTTGGTTGCTCCTGCGATGGCGATCTCTGTGGTGGATGTTGACCCTGACCAGTTTCAGAGCCTCACCTTTGGCGTTTCGTCTGCTGCAGAGGGCCTGAACCCTGAGGTTAGCACTAATTAAATTCCATACATAACAATAGTTTACCAGCGTTATCCTTCTAAACACAAGGTAATATAATATAAAGCCAGTTTAACCATCTGTACAGTCATTGATATTGAGATGGCATTCTGGTCATGGCCTTAATTCCTCTTGGTGTTTTAGATTTATATCAACAAGGATCCATTCAAAGGAACGGTTGCATTCATCTCCCTACCCTCAGCCTTGAAATACAGCTTTCCTCAACACAGTGGTGCCCAGCCGCGGGTTCAGTTTCAGTTTTATGGAATCCCAACTCTCTTCATGGTAACAGAGTTGCACCACAGCAGGGTTTATTATGTCAGAACTGTATTGTATTAAAGGATGGAAGTAAATCCCAATCCTGTATACTTTCGCTTTCAGAACAACCCGAGTGGGAAGATCCTAAACACGTATGTGGTCTCAGCCAGTGTCACCAATAGCAGTGGCCCCATCAAGGACCTAGAGGAGGATGTTGAGGTGACACTGCATCACCTGATGTCCAATGCAGTATGTGGAACACTTACTGCCCTTACAAAAAAAGATTTCAGTTTTGAAACTGCAGTAAAAGTGCAGTAACTGCAGTCGACTGTGGTATTTTGGACACAGTAATTGCAGTCATACTGCACTCTAACTGCAGTTACACTACAAAATTACTCCAGAAAAGAAAATAGTGTTATTTTGGATGCAGTATTTGCAGCATACTTCAGTTGTACTGCACTCAAACTACAGTGTCATGACATGGTCCTTTCTGGGTGTAGATCATCGACACTTAAGGGACAGTCACGTCGAGTGTGTTTCATTTGGTGATCTCCTGAAGGACAGGAAACACACATAACGGTATCTCTTAAAGTGTACATTTCCCAGCTGTCAGGTGTACATCTAAATATTGTGAAATGTGATCAAACATGAAACTATTTGTGAAAAGATGTAATGTGATGTTAACCTTCTAAATGAGAGTATGGATTTTCATATAAAGATTAACTAGTCAGTGGCCACACCCCCGTGAGCCCAGACATCACATTAGGTGTCATGGACCGCCCTTTTCTCTGAAATGTATAAAACCACCCGTGAATAAATTTAAATTTCATGCCAAAGAGACCCATGGTTAGTCTGATGTCTCGAATGGTTAAGACCACCCAAACCCCGGTGTAAACTGAGGTTGCAAATGGTTGAACTACAATACTACCTCATGAAATTTACTTCAGACAAGATAACGTGGAGGTGACGAGCCCCACGTTGAAATGGTTAATTTTCTACTACACCAGCCAGAATACAGCTCAGCCTCAATATGGC
Organism: Salvelinus sp. IW2-2015; assembly: GCF_002910315.2. Taxonomy (NCBI): domain Eukaryota; kingdom Metazoa; phylum Chordata; class Actinopteri; order Salmoniformes; family Salmonidae; genus Salvelinus; species Salvelinus sp. IW2-2015. The sequence continues at coordinate 32,431,097 of NC_036844.1, forward strand.
AAAATGGTATGAACTCTGAACTATCGATCACTACATAAAATAAGTTATTAAATCCTAGTCGTCACAGTTATCAGTCTGCAGCTGAGAACGTACGTGGCCTAGCACGAGGACACAGACAATCCTCTAAGAACTACAGGGTACTCCAACGTATCCGCTCTAATCAACACTACGACCAGAAAGACTTTACAAAGGACAATGGCGATCTCTACTGGGCAAACCAGAGTTTTACATCATCGACCCATCTATTGAAGCCCAGCTCAATCATAAATATATATATTTTTTCAGAATCGGCGGTTATTAGAGTGCATATGATTTTGTATTTACGTAAGCATAGTTTCTCAAGATACGATACAGACTCATTCCTTTGTCTCTCCTCCCCCCGCTCTTTCTTCCTCCACCCTTTGTGTAACCAGCTGTCATATCGGGTTAGTCCACTAGGGACTTTTCATGGCATGATTAGTAATCAATGTATAATCTATCCTGTTGTATGTATGTATTCTGTGTGATTATTTAGTTAGTTAGTAAATAAATAATTAAGCCAAGTTGTATATTGCTGACTCATTATGGAAACTAGGGTTCGTGCAGATAACCAAGCATTTTACGACGTTTGGAATGAGATTAATGAGGTAACAATTAATAATCATTTATGGAAGACTAATTGATAAGATATGAAAATATCTGAAGATTCGTTTCGGGAAATAGAGACTCTATAAACATTTTTCCCGTGGTGCCCCGACTTCCTAGTTAATTAAAGTTTACATGATTAGTTTAATTACGTAGTAATAATAATTACACAGAGAATTGATTTGATAAAATAACAATCTTCACATTAAGGATACTAAAGACACGACAACAGTTATACTGCACTCTAACTGCAATCCATTTTCGTAAGGGTGACAATAAATCAATTGAACAACCACTTGTAAAATGATCAATCAAACCCATATTTTACTGCCTGATCCAATTATATTTTCTCTTGAAGCTTGGTAAGGAGGTGCAGTGTGTCTACTGGGACTTCAATCAAAATGGTGGGTCCCACAATAAATCACTGAAGAATTATCAAACAAATAAAATCAGAACATTTTGCAAAGAGTATACTTCGAGTTGATTTGTGTGTGTGTTATATCAGAGGTAGATGGAGTATTTTGTTTATATTACTACAGGTGGAAAGGGAGGATGGGAACGGCATGGATGCATGAAGCACAACACCAGTGCTGACTATACCACATGCCTGTGTGACCACCTCACTCATTTTGGAGTACTTCTGGTAATGACCCTCTTTTAAACGCACCAAGGCCGGTCACCTTACAAAACTTTACAGAAGCTTTGTTGTCACTATGATGTCATTCTCTACCCCACTGTCCTCACTTGTATTGTAGGACGTATCCAGGACACCCATCGACATACCAAATGAGGAAATTCTGACCATCATAACTTATCTTGGCTGTGGTGTATCCTCTCTCTTCCTGGGAATCACTGTGTTGACATACACAGCATTTGAGTATGAATCAATCAAGATAAATACTGTACACCCGGCACCTTCCTTTTTTCTAGAGTGTTACCGTCTTCCTGTTTTCACACTGTATCATCTTTTCGTCTTTTGTAAAGTAACTTATTCTTTCCACAGCCTCCTCCTTTTTTCATACACTTTATACAGTCTACTTGATTCTTGCCCTCTCTACTTTCTCTCTGTCTCACATCCCCCCATCTTCCCTCACAGGAAGCTCCGCAGAGACTATCCATCCAAGATCCTCATCAACTTGTCTCTGGCGCTGCTGGGGCTCAACATGGTTTTCCTGGTCAACTCCTGGCTCTCCTCCTTTGGCAGCTATGGGCTCTGTGTGGCGGTGGCTTCCACACTGCACTACTTCCTGCTGGCCTCTTTCACCTGGATGGGCCTGGAGGCTGTGCACATGTACTTTGCCTTGGTCAAAGTCTTCAATGTTTATGTACCCTCCTACATCCTAAAGCTCTGCGCCCTGGGATGGGGTGAGATCAACCTCTCAGTTCATTTAGAATATCAGTAAAATGTATTTTTTTATATATATATTTTTACTAGTTATGAGTATTCCCTGTTACTTTTATAAATTGAACCATATCACCTGTTCTCCTTCTCCATCTTCCTACCCTCTTGCAGGAATCCCTCTGGTTCTGTGTTGCCTTGTTCTGGTTGTGAAGAGAGATTCTTATGGCAGTGAGTCCATGGAACCACTGGATAACTCCGAGGCATTGTGGGTATTAGATTCATCCTGCGGTAGTTTATCGTTCCCGGTCATTAGATGATCAGCACTTTTTTTATGACACTGAATGACAAGTATCTGACACTCTCAATGTCAACTCAAGTCAAAACTTTATACAGTTAAATTGAGCTACGTGTAGATGATGGATGACCATTGTGTGGTACTAGTGTCTGTATAGTATATCTGTGTATTGTAGATTCTGGACTGAGGTTGTTATTCATATGCGTAGATAAATCCTACTCTCTCCTATTATCAGCTGCTGGATCCAAGATGAAGTGGCTTTCTATGTGTCTGTGGTGGGCTACATTCTGCTGGTGCTGCTGTGTAACATGGCTATCTTCGTGGTGGTCCTGGTCCAGATCCGCCACATGCGGGTCAATCAGCCAGCCGGCATCCACAGCGGACTCCTTCTGCAGGACCTGAAGGGGGTGTCCAGTCTCACCTTCCTGCTGGGTCTCACCTGGACTGTGGCTTTCTTCGCCTGGGGGCCAGCCAAGGTTCCTCTCCTATACGTCTTCTGTGTCCTGAACGGTTTGCAAGGTAAGTGACTGCTGCCAAGCAACAGGCGTTTGTCTGTTTAAGTCATAGGGTATAAGGTATAGGGTATAACCTGATGCCAGTTCATCCCTTTAACCTTTTACTGCAGTGGGCTAAATCAGGGTCACACGGAGTGATTATTGGTAGTCTTACACAAATCTACTTTGAAACAAAAGTATACACCTCACACACATATACGATGTCAGATATAGAGTTGAAATTTATTCAATTTTGAGTTTGCATCCCAATATTACACTTTATATACTAAACATCACAGAAGACTGAACTATAACAAAACTGTTTGACATAGAAACACCAGATTTTATTCGTTTTCTTTTAAATAATCTTTATTAATTATGCAATTATGAATTTTTTATTCTTAATTTTTAATAGAATTCCATTCTACCCATGAGGCCAAAGAGGGTGCTTTTGTTATTCAAATCAAATCAAATTTTATTTGTCACATACACGTGTTTAGCGGATGTTATTGCGTGTGTAGCGAAATGCTTGTATTTGACTACAGGAAAGGGCTACGTCATAGGGTATTGGGTATATATCGTATAACCTAACCTCAGTCTCACCACTGTGTTTCAGGGTTCTTTATATTTCTGTTCCACTGTCTGATGAAGGAGAATGTGAGGAAACAATGGAGAATCCATTTGTGCTTTGGCAGCTTAAGACTCCAAGAATACTCTGGTATTTACAACCACATATCAATATACCTTCCTACCACCCAAATTTGAAATGAAACTACTCAGTTTGACCATTGTCATATTCAATTAAATATATACAAAAAATACATGTTGATGTTGATGTGAAAATAAAAAGTTATAGATGTATAACTTGTCTTGTTCAGAATGGAGCCATACTGCCACAGTTGGAGCCAAATCCAGGCCTAGCCCTCTGGTGCGCATGCCCTCAGTGAGGTCCATCAAGTCCAGTGCCACAGATAGCACCTCTGCCTCCTCCGACTCCAGTCAACGACAAGTCTCCATCAGAAGACCTAATTTGGGTGAGATCCCATTTTTTCCAAGTAAGAATCATTCTGATTTATCATTATTCTATGACACCTATTAGGACATTATCATGAGTAATTAGAGAGAAGGTGCTTATGGTGTAAATATATGTTCTTCTTGTTTCGCCCTGGTTGGCAGACCTCGTGTATGAGAATTGCTTGGCACTACCACGCTTCCAACGCAACCACACTCCTCTTCCTCACAAGAGCGCCTCTTTCCCAGAGGAGGGGAACTACGAGGGGCCCACTTGGCAAGACGGATCTCACCCAAGACATCGGCTACCCATCCCTTAACACCTTTCAAAATCAGCAAGGAGGAACACCTTTTCATTTGTGCTAAATGAATGAATAGAAAAACAAAGATTGTAAGTCAACTTGTGCAGTCTGAAATATCAGACATAGCTTGCTTCTGTGTAACATGGCAGCTTGTGCTTTGACTCAATCTTATAAACGCACTTGTCAAGGAAGTCTCCCTAAGAGAGTAGCATGTGCACAGTATGATAAAGTAAATGATTTGGGTCATAATATGAATGATGTTTTTAATTTCTTCTTACATTGGAACACATAAAAATGCAGTTATATCTGATGAGTGAATTCCTGATGATCATCCTTACTGATCTATTCATTGTACTTTAAGGTGTGACAAATTAGACTAGTCTGTAAACGTGTGTAAAACTGACAATAAATGACATAGACTGCAATCATTTTTTAAATATCAGTATTTGTGTCAGCATCAAAGTATTATGCAAGATGAAAAATACAAGTATGCGCCTGAAAATTTGGGATGGGAGCACTGACACCAGTTATTTTGTTGATTTGTGGCGGGTTGGTGCTCTCTACTGCCCCCTGCTGCTACATTAAATATCTACATGGGCAAATATGATCTATTAGCATATTTTGACAAGATATTCGCCTGACCACACTAACAATGGAAATACATGTCCTCAAGGATGGATGGCAGACGTGATCAGGTGGAACCATTCTTGCACAGATGAGACAATGAGCCAGGCATTTCCATTCAACACCAATGTGGATGAGCATTAGAGGGAGAGAGAGAGAGACACAGCTGCATGTGTTTTTTTACAAAAGGATAGATTTGGAGTTAGCTAAACTTGGATGTTTTGGCAGGGACATATACAGGATGCTACCCTCCACAGGATGGCATTCGCTCCAGATCAAAATTCCAAACCTACAACCTAATTTTGGACAAAATTACCTGGAGGGATTACTGCTACCAAGGATTRCTCTTTCAAGCTATACGGAGGGTGCTCTAGCAAACAAACCGCAGAGACCTGAGGACACCACCCAACCTGAAACTGAGTGAGTAGTTGGAGTAGCAGAGCCCTCCAACTCTCAGAGCCAGGAAGCAGGGGTGAAGGTAGCATAAGACCCAGGGGTGGAACCAGAGACCTCTGAGGGCTCAGAAGTAGGTTCCACTGACAGCAGCCTGACAGGAAGTGATGAAGAGGACACGTAGAGAGATTGGTGGAAAGTGACACACTGAGGGCTGAGGAATTGAACTGTTGGCATGGAAGTACTCTGTTCTTGAATACTTGGCGATTTTAATAAAAAATTCAAAAAAGTGATTTATATATTTTTGATTATTTCCCTTAAAAACACATAAAAAATGTGCAACATCGCTTTAATGTATTTTATACTAAGAATTTGTGTAATGAACTAAATGATCTTGGTCTTGATATGAGTCATCTGGAATGGAAACACAATTAGGGACTAAAGCCTTGGAGAAGTGTAAAACTGAAAGGGTTTACATCCGTGTTTCTCATTGGCTCTCTCGTTGTGGACTCGATTTCAACCTTAAAGCTGAAACTCAAGTGTCTGTCTTGTCATATGATTTATTTTGAGATGGAAAATCTATTTGACAAATTTACCAATGGCAACCATGCATGATATTGTGTTTATTCTTTCACCTGTATTATTGATTGCTTGTAGATGTTGCCATAAGGCAGCAGATTGGTTTGTGTGAAAAAGTAACCACACATTAGAGCCACTGGGCACAGACGTCTATTCCAAGTTGATTCAACCAGCGTGTGCCCAGTGGGAGAGTTGTGGAATGTTCGAAAAAGCAGCAGAGACTGGGGAAGTAGTGGGAAGTGTTTCTGGCAGTGTGGACGTTTCAGCCTGTGTGGACGTTTCAGCCTGTGTGGACGTTTCAGCCTGTGCAGTGTGGACGTTTCAGCCTGTGTGTACGTTTCAGCCTGTGCAGTGTGGACGTTTCAACCTGTGCAGTGTGGACGTTTCAGCCTGTGTGGATGTTTCAACCTGTGCAGTGTGGACGTTTCAACCTGTGCAGTGTGGACGTTTCAACCTGTGCAGTGTGGACGTTTTCAACCTTGTGCAGTGTGGAGTTCACCTGCGTTGCTAACCTGTGCAGTTGACGTTTCAACCTTTGGTGTGGATAGTTCAACCTGTGCATTGTGGACTTGTTCAAGCCTGTAGCAGTGTGGACGTTTCCAGCCTGTGCAGTTTGGACGTTTCAAACCTGTGCAGTGTGGATGTTTCAACTGTGCAGTGTGATGTCGCCTTGCAGTGTGGACGCTCAGCCTGTGTGGATGTTTCAACCTGTGGCAGTGTGGACGTTTCAACCTGTGGCAGTTGGACGTTCAGCCTGTCAGTGTGGACGTTTCAACCTGCGCAGTGTGGACGTTTTCAACCTGTGCAGTGTGGACGTTTCAACCTGTGCAGTGTGACATTTCACCTGTGCAGTGTGGAACGTTTCACCTGCAGTGTGATGTTCAACCTGTGCAGTGTGGACGTTTTCAACCTGTGCAGTTGGACGTTCAACTGGCATGTTCGCCTGTGCATGGACGTTTCAAACTGTGCGTTGGATGTATTCAACCTGTGCAGTGTGGATGTTTCAGCCTGTGTAGTGTGGACGTTCAGCCTGTGTGATGTTTCAACCTGTGCAGTTGTGGACGTTTCAGCCTGTGCAGTAGTGGACGTTTCAGCCTTGTGATGTTTCAACCTGTGCAGTGTGGACGTTTCAGGCCTGTGATGTTTCAACCTGTGCATGTGGACGTTTCAACCTGTGCATGTGGACGTTCAACCAGTGCAGTGTGGACGTTTCAACCTGTCAGTGTGGACGTTTCAGCCTGTGCAGTGTGGACGTTTCAAACTGTGCAGTGTGATGTTTCACCTGTGCAGTGTAGTTTCCTGTGCAGTGGATGTTTCAGCCTGTTGGATGTTTCAACCTGTGCGTGTGAGTTTCAACCTTGCAGTGTGGACGTTTCAACCTGTGCAGTGTGGACTGTTAACCGTGCAGTGTGGACGTTTCAACCTGTGCAGTGTGGACGTTTAAGCCGCAGTGTGGACGTTTCAAACTGTGCAGTGTGGAGTTTCAACTGTCAGTGTGTCAGCCTGTGGTGGACTTTCAAACGTGCAGTGTGGATGTTCAACCTGTGCAGTGTGGATGTTCAGCCTGTGCAGTGTGGACGTTTCAGCCTGTGGGATGGTTTCAACCTGTGCAGGTGTGGACGTTTCAGCTCTGCGTGTGGACGTTTCAAACTGTGCATGTGATGCATTTATTTCAACCTGTGCAGTGTGGACGTTTCAACCTGTGCGGTGTGGACGTTTCAACCTGTGCAGTGTGGACGTTTCAGCCTGTGCAGTGTGGACGTTTCAACCTGTGCAGTGTGGACGTTTCAACCTGTGCAGTGTGGACGTTTCAACCTGTGCAGTGTGGACGTTTCAGCCTGTGCAGTGTGGATGTTTCAACCTGTGCAGTGTGGACGTTTCAACCTGTGCAGTGTGGACGTTTCAACATGTGCAGTGTGGACGTTTCAGCCTGTGTGGACGTTTCAGCCAGTGCAGTATGGATGTTTCAGCCTGTGTGGGAGGGATAGATCGATATCCGCCTACTCTCTCAGTAGCTGGCTGGCTGTGCTAGATTAAGGTGATAAGTCCTCTGGGGAAGGCAGATTCACTTACATCCAGGCCACCCACACACATCCAACTTCCAGACAAGCTCACGTCCTGCCTCTTAATCATGTGCACAGATGTATCACTAAGGTGCTGTTATACCAATAGCCATCATCTCCCACACATTGTCTTTCACACACAAAACTCTGCTGCCCCTATCCTCTAACTGTAATAGATTTTCCACCTCCAWGTAATGGTTTTGGGCACATTCCTCTTTCCAGGCGTTGCTGACGCATGCCAGGTCTTACTACACCTGGTCTGGATAGGTGTTTTACATATCAGCTAACCACAATGGGCGTGTTCCTCTGCCTAGGGGTTGCTGACGCATGCCAGATATTACAAGGCCTGGATAGGTATTTTAAGTATCAGCTAACCACATGTTATAGCAATCTGCCAGTCTGACTCAGTCAATGATGTGGCATACTGTAACGATCGTCATAATGTGGAAGAGAGGAGGACCAAATCGCAGRGTGGTATGTATCCATATTTATTTGAATACTCTTCAATACGAACAAAACAATAAACAGAACGAAACCAACGACGCTACAATCCTGAACTAGTGAACATAGAAAAAACAATGAACGCACGAACAGGAACAATCACCCACAAACAAACAGTGAAAACAGCCTACCTTAATATGGTTCCCAATCAGAGACAACGTAAAACACCTGCCTCTGATTGAGAACCCTATCAGGCCAATAAGACACACCTAAACCACTGAAACACAAAACATAGAATATACCCATCCAGCTCACGTCCTGYCCAACTAAACAAAGACTAAACAAAGGAAATAAGGTCAGGAACGTGACACATACAACCATTGGGAATGCAACCTTTATCTGAGATGCCAGAAGTTCATGTCACAATCCCCCTCCACTGTGTGTAGATGGGAAGCGTGCCTGGTGAGACTGTGAACATGATATCAGTTGTTGTTGTATCCTCGACACTCCTTGCCCACCGTCAAGTATTTCAGAATGTCAACCAATTACAGTAGCGTGAAAGTGTCTATTCCTCAATACTTTTGATTAGATGTGAGCCCACATGGAATCCTGCATCACAGTCCTGCAAGGTTAATGAAGAAAAGAGGACAGGGGAACTAAGTGTGAAACGTGAGTTCCTTTTCCTCCTACACATTGCCCCCAGACCTACTGGGGAGGGGACAATGTGATACTGACACCCGGAAGTGCCTTATTGTCCGTCATTTCTGCATGCTCTGTGGGGAATGGGGAATGCATGACTTTAAGTCAGACAATAACTAAACTCAGCAAAAAAAGAAACGTCCCTTTTTCAGGACCCTGTCTTTCAAAGATAATTTGTAAAAATCTAAATAACTTCACAGATCTTCATTGTAAGTTTTTAAACACTGTTTCCCATGCTTGTTCGATGAACCATAAACAATTAATGAACATGCACCTGTGGAACGGTCGTTAAGACACTAACAGCTGACAGACGGTAGGCAATTAAGGTCACAGAAAACTTAGGACACTAATGAGGCCTTTCTACTGACTGAAAAACACCAAAAGAAAGATGCCCAGGGTCCCTGCTCATCTGCATGAACGTGCCTTAGGCATGCTGCAAGGAGGCATGAGGACTGCAGATGTGGCAAGGGCAATAAATTGCAATGTCCGTACTGTGAGACACCTAAGACAGCGCTACAGGGAGACAGGACGGGCAGCTGATCGTCCTCGCAGAGGCAGACCACATGTAACAACACCTGCACAGGATCGGTACATCCGAACCTCACATCTGCGGGACAGGTACAGGATGGCAACAACAACTGCCAGAGTTCCACCAAGAACGCACAATCCCTCCATCAGTGCTCAGATTGTCTGCAATAGGCTGAGAGAGGCTGGACTGAGGGCTTGTAGGCCTGTTGTAAGGCAGGTCCTCACCAGACATCACCGGCAAAAACGTCGCCTATGGGCACAAACCCACCGTCGCTGGACCAGACAGGACTGGCAAAAAGTGCTCTTCACTGACAAGTTGCGGTTTTGTCTCACCAGGGGTGATGGTCGGATTCCCATTTATCGTCAAAGGAATGAGCGTTACACCGAAGCCTGTACTCTGGAGCGGGATCGATTTTGAGGTGGTCTGGGGCGGTGTGTCACAGCATCATCGGACTGAGCTTGTTGTCATTGCAGGCAATCTCAACGCTGTGCGTTACAGGGAAGACATCCTCCTCCCTCATGTGGTACCCTTCCTGCAGGCTCATCCTGTCATGACCCTCCAGCATGACAATGCCACCAGCCATACTYCCCGTTCTGTGCATGATTTCCTGCAAGACAGGAATGTCAGTGTTCTGCCATGGCCAGCAAAGAGCCCGGATCTCAATCCCATTGAGCACGTCTGGGACCTGTTGGATCGGAGGGTGAGGGCTAGGGCCATTCCCCCCCCAGAAATGTCCGGGAACTTGCAGATGCCTTGGTGGAAGAGTGGTGTGACATCTCACAGGAAGAACTGGCAAATATGGTGCAGTCCATGAGGAGGAGATGCACTGCAGTACTTAATGCAGCTGGTGGCCACACCATATACTGACTGTTACTTTTGATTTTGACCCCCCCTTTGTTCAGGGACACATTATTCAATTTCTGTTAGTCACATGTCTGTGGAACTTGTTCAGTTTATGTCTCAGTTGTTGAATCTTGTTATGTTCATACAAATATTTACACATGTTAAGTTTGCTGAAAATCAACTCAGTTGACAGTGAGAGGATGTTTCTTTTTTTGCTGAGTTTATTTTAGGAACTATAGCAGCGTCTGTTCGGCTTATTAGGCATTATCCATTTCTACATTAAAGATAATCTAACAGGAATAACATATATACATATATATATTAGTAAATCATGATTCTGGATTTGCAATGGTTACTTGAAGGGACTGCATCCCATAATAATTGGTCACTACAGGTTTTTAGTTTTTCCTTTCAATGAAGACCTAGACAACCAGGTAAGGGGAGTTCCTTACTAATTAGTGACCTTAATTCATCAATCAAGTACAAGGGAGGTGCGAAAACCCGCAGCCACTCGTCCCTTTATGGAATGAGTTTGACACCTGTGCCGCAGAGCCTACCCGCACTGTATCTGCAAGCTGTTGGCTAGAGCAGGGTTCATCATCACGCGTTGATTATTTGAATCAGCTGTGTAGTGCTAGGGAAAAAATCTAAACGTGCACCCYGGGGCCCAGGACCGAGTTTAGGAAACCCTMGGCTAGAGAGCAAGTGCCAAGACCAGAGTAGGCACATCTGCTATTTAACAAAACAGTTTGTGACAAAACTATTGGTAGAGTTGAAAATGGGATGGAAACACATTGAACATTAGATTTGTATTCGGTACATGAAAACTTACTGTAAGCAAAAAAGTACATTTTGTGTGCACTACGTCATCACACACTGAGTTTTATCTGCAACAAGTCAATGGGAAATGCGCATATTTTCTTTATGCATATATTTTTTTATTTGCATATAAATCTGTCACCAATTGGATGGAAAGCTAGCTCATGACTAGAAGAAGAGATCTCTGTATCTAGGTTTCCATCCATGTCACGCCCTGACCWTAGAGAGCCTTTTTATGTCTCTATTTGGTTTMGTCAGGGTGTGATTTGGGGTGGCCATTCTATGTTTTGTTTTCTATGATTTTGTGTTTCTATGTTTTGGCCGGGTATGGTTCTCAATCAGGGACAGCTGTCTATCGTTGTCTCTGATTGGGAACCATACTTAGGTAGCCCTTTTTCCCTCCTTTCGTTGTGGGTAGTTAACTTTGTTTGTGGCACTAATGCCCTGTAAGCTTCACGGTTGTTTTTCGGTTGTTGTTTTGTTGGCGACATTTTGAAATAAAAAGGAAAATGTACACTTACTACGCTGCTGTACGCGACTATATTTCCTATTCATTMTTCAACTCATTTCATGTATGTTTTCATAGAAAACAAGGACATTTCTAAGTGACCCCAACATTTTGAAAGGTAGTGAGTACACCCCTCACATTCTTGTAAATATTTGAGTATATCTTTTCATGTGACACTGAACACTGAAGAAATGACACTTTGCTACAATGTAAAGTAGTGAGTGTACAGCTTGTATAACAGTGTAAATTTGCTGTCCCCTCAAAATAACTCAACACWCAGSCATTAATGTCTAAACCGCTGGCAACAAAAGTGAGTACACCCCTAAGTGAAAATGTCAAAATTGGGCCCAATTAGCCATTTTCCCTCCCCGGTGTCATGTGACTCGTTAGTGTTACAAGGTCTCAGGTGTGAATGGGGAGCAGGTGTGTTAAATTTGGTGTCATCGCTCTCAGACTCCCTCATACTGACTGGTCACTGTAAGTTCAACATGGCACCTCATGGCAAAGAACTCTGAGGATCTGAAAAAAAGAATTGTTGCTCTACATAAAGATGGCCTGGGCTATAAGAAGATTGCCAAGACCCTGAAACTGAGCTGCAGCACGGTGGCCAAGACCATACAGCGGTTTAACTGGACAGGTTCCACTCAGAACAGGCCTCGCCATGGTCGACCAAAGAAGTTGAGTGCACGTGCTTAGCGTCATATCCAGAGGTTGTCTTTGGGAAATAGACGTATGAGTGCTGCCAGCATTGCTGCAGAGGTTGAAGGGGTGGGGGGTCAGCCTGTCAGTGCTCAGACCATACGCCGTACACTGCATCAAATTGGTCTGCATGGCTGTCGTCCCAGAAGGAAGCCTCTTCTAAAGATGATGCACAAGAAAGCCCGCAAACAGTTTGCTGAAGACAAGCAGACTAAGGACATGGATTACTGGAACCATGTCCTGTGGTCTGATGAGACCAAGATAAACTTATTTGGTTCAGATGGTGTCAAGCGTGTGTTGCGGGAACCAGGTGAGGAGTACAAAGACAAGTGTGTCTTGCCTACAGTCAAGCATGGTGGTGGGAGTGTCATGGTCTGGGGCTGCATGAGTGCTGCCGGCACTGGGGAGCTACATTTCATTGAGGGAACCATGAATGCCAACATGTACTGTGTCATACTGAAGCAGAGCATGATCCCCTCCCTTCGGAGACTGGGCCGCAGGGCAGTATTCCAACATGATAACGACCCCAAACACACCTCCAAGACAACCACTGTCTTGCTAAAGAAGCTGAGGGTAAAGGTGATGGACTGGCCAAGCATGTCTCCAGACCTAAACCCTATTGAGCATCTGTGGGGCATCCTCAAACGGAAGGTGGAGGAGTGCAAGGTCTCTAACATCCACCAGCTCCGTGATGTCGTCATGGAGGAGTGGAAGAGGACTCCAGTGGCAACCTGTGAAGCTCTGGTGAACTCCATGCCCAAGAGGGTTAAGGCAGTGCTGGAAAATGATAGTGGCCACACAAAATATTGACACTTTGGGCCCAATTTGGACATTTTCACTTAGGGGTGTACTCACTTTTGTTGCCAGTGGTTTAGACATTAATGGCTGTGTGTTGAGTTATTTTGAGGGGACAGCAAATTTACACTGTTATACAAGCTGTACACTCACTACTTTACATTGTAGCAAAGTGTCATTTCTTCAGTGTTGTCACATGAAAAAATATACTCAAATATTTACAAAAATGTGAGGGGTGTACTCACTTTTGTGATATACCGCAGTTATGGATTATATAGGCGGTAGTTATAATATAGTAAATGCATAGTATTAGTGATATGAATTGTGCCGCAGATGTAGTATAGCTAGTCATATATATATATATATATATATATATATCAGATTTCGGAGAGTGTGTGTATATATATATTATATATATACAGTGGGGAGAACAAGTATTTGATACACTGACATTTTCAGTTTTCTACTTACAAAGCATGTAGAGGTCTGTATTTATCATAGTACACTTCAACTGTGAGAGAAGGAATCTAAAACAAAAATCCAGAAATCAATTGTATGATTTTTAAGTAATTAATTTGCATTTTATTGCATGACATAAGTATTTGATACATCAGAAAAGCAGAACTGAATATTGTGGTACAGAAACCTTTGTTTGCAATTACAGAGATCATACGTTTCCTGTAGTTCTTGACCAGGTTTGCACACACTGCAGCAGGGATTTTGGCCCACCCCTCCATACAGACCTTCTCCAGATCCTTCAGGTTTCGGGGCTGTCGCTGGGCAATACGGACTTTCGGCTCCTCCAAAGATTTTCTATTGGGTTCAGGTCTGGAGACTGGCTAGGCCACTCCAGGACCTTGAGATGCTCCTTACGGAGCCACTCCTTAGTTGCCCTGGCTGTGTGTTCGGTCGTTGTCATGCTGGAAGACCGAGCCACGACCCATCTTCAATGCTCTACTGAGGGAAGGAGGTTGTTGGTCAAGATCTCGCGATACATGGCCCCATCCATCCTCCCCTCAATACGGTGCAGTCGTCCTGTCCTTTGCAGAAAAGCATCCCCAAAGAATGATGTTTCAACCTCCATGCTTCACGGTTGGGATGGTGTTCTTGGGGTTGTACTCATCCTTCTATTCCTCCAAACACGGCGAGTGGAGTTTAGAGCAAAAAGCTCTATTTTTGTCTCATCAGACCACATGACTTCTCCCATTCCTCCTCTGGATCATCCAGATGGTCATTGGCAAACTTCAGACGGGCCTGGACATGCGCTGGCTTGGCAGGGGACCTTGCGTGCGCTGCAGGATTTTAATCCATGACGGCGTAGTGTGTTACTAATGGTTTCTTTGAGACTGTGGTCCCAGCTCTCTTCAGGTCATTGACCAGGTCCTGCCGTGTAGTTCTGGGCTGATCCCTCACATTCCTCATGATCATTGATGCCCCACGAGGTGAGATCTTGCATGGAGCCCCAGACCGAAGTTGATTGACCGTCATCTTGAATCTTCTTCCATTTTCTAATAATTGTGCCAACAGTTGTTGCCTTCTCACCAAGCTGCTGGCTATTGTCCTGTAGCCCATCCCAGCCTTGTACAGGTCTACAATTTATCCCTGATGTCCTTACACAGCTCTCTGGTCTTGGCCATTGTGGAGAGGTTGGAGTCTGTTTGATTGAGTGTGTGGACAGGTGTCTTTAATACAGGTAATGAGTTCAAACAGGTGCAGTTAATACAGGTAATGAGTGGAAGAACAGGAGGGCTTCTTAAAAAGAAAAACTAACAGGTCTGTGAGAGCCGGAATTCTTACTGGTTGGTAGGTGATCAAATACTTATGTCATGCAATAAAATGCAAATTAATTACTTAAAAATCATACAATGTGATTTTCTGGATTTTTGTTTTAGATTCCGTCTCTCACAGTTGAAGTGTACCTATGATAAAATGACAGACCTCTACATGCTTTGTAAGTAGGAAAACCTGCAAAATCGGCAGTGTATCAAATACTTTTTCTCCCCACTGTATATATTATATATTATATATATATATATACATACTCCGGAATCTGACATTGCTTGTTAAAATATTTCTATATTCCATTATTTTACTTTTAGATTGGTGTGTGTTGTGAGATATTATTGCGCTGTTGGAGCTAGGAACACAAGCATTTCCCTACACCCACAATAACATCTGCTAAATATGTGTATGCAACCAATAACATTTTATTTTATTTACAATTCATTACCACAGTGGAAGAACAAAGTAGAGAGGTGATCTAGAAGCTGCTCCAGTGTGACTTCTGGCCTATTTAGGATTGCTCCCTCAATGGGAGACTGCTGAGACTGATGCGATCAAAATATCTCTCCAAGGGTTACATCCCCACCTTTGGATACAGCTTGAGATCTGAAAAGCTTTTGAGCAGTCCAATGTCCACACTCTCAGGCTCTGTAAATACATGCTTTCTTTACTCTTTAGATGACCGACATACTCAAAGCTAGAGGTAGGCTAATAGCACCTGTTTATGCTGAAATGCAGTTCTGTGTGTCTCTGTATGGGGGAAGTGAGATGACCCCCTGTGATGGAACAGTATCATGGCCCTTTTAACCACAGGAAGAAAAGCTCCATTTAAATATAAGCCTTGGGCTCCAGATCGTCATGCAGCTATTTCAATATTTACCAGAAAATTGGTGTAACATTATCTAACTGTGAACAGTATGGCATATACAAGTGAGCAGGTTGTTGTGACTAATAGCATAATAGCCACTCAACAGAACCTATTGTATTCAGTCATGGACCATGGCTCGGCACACTGTGCATTAGTGAAACAGTCTGAAAGTACAGTATTTTGAGGGGCAATTGTCCTTGGAAAATGCAACTCAAGTGTTTGGCTGCGGTCAATTCTGACCCTTTGCCCAATTATTGGCAACGGAGCTGATCTGATTGGTCAAAAGACTAATTAGTGGACAACTATTGTAATTGTAAGTCGCTCTGGATAAGAGCGTCTGCTAAATGACTTAAATGTAAATGTAAATGTAATTGGCCTGTCTGTGTAAAGCACCCATTGTGTTACGTCAGTGTGCTTTGTATTCACTGAACAGAGACTGGTGTGGGTGCTTTTCTAATTACATGAGTCTATTAGCCATAGTCTACCCTTGTTGGTTAATTCAACTATTTTAGTGTTTCGCCGACTTCCTCATCGCGTAGCACATTCAAGTAAAACTAAGAAAAAACCCAATGATAATGGGAGATAAATAAAGAGTTTGCGTTGAGCCGTCTGGGGCCGATTCGTCGATAGATAGCCTGCAAGCGAGTGCGAGAGCAGTGCAAACTGAAATCTGCAGGCTAGTCTTAGATGTATTGCCCATGTCTGCACTGACAACGTGTGAGTGAGAGCTAAGGTCCAGAACAATCTCCCCCGMTCCCTTGAAATGTCTCATCCAGTGTAACAGTATAACTTTAGACCGTCCCCTCGCCCCGACACGGGCGCGAACCAGGGACCCTCTGCACACATCAACAACTGACACCCACGAAGCGTCGGTACCCATCGCTCCACAAAAGCCGCGGCCCTTGCAGAGCAAGGGYAAACCCTACTTAAGTCTCAGAGCAAGTGACGTAACTGATTGAAATGCTAGTAGCGCGTACCCGCTAACTAGCTAGCCATTTCACATCCGTTACACCAGCACCACTGACTCCGCAAGGCGCTACAATAGTTGTTGAAAGCCGTAACTTCAATTTCAGTACCGAGGACAGCTCCGCGACGAACCCCAACGCGAATGACTGTGTCCGTGACTCTCTCGTATACAGCGAGAAGTCCGAGCTCAGCAGGACAGGGCACACAGTGGTTGCAGTATTCCTCGGTGTCATTTTACTATTAGGATTCATCAGCAATTTCTTCGRCCTTCTCCTCTTCGCACGGTTTCAGGTGATGGGGACGCCCATCAACCTCATTCTGCTCAACATCAGCGTGAGTGACATGCTGGTGTGTATCTTTGGAACTCCCTTCAGTTTTGCTGCGAGCCTCTACGGCAGATGGCTCATCGGAGACCAAGGGTGCAAGTGGTACGGTTTCGCCAACACGCTTTTCGGTTAGTTGACTTGATAACCTACACGCTTCCTATCCTTTTCATAATGGTAAGGTTTTAGAGAGACTGAAAACCGAGGAAGAAACTTGCATGTCAATCTCATGTTTCAASAGGTCCCCTCGCGCCATGCTCTCCGTCCTGTGTGAGAGATACATACCACATGCATCCTAGTCTTGAATTAACAGTAKATAAGCAAATAACATGCTTGATCTCTGATACTCGCTACACAGTCAGTTTGACTGGTAAAGAGACACATTTTGAGTCAAACGTTCAAGTCTGATGACTGTTACTATTTTATTCTTATGTAAGCTTTCACTGTATCTTGTCCCTGGCTCAACAATATACAAACTGTCACCTTGGTTACTGTGTCTGCTGACCAGTAGAATAATACCTACATCTTATTTATTAGCTGGATTTTTGTCCACAGCAGAAATGATATAAATTGCCCTCTTGTACATGGTATGCTCTGCATGCCTTTCATATACCAAGTGGAGTAGACTACTTGTCCACGATTTAGATTGTGGATTAAAAGGCTGACATCTGGAGGCAGAGTGTAATGTATGTTATAGGTTCTAACTGCAATGCTATGAGTTATGGTTTACAATGTGGAAACGTTTGCTTCCTCTGTTATTCTCACCACAGTTCCTACTCTACCTCCACACTCACCCAGTGTTAGGTATGTCTACGATGAGTATGACGTGTCTCCCAGGAAGCTCTGACTCAAACTCCCATTAGAGAGGAGACACTTCATGCTTATCTTATACATCTTTAACGCACAGAAACTGGGGCACCTCCATCCATTTCTCTGTGCAGGCYTCGTTTCTCTAGTATCTCTGGCCGTCCTGTCCTACGAGCGCTACTCCACGATATTGTCTTACACAAAGGCTGACCCGTCTGACTACAAGAAGGCCTGGCTGGCCATCGCGGGCACCTGGCTCTACTCCTTGGTGTGGACGGTGCCACCTTTCTTTGGCTGGAGCAGCTACGGTCCTGAGGGCCCAGYCACCARYTGCTCAGTGCAGTGGCACCAGCGCTCTTCTAGGAACATCTCCTATGTCACCTGCCTCTTCATCTTCTGCCTCCTACTTCCCCTGCTGCTCATGGTCATCTGCTATGGAAAGATCCTCTTTTTCATCTGTGGGGTGAGTCAGTGTGATTGGTTAATGCTAAAACCGATTTATATTGATGATGGTGAGTATTTTGATGATGACGGTGGGCATGCTTGTACATGAAGATGGCGACAATGATGATCACGTCAAAGTTGGTTATGTCTCTCGACTGTTTGTCACACAAAGGAWGTGAATGATGTGCAGAAGGCTTTTATTTAGCCTTGTTGCCCTGAGTAAACATCTTCAGTAAACATCTTCTTCCTTCTCTGATGGCAGCATCAGTCTCTCTTAAAGCATCTTTCACCTCCCTCCACACAGAGCCATCCACCTGCCATGGCCCTGTCCTGGACCACTCCCAACAGACTGCTCAGATCCTAATATGTGTTTTGGTAACTATGGTGAAATATGCAAGACAGTGACAATAATTGAAAAAGCAGGAAGTGGAAATGTCACAATGTATGTCCTAAATCTGTAACATGTACAGCAGACCTTAACTAAAGATAATAGCAAGAAAATGCCCCCTTTGGAAATCCTTAACACTACACATTCAACACAGTGAAACCATTTATCATGTTAAGACAGCTATGCAATTCCAGTGGGCCACCATCATTCATGTTCAGTTCTGCCAGCTTGAAGGTCTGCAGTCACTCTGAAGGTGAGGCAGGCTGGCTAGTCCACCTTGCCACTAGTGCAGTAGTGGGACATATACCCACATTGCCTGTATTATGCCCCGACATAAACATAACTCCTTATTCACTCTCCTTTCATTCAGATAGATATTCCCTGTGTTCATTTAGGAACACATTTCCTGAGTCTTGGGCCACAAATGCATGCCCCCCGAGGCGTGATGAGCCGGCCGAGGTGTGACGAGGCGTAGGAGCCGGCCGAGGCATACAAGCCGGCCGAGGCGTGACGAGGCGAACGAGCCGACCGAGGCGTACGAGCCGGCCGAGGCGTGACAAGGCGTGACGAGGCGTACGAACCGGCCTAGGTGTGACGAGGTGTACGAGGCGGGGGAGCCGAGCAGCTGAGGCGGAGGAGCCGGCCGAGGCATGACGAGGTGTGGGAGCCCGACGAGCCGGCTGAGGCATGACATGGGATGGGAGCCTGCCGAGCCAACCGAGGCAAGGAAATCTCTCAAGCCAGCTAAGGCATGGAAGCCCGACGAGCCAGCTGAAGAACCTGCGGTTCCTTCGGCAAGGGCACCCGGACCCGACGTCACCAACCCCCCCCAACAAAAAAAACTCCCTGATGCTTCCAATATTGGTGTCTGCATTCTGTGAGGACAGATATAGGGGAGGCAATCAATAAAGTAATAGAGTCCAGGTGAGTCCCGTGAATCACTGATGCACGTAATGATGGTGACAGGTGTGCGTAATGATGGGCCGCCTAGCGCCCTCGAGCGCCAGAGAGGGGGAGTGGGAGTAGGTGTGACACTGGGTATGATTTTGAGCATCAGTTTTTCCATGCTTATTATACACTGTAGACCTACTGTGGTTTTATGCATTAGATTAGGAGGTCTTCAACACAGCTTCTACAAATAAGGAGTCTATAATGACCGCATGACTGCACTGTAGGTGGCTGACACAGCGAGTTCGAATAACATCAATAAGCTACAGTACATAAGGATGTTGATTCCCCAACCCCCCGTTGTGTTTGATTTCCTTTAACAGGTGTCGAGGCTTGTTCAACTCCAGGGTCAGTCTGTTTTTATCAGTACAATTATTCAGATGAGAGATTACTTTTAATTGATATGATCAAATTGAGATTTATTTTACTCTGATTACTTAGTTTCAGACATGTTTTTTTTTATTGTACAAAACATGCAACAAAATTAGTTACTAGATATTATACATCCGAGTGGCTAAATTGCAATTGATAGGGGTTTATCAATGCCTCTTCAGATGGTAGTGACCTTTTGATGGTAGTGGCCTTCTTTAGATGGTAGTAGCCTTCTTTAGTTGGTAGTGGCCTTTAGATGGTAGTGGTCTTCTTTAGATGGTAGTGGCCTTTAGATGGTAGTGGCCTTCAGATGGCAGTGACCTTTTGATGGTAGTGGCCTTCTTTAGATGGTAGTGGCCTTCTTCAGATGGTAGTGGTCTTCTTTAGATGGTAGTGGCCTTCTTCAGATGGTAGTGGTCTTCTTTAGATGGTAGTG